>NW_020451143.1:48190-308420 GCF_003343035.1 Apteryx rowi
GCGCGGCCGGGCAGCGCCCCCGTCCCGCCTCGGTGCGGGCGGGCGGAGAAGTTCCGGGGCTGGCCGCAATTTGGCCTTTTTTTTCTTTTTTTTTTCTTTTTAAGTTAATGGGGCATAATTTGCGGAAACAAAGACAAAAGGTCAGAAGTGAAAACTAACTCTGGAAGTGAAAGGACACCGAGCCTTCAGCATTCATACCCCTCCTGACCGGCTGGAAACACTGGCTCCAGCCTACTTCTTCCTTGTACTTGTGCGCTCAGGTGCTACTGGTGTTTTTGCCAGCGGAAAGCCGGCACCGAGGCGAACGCTGCCCTCGCCCCGCTCCCGGGTGCTGCACGGGGCAGAGCGCTTGCCTCCCGTGAAGGCGCAGGGAAGCTGGTGCTTCCCCGCTCTGCCTCCCTGGAGCCTTCAGGAGCAGCTCTGGCCAGCTTTGCCGAGGAAGATGAGTGATACCAAAGAAAGGGGGTTCTCCTGCCTCTTGACGAGGCTTCTTCCTAGAAAGGGGCTTTTTACCAAAACCTGAATTTTCTCCTTCTGAGGACTGTGGCGTCCCTCAAGTTACCATCAAACTACTCTCACCAATGCGGATGATGTTACCCTCGCATACACAAATATCCTGATTTTACAGAGGCGGAGGTGATGCACAAAAACTGAGTGCAAATCACTGGTAAAAATGCACTAAACTTGATCTGAAGGTTTTAAATACAGAACCACACTTTTCTCTTTCCTTGATGAACATCTCTGCTTTTCTCTGTGACTGCCTACCTCACCTTTTTATGAGCCCCTTTTGGCATCATACCATTCGCCACTTTTCTGGAAGATTTTTCTCCACTTTTCACTTTGATTCACYCCCTCTATACCCAAGCCCTCTTTGGACTTTGCCAGTGCTCTCCTTTACTGCAATGCTATAGTAGCATTGGCCTGCTGTGGCAGCAGCTTGGGGTGGATATGAAGTTGGTACTCCAGGCCCATCTACAGATCAGCTGTGATAAAAAGCCTGGAAATAAATTATTGGCTACCTTTCAATCTGTTTTCCACTGTCTCAGCTATAAGCAATGTCTTTAAGAAATGCCCAGACAGCTTCTCTTGATACTGTCCAGCTCTTATCTACCTCTGATGAGGATTTTAGAAACAAGGGCAGGTTGGTCAGAATTGGGCCTAGCCAGTGGTTTCACAGGTTACAAAAGCTAGCTTCCTTTCCCTGGTATAGTTACCAATAAAAGATTGTTGTCACCAACCTTATTCAGTGGACCAGCACTTACGACACAGAAAGGTCCCGCCTGGTTGTCAGCATTCAGRCAAGGAGCAAACAAGTTTCTCAGGGATACAGAATGCCCCAAACCAGCATAAACCTACAGTGTTTCATGCCAGACCAGTATAGAGGAAAAAAACATAAACAAACAAACAGAAAAAAAATATGTTTTGAGGATTCCTGCGTAGTTGCCCGTTCTCAGGGAAACGACAATCAATCAGAGTTACAACTACAAAATATAACAGCAGTCCCTACAGAACCTTACAGTGTCTCCCTCTTACATTCAAAATAAAAGTAATTGAGGCTCCAAAAACAAACTAGAAGAGTGGCAATTTGTTAAATCCAATTAAATGGAACTGCACAAACAGGCTGCAATGAGGCTCAGGCTCTCAGTGACTATTTATTACTTCTAATTCTTTACCACGCACATCTCAGCTTCCCTACGTATTGCCTAAGTAAGATCTCTTCCCTGAGCTGTAGCAAACCTGAATATAATAATTAGCATTTGTAAAGCATAAGGTATCTTCAAAGGACTTAAGCATCAATTAATCCACAGAACCACCTTAGGATGTAGCTAAGTATAACATGGTAAGTGGTTTGCACACAGAGACACAGGCAGTCAGAACACCCGGCTGCATCCAAAACCTGTCCATACTCCCAGCGACATGCCCAGAGGGGCACCACAGGGCAGCATGAAGCACTACCAGGGCTGTGCTTGTCCAAGAACAAAGAGCCAAGCTAATTAGAAATGCTAATCCCAAACAGCAACATTTTGTGCTCAAATCTGTTTCTCCTTTCTTCATTGTCTCAAAAAGCAGAATATACATAAACATTACACCGAATCACAGTTCTAGTAGAAGCACATAAGCAAATTCTGATCAAAATAATAAAAGTAGATCAATGTAAAAAACAAACATGGAGTGGGCTAGACAACCTCATTCTTTTTGTGTATCCAGGAGTCATTGGGTACCACATGACCTTGAAGTAAATAAATTAGATTCATTTAAAACCCTAAAAGGGGAAACACTGGCTGATATGCCAGAAGGAACCCAGTTTTAGCCAGCTATAGCTCCAATGAAGGCAGAAAAGTGAGGCCTTTGCCCTAGGATGCAGTATCTACCATGTGGCAGGTGGCCTAGCACATTAACACAGCTGTCAGCATTAACAACAGCACCAACACATGCAAGCCAAAACAGATGGGGGAACTCCTTGCTTTCTGCCTCAAATTAGAATACTCAGATGCGGCCCATACAAGGTAAGATTGCACTGCCCAAGGCAGTGAGAAACCATTAAAACATAGCTGCAGAATGAAACAAAGGTACAGAGGCGGAAAATGCCAAGCCTAGGCTCTTCTGAGCTGTTTATACTTTTTTTTCCTAGTCCATCCTGCCCAGAGGTTCGCTTGAACCATTATCTCAAAGAAAAGAGAGGAGAATGCTATGCCCAGTCCATATCCTGTCATTTTCTACTGCAGTTCAGATTATAATGGCTGTGCGCAAGGGAAGACTCCCCCTTCTCCTGGCTGCTTTAGAGGGAGCAGATGGTGAAATTTTAATTGTGCTTTCTGAATTTCCTCCCTTTCATGGGTCTTTAAAATGTTTAGTCAAATCTTCTTTTGTTTGGATACAAAAAAGGAAAGCAAGTTTTCATCATACTGTTTATGAAGAGCTCTTCTTTCACATGTAGTTTTAGACTTTTTCTAATATTTTGCAGAGATAACCAGGAAAAATGTAGCCTTAAAATCGCAAAGCTAAACATTTTCCTTGCAAGCACATTTTAGCATAACTATTGAATGATAAAAACATTCTCAAACTGTTTGCTTTGTTGGACTGTTACAGTAAAAAATGGTCTTATGATTTGAGGTACAAAGTATTTATCAATGAAACTATTCTGTCTATCTTGACTATTTTTTCTTATTTAATAGGCAATCTCATTTTCCAGGCTCTTCCCAAACACATCCARAAGTAAAAAGGTCACAGATTTAAGTACCATTTTAATAATGGGTGGTCCTTTACTTACCTTTTTCCTTTCTAGTATATATTATGACAAGGTTTCTAATAGGTAGCATGAGACCATGGAGTTATAATGGGGTCATCACATGTAATATCTCTTAGCCATTTTTGACAATTTTCATTTTCCAGATGCTGAAAAAAAAAATACTGATGACTTTACAATTTCCAGTCTATGCTTATTCTGAAATGAAGGTGTACAACAGAACTGAAGATCTGGGTCTTGGGTATTTATTATTATACAGATGAAGTGTGTTAGCAAGGATTTCTAGGATATAACTTTGATCTAGCTGTGACCTTTTGCTGTTAAGCACGCATTGTGCAGCTTTCCAGCAATCCTCCATGTCCTTTAACTGTGCACACCCTGTTCCTCTGTTTGATTTGCTGAGAGTGGCTTAGAGAAGAGACACATGGTCAGCTGCTACTGTTCAAATGCCTCAGCGCCTGCAGAAGACAGCTGGAAATGGCTCATGCTATTAACTGGAGTCATGGAGAGCCATAACTGTATTATTTATTATTTTGGATAAGATTTGCACACTGTCACCTACGGCCAAGGTTCACTGTACTAATTACAATCTTTAAATCATCTTTCTGAAACCCTCTCCTATTTATTTTCCACACTATCATTTGTGATGTATACGTTTACCCAGTACAGTAGTGCTAAAAGGGTAAATGACTTGTAAAGGACAAAATAAAATTGATCAAGAGCAAAAAACTAAACAAACAAAGCAAAAGAAACACCCAACACAGCATCTACAGAAGCTCTGTTAAAATGGACTTTCATTGCACCTGGGCAAAGGGCAAAAATGATATAAAAGGCTTATTTTTCAGTGGTATTTGGTCATCTAGAATGGAGTGAGGTGAATAAGGTCCTTTCCTGTCAATTCCAACAGAACTGATAGCTTTCAGCTAATTAACACAGCTGGTCCAGAAGGGTTTCAAGGCATTCTCTCGAGCACCTCCTATCAGTAACACTTGTGTAATTACAAAGATGAAGCCCACCTGTGCTCTTACCAATGCTAAGCACTGCAGAATGCCCTACTCTCACTGGAGCTCAAGACAATCAGCACTTCATATAATGAGGTCTCTAAAACCATACTATTCTGGGTTATGCTTCTTTACTGAAACAGTCTCTCTAGCTGCCATCACCCACCTAACCAGAAAAATTCTGGTTAAACAAAGTGCTTCCGTAACTTATTTTCCTCCAACCTCTAACATACATGGGGGGGGGGGGCGGGGAACAGCACAAATCATTTAGTGTCCAAAAGAATGGAAGAGTTTTCAAAAAAAAGATTTCTTACAAACAAATAAAGGAACTCCATGAAATCTAACCAGCAAGTTCTACACTGTAGTTCATTTAGCACTTTTCTTCCTAGAATGTCATTTGAATATTGGATTTGTACTTAAACAAAAGAAATACACACCTTTCTGTACAAATCTACACAATTTTAGATATCAAATCAAAATATTAATTTTCTAAAAGCTTACTCCATTTGCATACAAATTTGTATAGATCCATTTTTCAATCTGCAGACTGTTAAGCGGTTTTGAGTAGTGGTGCAAACCTTTGCACAGCAAAATTAAGCCTGTGGACAGCAGTCTTGCRTTTTTTAGTTACCCTCCAAAGATGTCCTAAAGTTAGTCCCAGTCAGAGATGCACCAGTTCCACCCCTTTGGCAACTCTGCTGGATTTCAAAATGCAGGAAGCTTTTTATTCCTTTATAAAACATTATTCAAAATGTTTGAACATTAGTATATTAACAAAAAAGGAAACACTTACCACCATGTTAGCAAGCACATACATTATTATGCTCCAAAAGGAAGACTCTTCAATTTTTGGAGAAATACACTGCAAATATTCTTGGAGACTGTAAGTATACCAGGCTCTAACAAGTAGAATTCTTAGGGATTCCAGCCAAACAGGATCATAAAGRCTTTTGGCTGCAAATACCCCAGAATCTCATCTGGCTTCATGGAATGACTTATTTTCCTCTCCACTTCATTTAGGCTCCCCTCCTTTCCTTCTCCACCTCTGCCACCCCTCACCCTCCCCCCCCAAAAAAAAACCCAAACACCACCTTTGCTTATGGATACAGAGATAACCATAAGTTACTCCAAACAGTCAGCAAAAACTTCCATCTTATTACAGAATAAAGAAGAAAAAGTCTAATTCCTGGTCAAAGACACAGAGAAGTTTAATGTAAGAAAAATAATATATGGCATACAGAACAACATAAGAAAGAAATTTTAAAGCCTAAGTCTGTAAGAATGCAAGCAATCTTTAACCAGACTATGCCTAGTCAGGTAGCAACTCCCCCCCCCTTTTTTTTAAAGCCCAACACAACAGAACCTTTAGTAAGGGAAAGAAGATTTGTCTTAATACCCAAGAACAAAAATTCTGAATAATCCAAAAGTTTCCTTCTACTAGTTGGAAAGGGATTTACAAAACAAACTAGAAATGTGTATATTTCCACTGCAATATTTAAGGCTGTGTTAAACACAAAATGAAAACCCTGAGATTCTCCAGTGATTCTATGCTGGAYGCAAACAGAATAATATGGTTACTACAAAGATAAGAATAACAAAAGGAAAGAAGTTGAGATAATGTAATAAAACTGTCACTTCTAAAAGTGAAAATTCAAAACTTCCATTGGTCTACTTACCTATCACAACACATATGCATTATGGTGCCAACTGATTCAGATCAAGTACCTTACAGACACATTATGGGACTCCCTGCACCACATAATTACAATCTCCAAAACAGGTATCAAAAAATACAGTCAGAAGTTAGGTACTTCACTTTCAGACTTCTGAAGAATGTTACTCCTTTCCTGCAGAAGACAGGATTCCTGTTTTGAGACAGAAAAGGATTAAAGTGGTCGCCACAAAACCCTCAGAAATATATTCAGGTCGGAATGAAGTTTGACTGTTACCTGTTTATGCTGTCTACTCCTATGTATTCATAACATTTTATCACTCTCAACTCCCTTCCAAAAATCTATTTAACAATGTGATTATCATCTAATGTGTTGTTTATTCTTTCTTCCTGAGAAGTTAGGTATTTTAACATTAACTTTATATTTGTTTAGGTTTGCCTGCACAGATAAGAAGTATTTGTGCCCTGTTTCAGCAATTTTGATTCAAATCTGGTACCATAATCACAAGCTTTCCCTTTCTCTCAATCACCTCTTTCAAGTAAAATACTCAAGATATGAAGCAACTCCCTCAAAGCTATCTGAATGCTAATATTCTTACAGTACAGGATTTAGTAATTTTTATTCCAGTATTTCACTCTAGAGTAAAATAATTTTAAAATTTTATTAAAGAACACAAGAATTCCTTCCTCCTCTTCATTAAATATTGATTTGGGAAGTACACAGCCATTTTTCACCATTAAAAAAAAAATGTATACCAAATTATGCATGATTCAAGATTACATATTGCAAAAATAACTGCCCCACCCAAGCATTCATTGTTCTTGAAATCAGAGAAGGGGAAAAACTTTTCCAGATGAGTGAAGGCTATCATAAAGAAATGTGGCTCATGGGGATATAAACCTGTACTTCAGAGTCTTTTCATCTGATGTTGTTCTCCTTTTGAAATATTTGCTTTATATAATATACACGTTTAGTCCAACAAAACATGAGTCATAAGATTTAAGGGGTTTCTCTACAATGTCATTTCATAGGAGGCACTTACTGTAGATCATAAGCAGTAGAAGTAGAGCAGTTCTTCCAAATTTTGTTCAGGGTGTGCTCAGTCATTGCTAAAAGGAAAGGTTCACATTATCTCCTCATTAAATCCATCCCCTGAATAAAGCTGCAGACTTTTCTTTATATTAGGAACTGACTGAAGTGCTTATCTTTGCTGTGATGCTAATAGCAGCTCAACCATCATTCATTTAGCATCTTACGCGTTGCTACAACCTTGAAGAAAGCATGTAGATATTTTGTATCCTGTGTAAATCATTCAATTATTATAAAGCATTACAGGTTTGGATAGCAGAACACACACCTGAAGGAAAGAAGAGTAACATGGACATCTTATGACAGAAGTTTCTTATCATTTTCTGAAAGCATAGACAGCAAACTAAATAGTACTTTAACATTTTATGAAGTGGGTGGAGAGGAGATAGGGGTGCTCAAGAATATTCCCTCAAAACAAACAAATCGACTCTGGATACATGTGTTTTAATTTCCAGAACCTATAATGCGACATGAAGTAGTCTGTACATAGGCTACTATTCATAAGTCAGTACTGAAGTGGCTATTATACAATTGTTTTCTAAGATGAAATTTATTTTCTTATTTTTTTAATAGGGCAGTTAAAGGTACGTTATATTAAAGCTCAAAGCTTAATTGTAACACACATTGATACTATCTAAACACTAGGCTGGATTAGTCTATAGATCAATCCACAGTCGTCTTTGGAACTGCTTCCAGAAAAGTTSTTACAGCATTGACTTGCTTATATTTAATCCTCAGCAGAGGACTTTCAGAAATGGACATCTACCCATGGGTTCTAGTCACCTCAGAACAGACTGACACTTCCGCTTTGTAATAAAAACTACTCTAAGAGTGTAAGTGATCCCCTAAAAATTGAAAGAAGTTTTACAATAGACAAGCATCGCTTGTCCCAGCAGAAACTTTCTGTTCTTGAGAGCACACTCTCTATGCCTCCTTAGTCATCTCAACCAACAATGTAATTACTGGCCAACAGAATCACATGCCGCATACAAAGATGTCAAACTGGAACCAAGTTGCTTTCATGTAATCCATTTATTTTACAATAAATCAAGAATAAACTCCTGGAATACTGTTATCATCAAAAACAACATACACTTTCTGGTTCATTTAATCCATTTGTTGCTTGTTACATCAACGGTTATTTTTTCTATGTTTGGCTTATGCAATAARCTTTGGTGGACAAGATTAAAACTAGAGAGATAGGCAGTGAGATTTTAAGTAAGTCAACTGAATGCTTTCCAAAGTTTTACCCTAGTAAAGCCTTTAAACCAGTGTGATCATAAATACAGACAATGCCAGGAATAGCAACAATGCTCGATAGCCAATAATAAGTCTTCTTTACTCATGACTGTCTTTATTTTCCAGAACTACATTACAGTATTTCCTCTAAATTGGAAGTGTTACATGCCACTTAATCCTTATGTAATGGTTACATCCTTCATGAATAGAATAAACATTCCCAGTTCTGACTGGACCATAACATGAAGAGAAACTATCATATTGTTACTAGAATTAGCAGTAGGTCATCTCGGCATATGGAGACCTCTTGCTGAGTTCTGCTATTCTCTTACATGATTCTCAACTTGATCGTTTCAAAAACTTGGCATTGTTTCCCTTTTATCTTTTACATTTGTAAAAGCATGTCTACACTAGTGCTTTAGTTCAGGTGAGGAAGGTACTCTAAAGCTAATCTCCTGATCATCCCCACTAACGGTGCTTTTGCTTACATTGCAAAATAAGCTCAGAGTACACAAATTGGATTTTTTGTGGCTGAAACTAAACTAGAAAACTCAGGCTGCACCCAATATGCTCCAACAACTAATAGGCACTCAGCCTGGAGGGTCAGTGAAGAGCCAGGCTGAAGAAAACGCCTCAGAAACAAACGTACTGGGGACAAGAGGTCCTCAGCACCAGCTCTCTTACTCTGCAAAACCAGTTTGATGAGGCTGCACTTCTTACTAATGCACCTGTACTGACAAGCATGCACTTCAACCATTTATCATGGCTACTTTACTGAGCCTCAAGAAGATTCTTTCATTAATATGCTTTAGCATTAGCATGACTCTACTTCAGTCCAAACAAAGACCTTCCACRGTATTCCTGCATATCCCAATTCCTCTGATTTCTTCCATCCTTGTCGCAGTCCCAGTCGCAGTAACTTCCCTTTACTAAGAACAGTTAGGCAACTCTTCAGCAAATTAAATTTGGTCCAATGACTATCTTGCTAGGCCTTCTATCTACTTACTGGTCTCCAAAGACAAAGACTTAAAAAAAAAAAAAAAAAAAAAAGAGTGCCTAACATGTAAGTTTCTAAATTTACACTTCCATTACTAAATAAACCTGATTTTGATAGATGCCCGCTGCATCAGAGAGAAGTTACTTACACTCCCTTGTGAGCTGGTGCCTGAGTAATATGATTGTAATACAAATAACTTCAGCTTCTGATAAATAATTTGTAAAACATAAGATCATTTCATGGCAGGAAAAAGAAGTTAAAAGCATAGCTTTCATTTAAATGATTGATTTTGAAAAAGGGAAGTGGGAATGGGTATCATACTATCTTAGAAAAGTGAAAAAGTAAACATGGCTGATTCCAATAGAGAGATCCTGACATCCATTGGAACAGAATAGTATGTTCTTGTATAAGCACTGTACAGCTGAGAACAAGCAGAAGTCCACATGGTTAGAAATATTCAGCCAATTAAGTAACAATACAATTGACTGAACACTGGTAAATTAATTATAAAGCACTGGACCAACACAGATGCTTCCATGATATAACTCACTGTGACAGGAGCTACAGAGCCTCAGAACTAAAGTATGGTTATAAAATATTATTAAAAACACTTGGCACTAGTTATAAGATAGCATTATAAATCCTGAATTCTGATTAGATAGTATACATAATATTACTCTGGCATTGGAACTGCAGATTTTACAATTTATACAGTCAAATAAAGGCTGTACAATAATCATAACAAAAGATCAGGACATGTCAAGTTAACCTTTCAAAGCAAATTTTTCCTGACCTTTCTGAAAGGGGAGAGGTGAAGCCTTTTCTCTGTAGTTCCCTCTTTTGCTTTTTCATTCCAGCCTCCTGTAACATTCTTCCATTATCTATTTTGTTTCTCAAAGGAATCACAGAATCGCTGAGGTTGGAAGGGACCTCTGGAGATCATCTAGTCCAACCCCCCTGCTCAAGCAGGGTCACCTAGAGCACATTGCACAGGATTGCATCCAGGCGCGTTTTGAATATCTCCAGAGAAGGAGACTCCACCACCTCTCGGGGCAACCTGTTCCAGTGCTCTGTCACCCTCACAGTGAAGAAGTTTTTCCTCATGTTCAGATGGAAGTGTCTGTGTTTCAGTTTGTGCCCATTGCCTCGCGTCCTGTCGCTCGGCACCACTGAGCAACAGGGAAGGGAGCTGCTGAGTTTCACTAGCATAGTGACAATAGTAGCACTTGTCTAATAAAACAAAATGAGGATAGCAGGTGCCCTGACTCACAAACGTTAAAAGAAACGGACCAGAAAGTTTAGGAGAAAGGTTTGTAAGGATTCTCCCTGAAAGAGAAATAAGACAAGCCAGAAAGATTTAAAGAAATAAAAGACAAAAATAAATCATAAGGAGAGTGAAGATTTCTTAAGCAAGTGAAACTTAAGAGTTCTGTTTTATAGATTAAACTGTATTTCTTGATGTAAGTTTGCTTTCTGCTTTTAAGGACAAGTATTTTAAATCAACATTATTTTGATTTCTTTCTCAAAAGGTTATTTCACAATTACAGCTTCTAAGGGATGAGCTGTTTTCTAAGATCAGTGAGAAGATTCTTGCACAGCCCTATTTTAAGGAAGCCCTGAGATGTAACATCACCATTCCAAGGATTATTGCATCAGGATGCCTTCCTGCTGACAACTAAGCAATGCAACCGATTTGTTATGTCTAGTCTTTCATAGCAGTTTCTCTCTCTTATTAGTAAATAAAAAGCAATAACTGTATTACAGTTAGAGGGGTGAGGTTAMAAGAAGGCTCCATTATATTTACATACAAACATTCTTAAAACTGCGCTTGCTTGACAGAACATTGCCCACAAGTCTTGAGGCCATGCAAACTCGCAGCATACGTGCAAGTAGTTACAGACTAAACACACAGCTTCCCTGAGTAGCAGAGAGGCAAGGCTAAGAATAATTTAGATTCCTACATTTACCTGATAGCCTCCATTTCTAAAGAAGAGATGTAGAAGGCAGGACTTCGTACATGGGAGTGACTGCCTCATGTTTCAATTGAAAATGCTATAGTCTTATGCATTATCAGGCATACTTTAAGGAAATTCATAAATACTTTAAAAGAGCAGCATGCTTAATGCGAACAGAAGCAACAGCACATAACAGTGTGGGTTGCTGAGACCAACCTGTCTTCAAGAGTCTCTCTTAGTCATCGCACTGCCTTTTAAGTTCACACTTAACACATACATCCACAGTAACATGCCCTTCCCCCCACCCAGCCTATTGATTATTCTGTGAGCAGCATTTAAACCTCCAAGGGAATTTGTCTGTGGGTTTTTGTTTTTTATTTATTTATTTATTTTTTTAAAGGAGCAATGAACACATACATGCAAACTCTATTCAAGTTTCCAGGCAGAACTCACTACTGTAATTATTTTAAAAATCTAAATTGCCTAGGATAACAGCTTTAAAGACTGACAGCCAGTGGGTTCTCAGAAAACAACTCTCAAGAAGCATTGTTGCACAGAGACATGAAACTTTTGTGCAATATATGATTCTTGTGCCAAATTCAGTGCTATTACAGCAGCTCAAGGCTGTATCAACTGCACATATTATGGATTTACATCTGTGCAAGGTGGAGAGAGAAGGGGTGAACAGGCAGAAATCCCCCCCACAGATGTGTGTTCCATAGAACAGACACAAATGTTCTAGAAGAGCCAAGCAATGCTGGAAGCAGAAGGGAAAAAAAACAAAACCAAAACCAAGAAAAACCCCCAAACCACACCAAACATTTCACTAATGGGAATGCCCCATTCTTGTTCTTTCAAAGAGCTCTCCATTCAGCAGTCTCCTGGTAGTACATGAGGAGAAAAAGAGCTGCTGAGGAAATAAATAAATAAAGATAAATAAATATGGAACAATAATCAACATAAATAACTAACTGCTGTTTTCAAAGGGCTTACTAACTGCATTGGAAAGCAAGAAGTAAAAGATAGCAGGATACTTTCCTCAGATTTATGGGTGGGAAAAGAACAAAGCAGTAGGTTCAAACAAGATCCCATGATAGTAAAGGCAGTCCATAAGATAAACGGTACTTTGGTCCAACATGCCAAAAATAATCAGGAAGCTATCAAGGTCCAAATTCAGAAACATTTTTATTCAAGAAAGTCAGAAGTGTAGCTAGATCTTTTATATAAGAACTTAAATATTTGCTTTGGAAGAAAAAAAATAATGCCAAACTTCAAATTAAATATTTCATTCAAATAAAATATCTAAGTGAACCAAAATAATTACAAAATATTTATACTGAGAAAACTATGTTTCCAGCAAGTGTTATTCTTGTTAACATATTATCCAATGCAAAATAAATCAGTGTCATCTGCCACAGAATTCAGAGGGGAAAAAAAAAAAACACTCAGAAAATCAGGATTTTTATTTCATTTTGCAGACACTTAAATTCAGAATTGAGAGAAGGCCAAAGATACCATAGAAAGGGACTTGAAGCATTAGTATTTTCATGACAAACAGAACTGCCAGATTTAAAGCATCCTGTAAGAAAGACCTTACAGTAAGACTTAGTTCCCTCTGGCAAAGAGGGAGAGTTAGTTAATTTTAACAGTTTAATAATGATTTAACTGAAAGCACATAGAAACTGTTCTACCAGTTCAAGCAGTTCCCTTTGCTGTAAGTATTCTTCTGTTAAGTGAGACGTAGAAGGCAGGCTTACAGAGCGTTTGTGTTTGGTATGTTAGCGAGGGGAAAAAAACATTTGCAAGACCAACACACTACATCTCCCACAGGAGTCAGCTAGTCACTCAGTTAAATAAAGTCTTCATCATTCCCAGTGCTAGACTTCTTGCTTTCTTGGACAGGGGGAGAGGGAAAAAAAGAAGCTGTGGCATTATAAAAGTTCTTAGCAGCCACTTAATTTGTTACCTAGAGCGCATCTTGAAGACAAAGTTTACTGAAAATCATTCTTGAAAGTAGAATAGTTTGCATACGCAACAGAAGACATATTTCATATTAATGAACTAGTGAACTGTCCCTTAACTGTGTTCCCAAAATACAACTTTCAACCATATTTTCTCTAAATACCTGGAATAGCAGTCTAGCTTATCAGAAAGTGTAACAAATATATTCAAACAAAGCTTGAGGCAAGAGATTTGGTTTTATTACGGTACAGAATTCTATTTCCAGTGGAAGATGACCAAATAAATTCCAAATGAAACTAACTGAAATGCAAAAATCTCTATGATAGCAAGACCATCACCGAACATATTCAAACATATATGTCTTTTTTTTAAACTTAAGGTTTTATTGACAGGAATGCAAATATAACCGTGGCACATCACAAACAATTCAAAACATTTCATCATAAGCAGTTCCTTAAAAACATCCGCAATCATTTGTAACAAATACATTTCATATTTGAATCATTATATCTTCAATCAAAATATTCTTCTAGTACCTATATTAGATGGTTACTAAAAAACCCAACATCAAAGCATATGGTAAAAAGTTCCAGAAATACCTGCTGATTTTAGGTGCCCATTTTTAGGTACCTCATGCAGGCTTATTTCAGAAAGTGCTATTATTCACCCTCTGGAAAATTAATATTCTTGTTTTCTCAAAAGGTGTATCAAAAAAACAGAGGAACACTTCTGAATATCTAGAGGACATAATTATCACCTAAAACTCAAATGACTGCAGATGCTTACTGTTAACACAAAGTGGGGGGGTTTTGTTTGTTTTTTTAATATGCTCTCCAGTCACAAGATTCAATTTAATGCATGGATGTGCATACCTGAGGTGCTATGTTTTCTAAAAGGTTCAGTCACTTAGAGATACTAAAAGGAAACAAAAAAAATACAGAATATTTAGCTGAATTGTTTGTTTTCTTTAAATCTTTCTTCCTTTCCAAGAGGCCTGTACATCTACTGACAAAGTTTATAAGACAACGGCATACATCTTTTATTGACCTCTCATGTCTTCATTGCTTGGATCTGATCTGGTAATAAAAAGAAAGAGTTAGTCTTAAAAACAAGGAACATGAATTCTTGCTATATTTCACTTTTTGAAAATATCAGCCAGTATATCCAGATCACAGAATTACATGAAAAGATATTTTGGTGTAGTTATAATAAAGGGGCACAATGCAGTTCGATTTGTTTCCCACTTGTTCTTTCATCTACTTTTGAATTTCCTCCATAGCCAAGTAACTTCCCCCCAAAGTTGTTAATTAAAACAGGAAAAATCTTCAACAGAATTCAATTTCAGCCTTTTTAGGCTTACAGAGTAACACTGATGAGAATAAGGCTGAAAGTTATGAAGTACACACTTCAATTCCTTCTACGCATTTCAGCTTCCATGTGACTAAACAAGAACTAATCTCCTCAACAGCTATGAATGCTAAAGGATTTAAATTTTGCTCCTGCATAATTCACATGAAAACATCCTTGCTCTCAGTGACCACACTTCTCCATACTGTTGCCTGATCGCCACTTCTAAATTAAGCTTCAAACATTTCCTTAGTTAGCATAAATATACTGTATACCTAGTACAAAATGTGGAAAGCAGTACACTGCTATACTAACTCAGTATTTGTTAAAGGGAAAAGGCAACACCTCATTCCCCTCCCAGAAATCAGCGGACTACCTATAAGGGGTCTGAAAAAAGGACCTAATAAAAACATGACTGTTGATAAGGAGAGTATATTCATTAAACAGGTGACTGTTCCTCCACTGAAGTGTTTATGACACCCACACACCGTGATTTAGGGAGTGATATAACTTAGGGCTGTGGTCCAAATCCCCCCACCCCCGCAGCATTCTCAGAATGGACAGGAGAATGGCAGTAGAAATTCATTCTTGAAAAACAAACAAAAAAAATCCAAAACAAAAAACCCCAAAGTCTCAGTCCATTAAAAGTATAACCGCCAAACTGTACATGCTTAGGCAACAATCAGTTTAAACCTCAAACCCCTAAGCTTTCTGTGAGGGCACTCAGGGAGTTAAAAGGAACTCTTTTAGGTAAAACTCATCCATGAAGAATTTTAGCTCAGAAAGCGAAAAAGCTACAAAGAGCTTTACAAATTAATAACAGYAGAAGAACTGGGTAGTGATGCTTAAAAATATACATTAACAGCTTAGTTAAATATTGCCTGACAAAATATTTAGACAAGCATTTGAGATGCTTTTAAGTAGCTTGAAACTATGTACAAAATCATCAACTTCAAATTTGGATTGAATGCCTTTAGAAGTTTCCTCAAAGATAAGAGGAGACCCTGGAAATCAGAAGAAGATATTACAAAAGACAATACAAATCCCTAAAATTAGGAAAAAGTGTGTGATTTGAAATCTGCCTTTTGTGATAGGATTCAGAAGGGAAGGAAATTAAGCTGTTAGTTTTCCATCACAGACGGTTTTACATGGTGCAGGATAGACCTTTCCTTCTGTGGGGAGGCAAACCTCTCTGTAAATACTAATTTTTGACTAGTTCCCCTTCCTCTGAAAGCATGACCAAATGTTTTAGTATTGTGCAATAAAGTAATAAACCCTCTCTTTCTAATCAGCAGTAAGGATTCTAAGTAGAATGGACACTCTGGTATCCCTGGATAAGTGGAGATAATGTTAATCATGTACAGTGCTAGGTATTATTTACTGCCATTTGAAGAAAACTTAATTTAGCTGCACCGACTCCAGAACATTACTGACATCTAGCGGCTTCCGCAGAACAGGACACCTCAAGGTAGCTAAACTCTCACACAACATTTTGTTCTCAGATTCAAAGTATACTACCCCATCTAATACATTCACAACTTAAGCTACGTACATTAGATTGAGGAAGCTAAAATTAAAGCAGGTCTCCCAAACAACATCACACTTCACTATTCTAGCAATATCTAGCACATCTAGCAGTACCTGGGAGGACAAAAGAGACCAAGTCTTGATCAATAATACAACATATGGAAATACACAGCATCCCTACCAAGTTTGTAACTAGAAAAGTGTATGTAACATATGATCTAACCTGGATCTGATATTTTCTACGTAGTTATGAGTATCTGCATATGCTACAATCCACATAATGTAACTTGTTCTTATTTTGGCTCTAGATTAAAAAACTGAAGATGAAAAACGGTATTGTTATCCACGCATCCTTTGCCTATTTTTCCAGCCTGCTTATTCACCATTTCAGGATGCATAACATTAAAATAAGGAAAACAGGAACAGGACGGTAAGAATAATCAAAGAACAGACTGAACTACCACAACAATAAATTGAAGTTCAGGAGCAGCTTGTATTGCTATTGTCTATAGAAAGAGTGTTACACTGCTCTCAAGAGTGTGCATTAATTTTTCACCATACACACTCTTGTCAGAGAAACTGACATGATCTTTTTGTGCATGTTAAAGAGATGAATGAAAGGCAAATATCAGATATAGCATCAGTACTCACTGTGTGATTTGATCTGACAGTAAAAGTGACAGAAAGAAAACAAAGGAAGTAATAAAGAAAAAACCTTACAAAATGAAAGAGTTTAATGGCATCAAAATATAGCAAGAAAAGTAGGTATGATATACCTTGGAGCCAGTCCACACCTTCTTGTAATCCTTCCCCTTTGAGAGCATCACTGGCACTAAAAGAAACAAATCAACTTATGAAAACATTGTAAACAAACCAGTTTTAGTGGAGTCTTTATATATATATATATACACACACACACACACACTATATATATACACATTATATATATACACACACACACACATCCCTATAATTCACAGAATTGCAACATAGCATCATGTACAGTTTACTAAAGTTTTCTTCACATGGAGAAGCAGCTTTTCTAATTACATATTCTATTGTACCTTCCCAACATGGGAACACCATTCCACAATGTGATCTCTTATTTTTGAGTAACCACTCCAGTTTCAAAGCAGAGGAATCACTTCTAAAACTAGGTGAGGGTTTCTAGAAGAGCTCCTACATAAGAGAGCCACACTGTTCCACTGCAGGTGTACGGAGATAACACCCTCTGCAGACAATGCTATAAAGGACGCTTCTATTACCTATGGTAACAGTGATGAAGCAGCACCTTCTCTCTTCCTACCCAGCTCCTATACACAGAGAGGTTGTTGGAATATGGGAGGAAGAAAGTGCAGCATGTACTTCATCCTAACATCTGCCCGGGGACTCTGTCAACATGTATTAATATTAGGATACATTAAGAACAGTGAGTCTACTCTTAGAATCACAGAGGTACAACCACTTAAGGCTCCCTCTTTCTGCAGCTTATGAAAATTAGCACGGTAGTGAATTTGGACTGTTATTGTTGTTATCTATAAAATTATTTCCCAAGGAGCTTGAGAATTCATATGGGTAATTTTTGACAATTTTGAGTGAAAAAGCAATAACCCCAGAATAATACCCAGGTAAACAGTTTTAATACCAAAGTGCCTAAAATGAAAATTCCAATTTTTAGCAGCATTTAGCTGCTGATTTTTCCCTTATATTTACAATAACTGAACATTTTAACAAAGACAAAAATTCTAAGTTCTATAAAACACACCTTAAAAAGCAAAATTTTTTCCTTGTGAACACTGGCTTAAAAACTATTTCTGAAGAATGTAAGCTTTCATATAAAGAAAAAAACCCACTCATTCTTACAATTCAAAAAAACCCCCACTAAAATATTAAGTAGCACAATACTGCCCCTGTGAATTAYGCAAGAACAGTTTACTAGGTGGCCTTTCATCCCTGTGTGTTTTACTAGGGCATTCAAAGAGTGGAAAAACCCAATTCTAATAGGTTTTACCACCGATATTCTGAATCCTGCAAGATTAACAGCAACATTCTGACAACAATTCTGCTCCATTTCCCAGCAATAATAAAGGCAACTGTTGTTCCAATAAGAACACTGCTTCTTGATTTCCCTGGAAGTCCTCCATTTCATTCTTTGGGTAACGGCTTTCTTGTGCAAATTTTCCAGTCAAACCCTACATGATTGCATTGTTCTTTCAAAAGACATTTCATAGCAAGTGCTGTAATGTTACTACTGTTTCCACATATGGCAGCACAGCATTTTATCTGGCTAATTTAATTTATGTTATATAATACTGAGTGGCATGAAAGAGCCAAAATATGAATGTACAAATTACAATCAATAAAAGGGTAGAAACAGTAATTTACCAGATATGCCAGGGTTTGTCTTTGATGTTTTCTAATGACAATAACTGAGATACTTTCACAGATGATATTGCATCCCTGAGGTCCATCTTGTTAGCAAAGAACAGAATAGGCAGTCGACGGTGCTTAATATCTAGGCACAAGCAGAAGTAGAACTACCATAACATTATGCAACACTTATTAATCTCTGCAAGTAATAAACTGCAAATGGTAAAAGAGGATATTTTGCTCACCTGTAATTGCAATTCTTTGAAGGCTGTATCCTAACAAGATGCACACTGTTGGGTCATGTGGCCTCCGATGCATACCTCAAGAATGCTCACAAAGTTTCTGGCAAGCTTTGGGATCTTCCACCCCCTCTCCCCCCACCTTATATGTACATTTAAAGCTGTAGGTGTAAACTGTTGGTCAAGTTGAAGAACAGGAGATCAAACAACTGCCCACAAATATTATCCATCACTGTTTAGTGATGACTGGGTGTTTAAAACGGACAGAAAAACAATTTGTTTATTCATATCCTTGCAAGAGTGTCGCATTAGGACAGTCTAAATGATCCTTTAGTATCCTGGACAGTGTCCCTTACTTTTTTTAAAGTTCATAGAATTAAAAAAAAAACAAAAAACAAAAAACCACCACCCAAACCTCTGGACACTCCTTATCCCACCTTCATTTGAACAAAGGCTTCTTTTCCAGAAGGTCTTCTCAACTAGAACCACCAATCAAACCAAGGACCTTGGTATACTGTTAATTCCTGATATACTTGTACATATAAAAGCATAAGAAGAGATATCTTTCTCATACATATCTGAATAAAATAATCAGACCATCCTCAGAACCCAGAAAAAGGCATAAGCCTCTCTGATTACTACAGAAGACAAAAGAGTCACTGGAAGGAAACAAAGTATACTCTCCAACCTGGTTTTAAAGGAACAGACAAATAAAACAGGCAAAAAGTTACTAGTACCAAGACTATGATGAGCATTTCTCACGTGATAAAAATACAAGATGAACTACAGGATCAAACGAAGTCTATATTTGAGTTTATCAATCAATCTTCATAGGAAAAGAAATTTAAAAAAAAAAMCCTGTGATGACAACCTACAGGCTCTTTTTAAAATAGTAAAATTAAAAAGTGAACAACAAACTCCAAGTTGTTCAAGAAGAGGTTATTTCACATAGGAAACAAGCTGGGGACCTATTTAAAAACTTCAAACATAAACCAGCTGCTTTTGCTGCAGGGGTGGGGGACCCTCCTTCATTGCTGAAGCGGTTTGGACTTTTTAATCTTGTCCTTTTCAAATCCCTCTACTCAACCTTTCCACATAATAGGTGAAGATAACACCATCAGTACCTGTACTCAGAGATCATGAGGGCTTACCAAAAGACTAACAATTTTTACAACTGTCTGCCCCACCAGGAGCTATTTTCTTTTCCCGACATCCTCTAACACAAATCAAGGGCTCCAAACTACACGAGTAGAACATCATTAGATCTGTTTTGGTTTCACAGTCGCAAATAGTTATGACTTAACACATTAAAAATAAACTAAAACTAATAAACTAAAACCCCAAACACTAAAGATATGTGTAATTTTATATGAAGAGTTTCAAATTCATAGCAATTTCAGGTTATTTTAGAAGCACATGCTGGAGGTCAAGTGACCCCAGAGTCCATATCTAAACAAGGAATTTAAAGACTATCATCTTGCAAAATGCCGAAGAATAAAGTTTTGATAATTAAAATTATAACAGCGATCATTAAACAGCTCATTATTTGTAGATGTTTTCCACTTACGTAAATAAAACAATTTACAGTTCTGATTCACAAAACAGCCCCAGCTAGTACAAATTCCAACACTTAACGCAACACATCACATTACATTTTCATCATTCCCTTTCGCCTGACCACTTCATGCAAAGTCTGGCAAAAACAGATGAAACTTTTACTGCAGGATTGCTAAGATTTTCAAATCCAGGAAATGACTCAAGGCTGTTATTCACCATCCATTTAAACCTAAGTAAGTTTTCCTTAAGTAAATATGTAAATTTAACCACTCCAGGAGGCCCACATAGGCAGAAGGATAGAAGGGGGAAAAGTAGACTGTGTGAGGGCAAGGGTAGAAGAACAGCAATGCAAATAAAAGTATTGCTGTAGTAGTAAAATAACAATAGACTTTGTTAATATCTACTTTAATCAAGCATTACTACTAGAAGATTTTTCATTCTCTTTGGTTCTAGTATTAAGACCTATCAAAATCCAAAATGATGAAACGGGAACACTATGGCTGCATTTGAGCTGAGCTATCCCAAGGCAAAAATGCAGAACTACCCTTTCCTGACACCAAGAAACATATGAGGTGGCTATAACCATCATCTTTCAGAACTAGATGACACAACTGTATCAGAAACAGAAGAGCACTGTCCTATGAAATCAGCGTTAATAACCTATTAATATCTAAATAAAAAAATCCCACCTAACCTTGCATCTCATCATTCTTAACATTTCGCCCACCTGCCTTATAATAAACCAGCTCCTTATTACAGCAGTTGTCACCTCCTAACTCACTCCCATTGTAGGGGGGTCCTACGTGGTTTCCATTTTACCAATAGAATTGCCTTTTTTACCAATGTGGTTGATACCTGCTACAAAGTTCAAAGTTCACTGGCCTGTATGTAATCCACCTGCAGCCTTTGGCTCACCTGATCCTTCCCTTTGATTTTTGCAAGACTGTCTTTTCAGTGTCTGCATTTGAACTGGCCCAAGCCCTTGAACATGAAATGAAGAGGGCCCAGTCAGCTCATACGCACTCAGCTACAGCATCTCTGTGATGTACCCACATATTATGTGGTCTGCATGGAAAATAAAACCATAGAATCATAATTGCCCTTATCACATACTACTGTTCTTTGTTAGAAACACAGAAGTCAGCTTTTCCTTTTCTCACTTTTCTCATTCCAGAAGTTAAGGATATACAAGTGTAAGAAATAAGAAAGACATTACAGTATGATTTCACTTTTAATTTTCCTGCATGTAGTTTTATACTCTGGTTAGTCAGAGAAACTAACTTGCTGAAAGTCAAATTGAAAATTGTGTAATGCTTACAAATACACAATTTAATTGCAATAACATTGACTGTATGGGAGGGAAAGTAAGGGAAAAGTTGATCAATCTCAAAACTTAACTAAAAAAATGTAACCTCAAGGAAAAGGAACAACCCTAAAACCAAACCCCTCATCATGAATCCTCTCATACCCTTTTCTATCCCACATATCCTTCTATAGGCAACTGAAACTGACTGGTATAATGATCCATTCTTATATCTGGCTACAATGTAATTAAAAAAAAATCTTTAGAAACCTAATAATGACAATGAAAAAAAGAAGCAAGAGTTACATTAAAGAAATTAACAGTTATCTTGGAAAATTTTTTGTATTTGCTAGTGACTGTGTACAAGCTCTCTAATTTCCTTAAGTGTGAAAATTTATTCTTCCTCAAAACAACGTGACTTTTGGTCTACAGTGATTAATAAGGGACCAACCCAACTCATAACGTAGCCCACTGACGTATGATCAGACTGTAAAACTGAATAGGTGTGAACAACTATCCAAGACTATGATTCTTATTCTAGTATTCATGAATAGCTAAAATATCTGTAAAATACTCAGCATGCAGAATGTGCCAGATAAGAAGGGTTTTTCTTAAGATAATACAACAAATATGGAGAGAGAAGGGGGAAAAAAAGCCTCCTCACCTGGATGATTCAGAAGGGTGTCAAGTTCTTCTTTGGCCACAACCATTCTTAATTTGTCACTGCTATCAATGACAAATATAATGGCTTGGCCTTCTCTGCATAACATAAAAAGAGCAAAGAGGCAAATTATAGGTTCTCTTAAACTTTGATTAAGAAAAGGCTTCAGAAGAAACACCAAAAAAGAGCAAACAAGCCTGATTTTTTTTCCCCTCTAATTCCTGTTGCTGTTATTTACCACTAATATTTGAATATAGGCCTATTTCTGAAATTCAACCTTTCGGTTACGAGCATAAATTTGATCTGAGACATGAGGTTGCTAGTTTTGTAACTCCTATAAGATTCAGTCTACATAGACCCTTCAGAAAACCTTGATTTCAATACTGAGGCAGAAAACTAAAAACTCTGAAATGTAACCAACTGCAAGGCTGATATGGTGTGATGAAATATATGAAGAAAACCTCAAGAGTTAGGTTTCCTATCAAAATCCTTTAGTTCCTAAACTAAGACAAGTTTGTTTAAAGGAAGCTCAATTACCCTTTTAGAAAAATGGGACCTCCACAGTCATTTAACAACTTGGCATATGCAGATTAATTTAACTTTGACAGAAGTCTGTACAAACAGTATCAGATTTTTTGTTTTGAATAACACATGTGAAAACTTTCAACTACTTCAAATCATTAACACATTTTGCTTGGTGATATGACAACAGACACAATACCTATAGATGCTATTCAACTCACGATTTCAGGATATTATTGATATTTTATGATGATGTTCCATTTTGCATTTGAAAGCAAAATAAAGTGTAACTGTTCATCTGAATTGGTCAAAGACCCACAAAAAGTATTTTTCATTTACTTAATATATGTAAATACATATTTCTCCTTCATTTTGCATTTCCAAAAGAGATCATTACTGATGCAGTCTCACCACCCAGCACCATCCACCTTCATATTTTGATAAGAAACAGTTCTAGACCTACTGAAAAACAGAAATAACTTGACCAGCCTAAAATTGTATGAGAAGGCCCATTCTGTTTTGAGGTACGGGACAGAAGAATTTAAACTGTAAATAAAGCTTGTGCATATTAGCTGAGAACACCCAAGTAATTTTTATGAGCATACAAAATTTCTATAGAGGAATCAAGAGTTCTAGTATATATATGCTACCCCAAAATAACTTTGCAAACATGTGACAGTAACACAACATAAGCTTAAAAATATTTAAGACAAGCATATTTCAAGAACATCCGAGAAGATAGTTCCAAGCTAAACAGGAGAAAAGCTTCAAGTACTCGAAGCACCTGCTTACACACAAATATTTGATAAGATTTAATGGCCATTTTGCTATTCTTGCAAAATTAAATCTTGCTTAACTTCATAACCAAAACATCATTATTTCTATATTATGTTTAGCTAAGTTAAATCTGAAATATTTGACTACTGCACTGGATCAGAAACAAAAGTGGACACAACTGCCCATTTCACCGTCAGTATTACCCAAGAAACTCCCTTTTAGAAAACTATAAACATGATAAAAGCAGTTTATGGCACACAAGGGATAAGTCACTGCATTAAATGCAATGGTCAGAAAAATGATTTTCCTATGAAGCRCTTGACTAGCATTTTGAGAGTAGTTTAAGGAAATCAGTCACTGAAATCCAAACGAAGTTTTGGGGAATGCACATCCAACACTCATGAACAACTCTGAAAATCTCTTGCTCACACACCAAGTTTTCATTCTAATGCATTTCTGCAGGGAAAGGAGATGACAGACTTTAGAGTAAAAGTCAACACTACCACATGAAATGGGCATCAATATTAAAATATTGCAGACAGAAAACTCAAGCTATTTCTGTGGGGTTTACTGTGTCATTCACCTTACTTAGGTCAACAACAGGTATTCCTAGAGAATAACAATGAAACAATGAAAATGAAGCTTCAAGTTTCATTAAAAGCAAAAAAAAAAATAAAATGGTTTCTACATAACAATATCATATTGCCTTATTGGTAGAAGTACAGTGAATATCCTGCTTAATAAATAACACTTAAGAATATTAGGTTGGGTTCTTAGTTACATGTGCCTCATTCTCTGAGGCTCCTCAATTCCCTTTTAAAAATCTCAGCCATCAATCAACATCTTTTGAGTCCTAAGTCACGTATATAGGAGAATAGAAAGATAAGATATCCAGCTTACCTTAGTGGTTTCATACAAGATCGATTTTTTGGTTTTAACATTTATATCTCTAGTATGCTCAAAATTTGAGTTAACAAAAAGTCTCCCAAAGTATGCTGGTTAACAGCATGTCAAAGTTTTCATTTTTTAGATCATAAAGAGAAGTTGTGATCATCCAGAATGACCTCCTGTGGAACACAGGCCATAAGTTTTCTCTGAATCACTTCTAACCACTAGATACTATCATACTCTGTTTAAATAATGTGGATGTCAGCTAATATGAACAGCAATGTTTTAAAATAAATGATATGCTTACTTGTAGTAATGTTCCCAGAGGTTTCTGTATCTGCCTTGGCCTGACATATCAAACACTGTGAAAGACAAACTGCAAGGAAAAGTGAATGAGGCACAGAAACAAAGAACAAAACCGCAAACAAAGTATTTTCTGTTACTTGACAGAAAAAAAACAAAAACAAAAAATACCCCCATGATCAGCTTGAAATCTAATCAAATGGAAAAGATTCCAAAAGGAACTTTGGTACCATATCTGCCTTCAAACTATCCTATCCAGCTTTGTGGTCTTTCTATAGAAAGATTTCACAACAAAAAAATGTATATATTGTTTGCATATTTTCTGCATAAGAGAACTAAATTGATTATAAAAAGTTACTTCACATATGAAATAAGCTCTCATTCAGCCTCTCTTGTTATGACATAGGTATATAATATTGTTTATAACACTGAATAAATAAAACTCAGGAGAGCCATGACCTAAAATCATTAGATCAGCATGTCTTAAATTCTGTCCCTTGGCAGACACCAACAGCATCCAAAGGCTTCTGTAGGTAAAAAAAGCTTTTTAAAATCCCCACTCCAGCTTCAAAAAAACATCACAATCTGTTAATAATGGTGACCCAGCTACAAAGGGTAGTCTTTGCAGGTTTGAGATTTCACCTAAGAGCTAAACACAATACAATCTTGAAAAGGAAGCTTTCGCAAAACAACAGTTCCACTCTAAATTCAGACATTACTTGATTCTAGAATAGCTGCCCTGCCATGCAAAGTTCCTAGCAACCCCCAAATAATGTTTTGATTGTAATATTAGATTTATGAAGTTTTTTTTTTTAATCATTCTACACTGTGTATTTGCAGGTCCTCTCTCCTATTACAGAATCAGAATAAAGGAAAGCAATATAAATAGATTTACATTCTAACATAGCAAAGCCCCAAACCTGTCTCATGTACTTTCCTGAGGGAGAATACAGATTTGAGCCTCCCATAAAAATATGAAACCTATCAATTCCATGTGTCAGCTCAAGGAAAAAAACATTTTCTTGCAGATCTCTCATGCAGTGGGGCATGCTGCTTGGTTTGAAGCCTCACTGCACCCATTAAAAATATATTGTGAAGGTTACAAAATAAAAATAATATCTAGTATTATCTCCTTCAAGCGTCTGTCTCATCACTTTCCATTTATGTATCCTAGCTTTCCTTACAGCTTAGCCTTCATTTAACTAATAATTTCCTCCTCCTTTTCCTGACCTTTGCCCCTGCCATCTTTACACTGCTGAGGCTGTAACCACTATTTTTCATTTAACGAGATTAGACTGCAATCTCTTCAGAGTCTCTCTAGTGACAGTGCTTAATGGAATACAGGCCAGCATCCAAGCAACTGCCTCTCCTCAAGCCTGTAGAAGTGCCTCATTCTCGAATTCTTTGGGAAATCAGATGCTCATACACACCATTGCAAAACTATCTGCTTTTCCACACACACAGTTTTATAGCACCACATAACACATAACATGTTTTAACACCGCCACTCCTGGATACTACAACACTTCAAACAGCAAACTGCATGACATTCCATTATACCACCACACATTATACTCAGTTACATCACACTGAAAGAGGAAAATAAGTCCAATTACGTGTATATTCAGGTTTATTGTCAAAGAGAACAAATGAAAGAAGCCATATTACCTGGATGTCTTGAATTTCTCTATACTGAATCCTATTGTTGGAACTATGTCCTGAGTTTGAGCCTTTAAAGGAAAGTATGTATTTTAAAATCAAGTTAGAAAACACATAACTATTGAAATCTATGGGAAACATGAATACATTATACATCTGTTTTTTCCAAATTCTGTGCATTCTGTGCAATACAAAAACTTTCTAGAAATCCAGGTACTGTATATTAAATAAGTTCCCAGAAAAGTACTGTAATTCAAAATCAAGGTTTGGTATTTTCTAGAAAAAATGGTGGATACTATTGGACAAAAGCTAAGGGTTGAAGACATTTCAGCCTGAAGAGTGAAATCCCTGTCTTTTACATTAGAACGGGTGTGTAAACATGTGTATATTACCTATGAAATAAATATGAGATATGTTAACRTGAAACATGACAGCTTGAAGAATTACGACTGACATCAAAGTTCAAAGTATTTTTGCACTCTGGAGATCATAATGTCAACCCAAACAAAACTGTGCAGCACCCCAAGCCTCTTGGATAAAAGAGGGCAAACTTCTATTAACATACTAGATTGGCCATACTCCTATTTCTGTCAAAAGGCTAGAGGAATCTATCTGACATTGGGAAGTATACAGCAGAGATTACACAATGGCCTAATTGTAGTCCTATTCAAATTATCAGATCACTAGAAGAAATCACCATTTATCAGAGAGGAACGGCCAAAATATACAGGATTATTAATAGATGTGACTGATAACCAGGCTTACTGTTGAGCTAGCAATGCAACTCATCAGCTAAGTTGGTACAACAAAACACCTTCTTTAAGGAGCAACGATATTGAGCAGGGAGAAAGGTTACATTCTATAGATTATAAAGCTGTCTGACAAAGTAACATGCAGTCCTTTTACAGACTTTCTAGAGCCCCTTATTACAAACATCTATAACCAGTTGACTCCTCCTCACATACAACTGAAACAATCTTAGTTTGTTCAGCTGCAGCTTCATTATGAAAAAAGGTATTTCAACAATTGTAAACAGTTTTGTCAACAGTTCCTGTCATCAAGTGACAATTTTGTGTGAAGTAGAAGAGGTGTTATTTTTTTAATATTTATTTTGAATATATTTATCAGGCCTGACAGAGGCAACTGCAAGCAGAGGAGAAAAATGGAAGCACACACTTCTTGTTGCCAGTCAACTAACATTATCACTCCTAGGGCAAAGTAGCAGTTCTTAGGAACACTGGGTTGATTCAGAGCTCAAAATCATCTGTCCATTGAACTTTCTAAAAATAAGCAATTTCATCAAGTCTGACCTAATGATATTTGTTGCACATTAGAAAATTTGTCATGTCTTGCAAGGGTAGGACTTGTACACAAGCGGGATGCAAAGTGATCCTCCTAAAACATCAGATTAATTGAAAACATGCAGAGGTAAATTCTCATTACATAATTTACAGTAAAGGAAATATGAAATATTTACTTTATTTAAGTAATTCTCTTGGGACCTTCTTGTATACCCATCATTGTGACAAATCTTGAAGTCAGTTTTCCACCCTAGTTCTGAATCCCTTGCTGTTTAAGGCATGACATAAAAATTATGCTATAACGAAGGTCTCAAAAAGGTATACATAAAAATATTATTTGCCTGATGCAAATTGTATCTTTGCCTCTGAACAACTGGCAACAGATAGTAAGTAGTTTTATAAATCTATTTAATTTTCAGTGGAAGAATAATTCCTAGGAATGGAACAGTAGCAGGCTCTTTACAAAGTTCCAGTTTTAAACTATGCCCATTGGTACTCTACAGAAATAATTAATTGGAAGTTAACAAACAAAAGCTGTGTCCTCATATAAACAGCAGAATCCACAGCATCTCAAATGCATATAACGGAGATGAACAAGCCTCTGGCTCTGAGCATGCCCCCCAAATTCATCTATTCTCTTTCCTTAAAGAAGGAATTCCTTAAACCATTTTTAATTGTTATAACAATTCCTTAAGAACAAGGTAATCCTACTTTATATTTTGCTCAGGATGCTAGACAGTCTTAGTGACCTGACAAAAACTTATTAATGGATGAAAGAACTGCAAGTATAAGTGGTATTTCTTTGAAAGTTACCCTGCTTTCAAAATGCTGAACTCAACATTAAATTTGCATCTCTCACTATTTACTATTTTTATTATAAATTTATTACTTCTCAGTAAGAGCTTACAGCAAAGATGATAAATATAAACAAGGACAGGTTGTCATACAACTGCATTCATCCAATGTTTGACACATGAATTGTAATTGCAAATCCGTAGCATTTAAGTGACTTAAAGTTCCAGGTCTTGATTTCAGCCATCACAAACCCTTCCTTACTGTGTGATCTTAGAAAGAGTGCCACATTACCAGTGCTGTTTTTAGTTTTCATAATATGCATGTGGATGCTTACATTTAGCTTTAGTTAGTTCAGAACTCTTAATATACATTTTTTCTACTATATGAAATCAAAAAAGTTCTGTACACCTTTTCCATAGTCAGATTTAGTATAACAGCATGCAAAAACAGTTTAAATAAACATCAACTCTGCTGTAAGAAAGTTATCAGTGAATTAAGTAGGCTACTTACATTTGAAGGTTTAAGTTTATTTATGATTGTTGTTTTGCCACTGTTGTCCAAACCAAGGCACAAAACATGAACCTCCTTTTTCTTCAGCCCAAGCCATCCTGCTAGTTTGTCAAACAATCCCATAATTCTTGCTCAAATACAGAGATCACCTGTTGTTCAGAAGATCAGAGAAGGGAATAGCTGTTTAAAAACTGTTACAAGTACAGCAGCACGAGCACAGTAGGTGGGCATGTGGTAAGTCCTTAAACTTTTAAAAGGACGGTATGAATAAGACGCTATACAAATACTGTCACGGCAGGCTTGCCTGGTATACTAAGCAAATGGAGTGTAAGCTGATTATAGCGAAGAAGCCTTGATACAAAAGTAGATTGTCTGTTTATAGCCTTGTCTATATAACACAATGTCCTTGATTCACTCGGTAGCAATATTGGCATCACTCCAAGCATTCCACATAACAGCACAACTATTACACCTTCTTATCATCAAAAAAAAAAAAAAAAAAAAAAAAAAAAAAGCAATTACATTTTATTTCAAAATGACAGAAATCCAGTCAGTCATAATTTAGATAACAAAGCAACACTGTATTTGCCTTCTTTAGCACCTGCTATATGATTTACTGAAATCAGAATAAAGTATGGTCTGTCAATTCAATTGAAACACTAATTGTAACCGCTTTGCTGATATTAACATGTATAAATTAGGAACTCATTCACTATAAATAGAACCTGATTATAACAGATTCAACAGATATGAGGCCAGACAACATAACACTCAGCTGCATGTCATRTGGAAGCCAAACCACTACTCCTGCCCAGAAGCTGTCTGATTGAAGTTACCTGGCAGTAACACACAAGAGGGAGCTTATATCACATGCTCTCTCGCAGTACCTGACTGAACATGTTTTGCAAGGATGATAACCCTTGTCTATCCTGAGTAACTACCACTGAGAATACTTTCAACAATCATACAGCTGTAAACAAACATTTGTGACACACTTAATGAAGTATTTCATTAATGCTAGAGGAATTTTGTGTGTGCGGTTTTTTTTTTTGTTTGTTTGTTTTTAATAAAAGAACACAAACACACACACACCTCTGGACAACTCAGACTGTGGACTTAATTACCCCAGAAAATCACAGCAGAAGGTGAAAGATGAAAAAAACAGTATCAATGAAAAGTATTCAGTCTCACTTCTTTAGTCTCACTAAATAATTACAAAATGATGATTAACCACCTTCTAATATAAATTAGTTTAAAATCTTTACAGTGAAATTAGTCACTTAAACCATCACCTTTGCTTACAGTATGAAACTTTTTTTTTTTTTTTTTWTAAGGACCCTTTTAAAATTTTTATCACTACAATGCATCTTGATGCAGGATTTGTAGTAATTTGTAGAGCGGCTATGTGCATAACAGCTACAGACAGTTGTTACCAGCCCAAACAAGCCTAAAATTATAGCAATTCTCTCATTAAAACAAAACAAAACAAAAAAAACAGATTTTTTTCCTCTAACTCACTTTATTTTATCCCTCCCGCCCCTTTTTTAAATATGTGCAACTCTGAAAGCAGACTAAGGCTTACAATTTATTATCAAATTAACCTGACAAAACCCTGCCTCAAAACACATTACCTTATAGTTTGATCAAGAGTCTTGCCTATATTCTAGAGGATAAAAGGTCTCCAAGATAAAGTTATTTTTATTAAAAAAATTCCAATAGGAAACACTGACTTCAACTGTACCTTACTTTAGGCTGATTTGTGACAGCCTGTAATGGGGAGATCACTCAACTGTTGAATGGCTGAGCAAAGAAGCAGCCCTTCAAAACATATCACCTCAATTGCAGAAGCTTTAGGAGAGTTTTTAACTACAAGCACTGCTAATTTCTGCAGAAATGCTAGTTTTTGCTAATCAAACGTTGATGACTACAGAATATTCTGGAAGATGTTGAAGGAAGACTGCTGAAAGAACAGATTACATTTCATTTCACCAGACCCAAATATGCTGGCCTGTGTGAAACATCACTGTCTCTCTCAATGAGCCAAACTACCTCAAGAAAAAGGGGTGTAAATAGTGACCTAAAGGGAGCATGCCATAGCCCTGATCTCATATGTTCATGAACTAAAATTGAGGGCTGAGATGAGAAGAGGCAACCCACGCAGGGAAGGAGGAGTGAACCTTGCAGACACTCTTAAATGGAAGAGGAGAAAATGCAAGAACTTGGATGTTTCTAGGACTTCACTTTTAATCCCAAAGCCCCAAATGCATTCTTCAAAAACAGTTTCTAGCAACATGTTAGCTACAGCCATTTTTCTAGCAGAGTTTCATAACAACTGGCAAAGTTATTATTTAAGAATACAATGGGAAAAACATACTCTTGATTACTTGCCCCTTTTCTTCCACGCTTCTCCTCAGCTAAAAAGAAATACAGGTAAAGAGATCAGCTCTCTGGAACAAACTAAATATAGCTAGTTCCAAAGGTAAGTATTTTGGAAAGCAATTTATGTGAAACACAGGAATTTCATTGGAAACCAGATTTGCATTCAGCTGGCATGACAGGTGATGCTCTCATTGAGGTAACTTGCATCTAAAGCATGTAAGATCCTTTTCTTGTCAACTGATATTTAGCCTATGACGCTAAACAACATATGATGTTAGACCAACCCAAAAATTATTTAAAATAGAGTTTGGTCAAGTAATTTGTTCCCAAACTTCATGACTCTACATCAGGACCTTTAATCTAAATTGAGTCTGTTTGAGGCATCAGTGATTGATATTCACTGTGACTAACCAGGCTGTGAAACTCCTGAAGAAGATAAACTGCTCATGTAAGGCGCTTAGAAAAGTTGTGACTAACCAGGCTGTGAAACAGCGCCAGGTGAGCCATGCGGCCCTGCAGACGCTCCTGCAAGCGATGCCCAGGCTCTGCCACCTCCTTTCCATGGCTGCTAAGCCGTGCATTGCAACCTGCTACCCCGGTTATCAGCACTAASCTCGAGTGACAGATCAAAATCCATGCTACACACATTGTGGGTATTTGGAGTTTTTGAGAAGCTGATCAGGCCAGATAGTCTCCAGAGGTCCCTTCTGAACTAAATCATACTACAGTTCCCTTTAGTTCCCTTGGATTATCTGAATAATCCAGGTTATTTATGATTATTTACATTAAATGCTGAGATACCAGGGCTGCCCAGGCCACCCTTACAATTAGTATAATTTAAAACTCCGACTAGAAGTCCTTTTTTCCCCCCCACTCCCACAGTGGGCAGGAGAGGAGCCCCGGGCCCGCCAGGAACCGCGCGGCGCCTGGGGCCGGAGCTGGGAAGCCCCCAGGGTGCCGGGAGCAGGCGGCCCGCCTGCTCAGCGCTGCTTGGAGAACGGGGCTTCCCTGCCTCTCCCGCCGCAGCGGGACTGAAGCCTCCGGGGACGACGAGCAGCTCCGGGCCGGCAGTGGGGGGGCTCCCCGCCCACGCTCCCTCGCAGGAGACCAAGCCGGTGGCGTGAAGCCGCAAGCGTCTCGCGACGCCCACACCTGCCCCTGGCCGCAGCCCGCACCTCAGCCCGCAAGATGTCGCCCCGGCCCGGCCCGGCCCGGCCCGGCACCAACCGCCGCCGCTCGCGCCGTTACCGAGGAAACCGCCGCGCCGCGCCGTGTCGCGCGCCACTGCCCCTCTGCCAAGCCCTGCCCCCGGGCACGCCTTCTCCGCGGCCACCCGTCAGCGGCGGCAGCTACGTCTCTTCCGGCGAACTCGCAAGGCGGTACCCCGTCCCCGCCGAAGCCCCGCCCCCGTGAGGCCACGCCCCCTCGTGCCGGCCGCTTTGAGGCGATTGCAGGCTGCGTTGGGGGCGAGGCAGGGCCGGTGTCCGGGCAGGCCAAGGTAGCAGGGTCAGCTCCTAAGCAGGCAGTTGGTGGATGTACAATGTACAGGGAAAGCCTTAAGCCTGCCTGTGGTTTAGGTAATTACAGTAACTGGAGTTTGAGAAGGCAGCTTGTTTAGGCTAGACACGGCACAGAGAAATACATTTTTGTTAATTTTTTGCCATGCAGCATAGTCCAGTTGGACCATCCTGTGCTAGGTCTGCTGCATGAGTGTAAACTGACTTGTTCCCGCTCCAAAATGGAGCAGTTACAACCTAAAACCCCATCTCCTTCCTGCCACATACCTACACTTAAAGGCCAGATTTGTTCTGAATTTTGTAAAAATTAGTACTGTGACTTCCTGTGTTGCTGTGTTTATGGAAAGCACCCTAGTGGGCTGCAGCTAAAATGGCTTGTCGTGTTTTTAACTGGAACAGTAGCGCTGGCTTTCATCAGTGTATCTCGCTTCAGTCCTGCTGCAGTATTCATAGGGTAGTGGGATTCACGGACGGTCCACGTCCCCTTCCCCACATTCAGAGCGAGCAATGCGCTGCACTGCAGACCCTATGCTGCCGAGGCCTCGGTGCAGAGCCCTGCAYGCTGTCCCATGCTCGTTTCTCACAGAGCGGCAGCGCAAGCCAACCCACGGGAACAACTCTCAGCCCCCAGCGCTCCCCTCACTATGTTTCCGTAATGCCAGATCTAAAATGCATTTCTGGGTTTGTCCTTCATTTTTAAACAGAAGTTAAGCGGTGAGCGAGGGGTGGGCTACACGGGTCTGCCCCTGCCTTCCAAAAGAAGGTCTGTACTGTGCTTGGCTTGAAGAAGCAGTTTTCCTTCACAGAGCTCCAACCCCCATTGTGAAAAAAAAAATCGATCTAGTTTCACCTATGCTAAACATTGCTTTCAATCTACTGTCTTAATTTCTGATCTGAGGAGAGGAGCAAGAGTGGTAGAAATAGCTGTTCAACAGCTGCGTGGACAGTTCTTGCTGCTAAGAATCTTAAGCTGGAAACTCCCAGTTATAATGTGCTTCACATTAAACTTCCAGGACTAAAAATAGTCCCAACATTTTGGGGTCTATTGTTTGCCTTTCTTGTTTTCACTGTTTCCTTTTATTATTATTAAAGGTTCAAGGTAAATTACAATAATAATTTTAATGATTTCCTTACACCCAGAAAGGTTCTGACTAAAAGATAAGATTCTCTCATAATGACATTATGACACATTAAAGGAAAGCCAAGTAGTATAAATTTCACTGTAAAGTCATGAGTTGAAGCATTTTCTAAATGCTAATCAAGTGGTGAGGTAAATCTGCTTTAGAGGAGTGTATCACCTCCTACTTTTCATACTGAAATTTGTATCTAAGAACTAGTTCTAAAGTCAAAAAAGAGATAAGAATGGCAAAGACATTTCTGTAACCAGATCTAAAATGAAAAATTCACCATGCTAAACCTGACAGCCCTTAGTGAGCGAGTTCTTCCCATGTAAGATGTGCAAGATATAATGGATTATGCACATCTGATATTAATTTCTTAATCTATGCATAATTTTGTTCAGTTTTGCATAACTGAATGATATAACATGACATAACATATCATGTTATGAAAATAAAGGCTAGCTGTAGTTTTACATTTTAAACTTTTTGAGGTAGGGGCTGAATATTTTATTTGGCAGTCTTTACTTGTTTGTGAATCACTGCATTGCCTTGGCATTATTTAAATAATACAATCAGTTATAGAACCATATGTATTAGAGTTTTCAAAAACAGTAGAGAAGGAGTTGCATGGAAGGAGTTGTGTGGATCAGTGAACAACTGTAAGAGTGAACAATACTGCAAACTACAGTGGTAAATGTTAAGTGGTAGATGTAAGAACACTAAGTGTTCTTTTGCTGCATCCTCCCCCACCCCAACACCCTGAAGTACCTTAAATCTTAGAACCTACCCTGTGTTAAGCAACTGTTTTTTTTTTTTTTTCCATGATCACGTATGACAGGCTTCACTGGGTATCATCATATTCATAAATTAAGGCAGGACAAAAACATCAACTCAGAAATAACCACCAGTACTGTAACTTTTATTTGCTAATAAATATCTTAATAAACAGGCTTACCCCATCTGTAAGACCTGATAATGCCTCTTAGGAAATCATAGAAAAATAAAATACAATAATAATCAGTAACTTGTACTTTGTACAAAAATCTTATTATGTTGCTCAGCAGGTAGCTTTGCCAAACCCCATATTCTTTCTGCAAATAGATGGCATATGTAATGCAAGTCACCTTAAAAACATCCTAATGTTGAGAGCTGAGCATTCTATTACACTATTAACTTGTAGGCATGCCAGCACATGAAAATTTACATGGAACATCATAGTATCATAATAATAGAATTAAAAAAAAAAGATAACACCACTTTTCAGTAAATATGAACAACTTCACTTCTAATGTAAATTCCCCTTGGGACTGCAAATCAGTATATTAAGCTCGTTATTTCATGGCTATTCCTACTATACTGTTATAAACTGGCTAAAAGACAGAAAGAAAAATGGCCTTGGAACATAGATGGGAGATATATTACATGAAGAAAAGTCATTCTGAATGGTGAGGCAGTCCCAGGGGGAAAACAACTCTACCAGCTGTGAAATGTTCAGTCTCTCAGAATTAGTAGRTCTTGCTTGCTGTATGCAATGCTACACAAGTTCAGACCAATGAAGATATAACTTAGAGGTATAGTACCAAGGTCGCTTTTCTGTGAGATGAATGGTGAAGATTTCAGTTACAGGTAGTTGTCATTATTCAAATATATCTTGGCAAGACGAAAGGAAGCAACTGCAAAACACAAATGTTATCTGGGATCTTCAAAGAAAAAGTGGTTTTCAGAGTACTGATAAGGATACAAGATCTGTGCTGAGGCCACGGTTTGTTTGTAAAATACTTTGCAAGTATTACCATGATTATATTTTTACTTTAGAAGCCATCTACCTTTAAAGTTTTGACATGGCTGCTTAAATATATAATCTAAGTGTCTGTCATCAAATAGTTATTCATATATACACATACATTGATACATTTTATGGCTATGCTAGAACAGCAAACTATGAAAAGCAGTCATATTTAATTGTGTACAATCTAATTTCACAGAAGAGACAGAGATTAAAACCCCTTTTAATTCATATATATTTAAAACCAATACACAGAAATAGAGGCTATCCTGAGAAAACCTACCAACCACATTATCTTCCAAGAGAAAATCAAGGCTAATTTCTGGAAGGTAATCAAGTATTTTTCTTGTATCTTTTCTGTAAGTGAAAATGGTTTGTTTTACAGGTTTACAGACCTGATGACAAAATTAAAACAATTTCTGCCAACTTGATCAATGAAGGTTGCTTTGCCAGAAGATAATACATTGCCTTTCAGTAAATATGGTTTCAAATGATCTTTTTAAGCCTTTTTTTCCCTGCTAAACTGCAGATACAATCCTGAGAAGTGCAGGGTACCTGTTGTTGCTACTGAAGTCGCTAGGAGCTGAAGTACTGCACCAAACAAGAGCAAGCCCTTTTTGTTAGTCTGTGGGTTTTTCAGTCATGGCATCACTTTGTGTGATCCAGCTGATACCATGAGGGAATTTTTGCATTGACCTCGACAGAAGTAGGACCCAAGGCTTTAGCTAAGAACAACATGTATCGAAGTACTGACTGAATCCAGTTCCTTCACCAGGGTTAACCTAGAAACAACTTTTCCCACACTTCTCTGAAATAGACCTCTACCTTATGCAGAAAAGTTGGAAGAAGAAATTGCTGCAAAAAAGAAATGGCATTTTAAAATGAAATAATGCCAGTTCAGCTCTTCCTTGGGGAGAGGCAGATACAGAATCCTGGCCATAAGTTTTAAAATGAAGCATGTGCATGTCTTAGGAATTTTAGAGCAGGATGATTTTCTTGAAATATGGACTTACTGAAAGAGTCCAGTAAACAGAACCACTGGGAGGACATTATTCATTTTTTTGCTGTTGTGCCTTTCAGTAACTGAGAAATCACAGAATTTACACTACAATGCACTAGGAGTGTAAAACAGAGCATGTTCAAAGGGGAAAATGATCAGATAGAGCAGCTATTATGAAGGGGAGATCATATTGTGTAATGGTATATGTTTAGGAAAAAAATAAAGATAATCAAATCCTACAAATAAAGGGTTTATATTTTTGGTAGGTTCTGTTTGTTTGACAGGGAGGGTAGCTTTATCCTGAATTTAAGTCCATGAGTTTGTGGAATTTTCTGAGAGGAAAAAAAACCATTTCTCTTAGATACTACAGTGCTTCTATTAGATATGTAGTATAATGCTTGGCATTTTTTTTAAACTATTTATTCCAAAAGCAGTGATGGTAGCCCACTGCAGATAAAACAGCACTGCAGCAACCCCTTTTGTATCTTGCAACTCAGCTCTGCCATATTGAAGGGAACCATAATCTATTTCACTGAGGTATCGGCACTATCTTTGATGCTCAGTGCACTCTCTTTACCCATTTTAAAGCAGGTCATCCCTTCCATGCAAATCTATAGAAAGTCTTGATCGAAAAACTATTTGTTTATCGATTTAACTGACTTTGGACCATACTGTGAATGACTAAGCTACATCCCAGAACTTGTAGCTCTCAACAAAGAAATTAATGCTAGCAAAAAATTCTAGCCATAAATTTGAATTACAACGTATTTCCTAATAAACGTTGGTCCTCTAACAACAAATGAACTATGATAGTAGTGGGAGCAGGAAGAGAAAATTTATTTGGAGAGCTGAATCCTATATACTATACGTGTAACTCAGGGCTTCATCCTAGTGCCACTGAAGTCGGTAACAAATTCTCATGAATTTTGGTCACAGCAAGAGAGTGCTTTTTGACACTGAAACATTTAATTCCTCACAAAGTTACATCATTGTCCCAGTAACTACTCAGTCAAGAAGTTTATTAAAATCCTTCAGCAGGATGTGGAAATACTAGGTCTTTCAGAGCAGAACCTTCACAAGACAACAATGTAACTTGTGAAGTTGGCATTTACTAACAAAAATAATCTACAAATTTAAAAGACTGGCTGCACTTTTTCATCTAATCCTTTTGCTTGTAAAATGACTCTGATGACAAATTATACAGCTCAACACATTCAGCACACTAAAAAATTATTCTTGTTTTCCTTTTCTGTTCACCTCTTAATCACTGTCAAGAAGAGCTCAGTCTGAATGAGAGAAAACTGAAAAGTCAGTTTGTAAGCCACTCTTAACTGGATAGCTCTACTCTTTGCTGTTTGTTTAGGCTCCTCTCAAAAAGCCAGTATGCAACATGAAGAACAATTAGTCTTTCAGTTATAAGTTTAGAAAAGAAAATTGTGTTTACTGGAGATTCTAATCTAAATTATGGTGGGTGTTATGATGGGTGTACTGTTTTTTTGTTATAGGCTGGGCCCTGGAGAACCAGCAAATAGATTTTGTCCTCCTGCTGCTGTAGAGGACCCTCACAGCATTATGCTGTGACGATACTCTGAAAATGCTCCCTAGCCTGATTCAATGGGCACTTTTTCACAATTCACAACCAGAAGTGAATATTTGGATTCCAGTGTGGATTTCCCCCAAATGTAATTTTTCAGATCATAGATTCAAGGTTACTTATCATAAAACCAAGGGTATAAGTCATCATATATTATCATACAATACAGGTATAAAAAACAGATAATATACTAAATTTTTGTGGAAAAAGATATACTTGGGAAGTCTCCCGTAGGAAAAAAGGTAAGAGATACTGATGTAGGATATTTAAAGAAGCATACATACAAATAGATCTTGTTATGTGAATTGTTGTTATTTCACATATAAAATATGGAAATATATTTTAACTCTAATCCCTTTTTCAACCTCATGTTCCTTCATTAAGCTTTTTTTTGTCTGTTTTCTCTTCTAAAATTCAACACATCTTGTTACAGTATATACTGGCATATCCTCAAATTCCCTTGAAATTTTCCCTCGTTTAACCTCATAAGAGCCTATAAATGGATATTTAAAAGAAAATAATTTAATTATAAGATGTTTAAACATCTTTGGTGACTTCAGCAGAGGGACTTAAAGTATTTTTATTGAATGGTCTACATCCTACTAGAGATGTTGGCTTATGGGCGCCTTTCTGCCCCTTTATGATTGCTAAAGGTTTCTACAGTAACTGGGTGCATGGAAAAGAATTGGTAGAAAAGCAGTTGGTGTGGTGGCATTAGAAGGGTCAGTATCAGGTGACCAGCCAGCTTTCTGTAAGCCACTTTGAAAAAGGTTCTTTTTTTCTGCCTGTGGAGGAAAAGAGAGCCTGTCCATTTCCAGATAGATAACAAGCCAGGGAAGTCTGGGAAATACTATACACATACAGTGCATGCTGCTTAAAAATTTCAAAGCCAATGGTGCAATTAAACCTCATTAGCATTATTGGGAGTTATATAATTAAATTCTGTAGGTTTGAAAAATCTCAGGCATTATGATACACATTATATATACAATTCTTTATATACATATACACACTATTTTTATATCCATAAGGTGCTCAACATAGCCTGGCCCCTAATCTGAGGATCTATATACAACCATAGCACTCATGGATGAGCAGTGTGCATTACTAAATATAGTATATGATGGTAGAAGATACTTGTGAGCTCTAAATGCRTGAAATTGTCTTGTGCAACATTTTTGTTTCTGTTAGAGCACTCTATAGCACAATTCAGGACAGTTCTTCCTTTTGGACCTTATTCTAGTCTTTAGGGACTTTTTACCTTTTCAGGGCTGAGATTTGTTTGTCTCTCCTGAACATTTCATGATCACTGTACTACTACGTGTTAGCTCAGCCTAAGAAATCTCTCTCTTGCTCTCAAAAAAAAGGTTTTTTTTTTAAATATTATCTTTGCCTTTTATTAAGGAAGATCAATCAGTAGGTGAACAAGGGTGTTCTGAAAGAAAATTGTTTAACAGAATACAATGCTCTTGAACTATGCACAGAAGCTGTGATAAGTATATTTCCATTTAAATATTTTTCTAGAGGATGCAATAGAATATAGCCTTGTATTATGACTCTTACTTTTGTTACTCTAAAAGATGTGTTGGATTGATTAGAAGCGAGTCCTCTGACTGATACAGTTAGTGCAGCCACATTCATTACTATTTCCTTTCCGTGCTATGCAGAGCATATTCCAAGACAGATTGAGACCATGAAGGGGTAGGTACAGTTACTATATGTTCATAAGAGAAATTCCCAGCTGCCAGAATGGGTCCCATGGAACCATTCCATCAGCCAAGCTAAAATAGCTGAATACATGCTTCCATTTGCAGTGGGGCCAGCTGAAATTTAGTAACTGGCCCTCAGTGCAAGTTAAAGTACGTTCTACACTGCTTTAACTTGGCTGCTCAAATAGTCCCATAGGGTCATTCTAACACGGAAATTGCTCTGGTAAATACACTCTTACTAGGCACCTCCACAGTGCCACCTGTTCCACATACATAGTACATCTCTACTGCATCTGTATAAAGGGAGTCTGTATGTTGCTTATGATCCACCTTTGGACCCTGTATGAAGCTGCATTGAAATAGAACTTAATAGAGCCCAGGATTAAGCTCATGATATCTACAAAAATGGAAAGTTATTACTCTTAAATTACAAAAAATCAAAATACTACAATCTATGAGCTGCATATCAGAATAATCCAGCTAATACCTAATAAAATTTTGGACACAGAATTCTTCATCTACAGCAACTAATTTATTCTGAATTTATAGTTGAATGTATTTGCAGTTAAAGGATTGTCTTATACTGAAAAGTCTTGGCTGATGTCTTAAAGAAAGCAGAACGTGTGGCTGAGCTTTTATTGAACAGCCATTGAACAGACACGGGAAATGAAAAGGGCAACTTACATTTAGGAAAAATTTAGACTACATAGCTCAATTCCCTTCCTTTCACTTCATGAAAATCCCATTGCTTCTCAAAAAATCCTGTGTGAAAACATCTCATGAGCCAAATCTACTAAACCTTCTGCTGTTACTTGTTTAATTTCAACATCAGCATTATGGATTAGGTCGTCTCTTTTTCAGGGGCTCAGCAGGAGGACTCAATACAATCAAGGCATGAGATTCATCTGACTGAACACAGATGCCTGGATCTGAGCTAGTCATTTTGGTCTCTTTCACAGTGAAGGAGGAGAAATAGGTGCTTCTCTGGCATAATTCATCTCACCCCAAAGTAAATAACTACATTTTTCAGATGACTTGCCTCCTACAAGGGCCCACTTCTCTTCATGGATTCAAAGGGAGCCTCGGATGACTAGCTCAAATGCAAATGTCCAAAATTAGGTGAGAAGATCTCCTCCCAGTAGGTCTCAGGGCTCTGACTGACAAGTGGGCATGGCCTGAGTAAGGATGACTGCTGTGGTTTCCATGTTAGATGATTTCCCCACTCTGCTGCAAGGACATCTGAGTTGCTTGTGAGTCAACTTTGGAAGCACTGTGGTTGGCACGGGATGGACAGCTGGGGACAGTACACTTGTTGGCCAAGAGACGCTGACCTCGCCCTGCTCAGCAGTCAAGGCCCTCACTTAAACCACATTTTGGAGATAGTGCTTACAGTTTGTACAGATGGATGGATTTTGTTCTAGATGAAAGACAATTAGATCTGTGGGAATAGCCTACAAAGGGATTTTACTTGTAAATAACTAACCTAGAACTATTTCCTTATGCCCACATTTTAATGCATATTTTGGCTTGCATATCATGCACACTTTATTTTGTGAACTTTCAACAAGTCATTTTTGAGTCATGAAGCACTGTGCAGTGGGCCAGATTTTCAAAAACAGCCTGCTAGATTTGCTTACATTTGTTAAATTTAAACTGTTAGCCGCACAATGCAAGCTGCAGGATGACTAAAGACAGCTAATTTTCACCTGAAAAAAGTATCCCCTGTAACAAAGGAAGCTACTGTAGTTTCACACATACACTTGTGGCCTGCACAGAATCACACACACATTTGAAAAACAACACCTGTTGTTTTTTTTTAATGAACAAAAATTTAAAGAGGCCTAGTAATGGCACTTTTGTTTGCACTGAATAAAACAGAAGAGTAGGCATGGAAGCTGAGCAAGAGAAAATGAAATGTTTCCAAAATATGGGGGAAATGTAAATTTGATCAAGATAACAATTATAAAAGTGTCATACTGCACAACAACAACAACAACAACAAAACAAGCCATATAAACCCACAAAATCCTGGAGAGGATTTACAATGTTTTTAATAAATGTCCTCACCAAAAGAAACCCTTGTTCGCTCCTTTCTGGTTACCCAGACTCTTGTTTATATAAAAAATATATCTGATTAATAAATGTTTTAATATCGTTATTATATTTGTTCTATTGAAAATATATTTTCAGTAGTGTGATAAATCTGGAAATTAATTTCCATGAAACATGTCCAGGTTGTGTGCATGTAACATGCAGTTTTGCATCCACACTACCAGGAATGAATAAATGTGCAAAGGAGAATTAAATAGTGTACACGTATGGTTTGGATTAATTATGAGTAGTTTTGCAACCCCGTTAACAAATAACAGACTCATACCTCCTCAGTAATGTATGWAAATGTGAGAGGGGCTCCTTCCACAGGTGGCACATTGTTGGCCATGGAAGCAATGGCAGGCAAAATGGACAAAGGAAAATCAGCTTTTACATTACTCTGTGATGTTATTRTTTTAAAAGGCTTCAAAAGTAAGTACAATTTTCTTTTCATAAGAGAACCCTTACCAAAAATTATTCAGATGTGGAATTGGGCAGAATGTTCCAAGTGACAGTAACAGAAAAGAACAAAGGCTTTTCTTCCACTAAAGGCCTGTGATCCTGTAAAACACACGTGCTTGTACAGTCCTACTGAGTTCAGCGGGACTACTCATGCTGATGAAATTACCTTTGTAGCTGGAGTAGGACTGGTACTGCCCTTCTTTAAACATGCTTATCAAATCGGCATTGGAGAGCACTGGTGAATCCTTATCTTTAGAAAACTTGTTCCTCAGTTAAATCTTTTTTTTTTAATGGAAAAAAGGAAAATGTACTCAGTTCTCTACTGTTACCCCATTTAAATTACTGAAGTTATTGCAACATAAAGTAACAACAGTGAATCAGGCCTAGCATGTCTTACTCTGTGAACTGGTTGGAAGCATAATCTTTTCTGAGTTGCTTTCTGCTTTTCCTTCTCTGTCACCGGTATACAACAGCCTTTTCCCAGTGTCAGGAAATACACTTTGATTTGCAAGCTGTAAATTAAGCAGTAAATATCATTATGATTACATAAAGTAGTTAATTCAATTTGATATACACATATATTTTACTAATTGCCCAAATGCACATTTTAACTAAAGATTTGTAATGCTCAAGTATATTGGAATGCCACGTAACTTAACAAAAGTCCTCCAAACTATGTATAAATTAATGAAAGCATCTGCACCCAGGTTACATGTGACATGCATGTAGATCCGTGCGTGGCTTCTACAGCATGCAGACACGCGCTCCTTTCTCAGTTCCTAGTAGCGCATGTCCCATGCACAAGTTTGGAAATGTAGCCCAGCACGGTTGTGTAAGCTGTCTGAATAAAACATGAAAGCTTTAAGTCTTACAGAGGTACAAATATTACGTTAGGCCTCTGCAGCCATTTTCTTGCATGTAAATATGGCTATTGAAGAGTTCTAAAGATAATTAGCTTCGATGTCATTTAGATATTTGCACTAAATGAAGATCTAGCCTGTAGTAACCAGAACTCCACTTCAGCAGAGTCCGTGTTTCACTTCTAAAAGCAGTTAGAAGTAGACTCAAGGCAACATATAATTACACTGCTGTCCTATGTCTCCTTTTCTGCCTGTATACAATATAACTGAATACCACAGGGTGTAACGGCCAGCATTAGCTTGTGTTTGTACCACTGCCCTCAGTTGGATGGTACGGCCGATCTGCTGCTATGGGAATAAACACATCACCCTGCTGATGGCTGGCCCTCTGAGGTCTACTACCACTGATGCAGATTACCCTTAGTTCAAGTAGCGGAGGCCTGCATTTTTGGAACAGAAAGCTTTCTGAAGTCTATGTGGCCACAGTATAGCTGACGACCATGTTTTATATGTGGCTAAGGAAACATTATAATCAGTTTTCCAGGGATAATTTGCCGTGTAGTAGAAGCAAATGCCGAGTAATAAAAAGGTCGAGTGGTGAAAAATCCCAAGAATGAGCAATTTTTCCAACTTAATCTACAATTTAAAGCATAAAAAGTGTTGCGTGCCAAAGTAATTCAAAATCAAGGACCTTACGATTTCAAACAACTCTTTCTCACTCTCCTCCCAATTCACACGATGGAAACTCATGAGATGAAATCATCGGTCGTTTCTGCACAGAAGTCTAACATTTTGAGGCACCAGCTTACCAGCATTTAAACCATTATAAAACAATGTAACGATAGGACCCATACATTCGGATTTAATTAAGAGATAAAATAAATATTTATGTCAAACTTCTCCTTGATTGCACATTGGATATTGGAAGTTACATGGTCACAGAACATGAAAGAAGTCAAATACTTTTCGATCTACCAGCAAACTCTAAATACATCGATAAAGAAGCCACACCAGGCCAAATAGATTGCTACTTTCAAATAAGTTCATGAAAGTTTCCCAAAAACTGTTAAACAAAGTTACACATCCATGCTGAGTTATTCATCAATGTGTAGCAAGAGTCTTGCAGTAGGCCAGGATTTTATTGGCAGATAACTGACAAAGGAACTATGCAGTGTGATTAAAAATTCCAGTTTGGAAGCATTAACATAGAAGTACTTTTATAGTCTGAACAGGAGACTGCAGTTCTTGAAGTTGGGAAGAGCAGAAGGGAAGAATGAGAATATTTTCCATTTTAGAAATGCTGAGGCACAAAACACAGTTGATTCTAGTACTTTCATACATGAAATCCTTTCTCCTGTATGTGCATCATGTGTAACCGCAAAGTCTGTAAACTGCTCACTATTCGTCTCTGGTGTCCAATGAGTACAACTCCAATTCTTCTAATGTCACTGTAAGATAAAAAGTTTCATCATGGATGCAAGTATAGCAAAGCCTCTTGCACACAAAAGATTATAAATATATGATGAATTGCTCCACTTTAGGACAGTTTACTTTCTTGAATGGGATACATAAGAATGCTGCAAATGTTCACACTTCTGCATTTGCCAATTCTGGATTTTTAAAGACACCCATTTAAGAAAAAAAATATTGTAGTTAGAGTATTGCTATCTGCTACAGTATTAACAGTGAAATAATTCTTCCAAACCCTGAATAAGAACATAAGTGAGCTCTAATAGCCAATTTTTAGTAATGTAGTAGTAACATTTTTTTTTCCCACTCACACATGCAGGGGAACAGAGCTCATACACTCACTCTTGCAGTCCTGAGGCAGGAATACCTGAGATTATGCTTTTGATAATTTGGGGAATGGTGATGAGAGATGGTCTAAAGATCAGCATAGCAGTGAGTCTACCTGCTTGACCCAGATTTCCCTCCCAGTTCACCTTCATCTCATCTAGCCCTGCACCACAGTGCACGGAGCATGATGCTGTCAAGAATGAAGTCAACAGCCCTCAGCATCCAGCACAGTCCACTTATTCAGTTGTTCTCTAAATATCACCAACTACAATATGCTGAGAAAGAGCAGAGAGGCAGCAAGGGCAGGAAATTTCAGTTATGCCCTGTCAATTGTGCAAGTCCCGCACTGGGACATAACATAGCCATTGCATGTTTAGATATCCTCAGAAATTGTTTTATGGTATAGCTAGTTAAGGAGCCCACAAGATGAAGCGTGACCCTTACGGGTTCAAGATTTGCAGTTCAAGATACCTGCAGACTATCCTGCAGCTGAAGAACCACTGAGTAGCAGCAGCTATTAGATATTTAGGCTTAACATCCATATGGGGGATCATACACAACACTTATGATCAGCAGGGACTATGCAAAAATATTTAGCCTGTTAAAGAGCAGCTAAAAGAGGTAGCTAAGAGAATAAACTCTTGCAGGTGGGGCGGTGTTAGAAATGCAGGACCAATGCATACCACCTATCAAARAAGGCCAGATAAAGCTCAAAGAGAAGCCAACATGCCTAAAGAATAGGGTAAGGGAGGTTATTTGAAGGAAGAAGGAATCTTTCAAAAAGTTGAAGTGGTGTTTAAAAGAAGAAACTAGAAAGGATGATGAACTTAGGCAGATTACCTGTAAAAACACAGTAAGGCAGGCAAAAAAAAGAACTTGAGGAACAACCAGCAAAAGGCACCTAATAATAAAACAGGTAGTAAACCTTTTTGCAAACTCACTGGGTGCAAGGAGCCTGCCAGAGTGTCTGTAGAGCCTATTGATGATTAGGGTATGAAAGAGCACTGAAAGACTGGCCACTGCAGGGAGACTAAAGCAATTATTTGAATTGGTATTCACTGCTGAAGAAGTGACTCCCATGCCAGAACCTTTATGGTGAACTTTTCAGAGCATCTGTCTGAAATTGAAGTGACTGCAGGAGAAGTTATGAGAGAAATTAAAAAAAACAGAGAGCAACACATCTCCCGATCTGTAACCTCTTGCTTTAAAGTGCCTTGGTGCCTAAGGCATGGTAGAGTGGAAAATGTGGTGCCAGAACAATAAAAAGTTCCCAGTAGAGATCTGGGGAACTACRGGCCTGTGAGCCTGAATTCAGTACAGGGCATAGTAGAAACTATAATAATGAATTTAATTAGCAAATACCTGGATAAATATAATCTATTTGAGAAGAGTCACTATGGCTTTTGCAAACAGAATTCCTGTTTTACAGTTATTTGCTATGAAGGAGTCAGCACGCATATGGATGAAGGTTATCCATTTAACATACCCTACTTGGATTTCCATAAGGCTTTAGAGAAGATCCCTCATCAAAGGTTTATAAGGAAAATAAGGAACAATGGCATAAGAAAGTCTTTCCATTTATAAATAACTGATTAAAAGACAGGAGGTTAGGAGTAAATTGCCCATTCTTAAATGGAGTCATCAATGGAAATCTACTGGGACCTATGCTGGCATCTGTGCTGTTCAACAAATCAGTAAATGGTCTGGAAAAACAGGTGAACAGAGAGGTGAAGTTATTCATGGTAGYAAGGGAAAGGGCTAGCTGTGAAGAGTTTTAGAAGGATCTTATGAACTATATTGACTATGACTATGCCATAGTGACTATGTCATAAAATGGCAGATGAAATTCGGTGTAGATAAATATAAAGTGACACACACGGGAGAAAACCAATCCTAACTTCACATATAAAATTATTGGATTTTAACTGACCATTACCTGTGAGAAGCTGGATATTGAAATTAATATAGATAGTCCCCAAATAAAATGAGAGATCATGAATTAATGGGAAGGGAATAAAGAACAAAATAGGTAATATCATTATGCTACCATATAAATCCATAGTTTGCCCAGACCCTTAAATACTGTCTGCAGTATTTTCATTTCAATAATGAGAGTGGAATTGGAGATGCTTTGAAGAAAGACACTTAAAAACTGCACAGTCTTTTCATTTCAAAAATGAGAGAGTGGAACAGAAGACAGTTTGAAGAAAGGCAACAATGTACGGAACAACTTCCACATGAGGAATGACTTGGGCTTGATGCTTTTCAAACAAACGAAGAAACCATTTTGCCACTGATTTCAGTGGTCCAGATCAAAACTGATTTCCCAAGACACATGTAAGAATGCTCAGTGCCCCAGTCTGGTAGTGCATGGTACAGTCACAGAATGAAACTATCAGTTCTGAGTCTCAATTGCATCTTTCTCCTATACTGCTTTGATAAGAACTATATCTTTATTAGCTTACATAGGAAAGTAAATGAAAGCACTGTTCTATACATCATGATAATTTTATAACTGTAGCATCCAAACAATTCCAGATTAACCACTATAGGAATAATAGATTATATACTTACTCAATACTCATTCTTGAAACCATATCCAAAGTTGTGAAACCTGCTGCCATGAAGTTATTTTTATACTGACCCATTTTTATTGAGTCCAGCCAATCACTAACTGAGACAAACAACGGATATTCTGGAACTTCACCAGGTGAATCTGGCATTCTGTAGAAACAAAATGCAAAGGTTACCAAAGAAGTGGAAAATAGGACACTTGATTTACTCTCATAGACATCATTTTTATTAAAAGGCAGAAGGAATGAGAGAGGAGCCTGAACTGTAAAGGTCAGATTTTAACTGAGGTTCTCCAAAGTCTGATTTTATCCTATTGTCTAAAACTTAAAAATCATATGTTAGCCTGTAAAGTTGTGCCTCTTAAACAATACATCTTTTAAAGCACTGCAGCTCAGTGACAAACTGAGGAACAGACCTATCCCACTGTTTGTATTTTTGTTATCACACAATATTCCTTTACAGATCTTATGCTTTCAGGATAATACAGCAGTCAAAGTAGAGATAAAACCAAGTTTAACCTGAGATAATAGTAGATACAATTTAAAAATATTAATACACTGAAAGATGACAATTTTTACATTTATCTACAAAGAAAAACAGATGGCTGTTTATTGCTATTATGCAATGGGAACACTTTGATTATACCAGCCACAGAACTAAACCTAAAAAAGCAAAAAGAACAACACTTTATATCTTTGCTTTCACATAGAATTATATAGAGTAGTAAATAAAAATGAAGGAGCTAACTTAGTCACGTTTCTGTTTCGGTTCTTTCCCCTAATATTATTGCAACTGAAACTGAAAGATGGAAAAAAAATCCAATTTTGGGGTATATATTTCCAGTCTTTTATTCTGTACCATGCTGGTGACACCTTTGTACATTTTGTGTAGAGAGACTGTAGGAACAGAATGCAGAAAAGGCATATAGCTGTTTATAAGAACTTCGTAATAGTCTTTAGAAGAACAATAGAATTTATTTCAAATGAAAATTGACACAGCAAAAACTGGTCAACGTTGAGTGGTGGAATGCAGCTTGTGCAGAAGGTAGGAAGCAACACACCCTAGTACTGTAACAAACTAAGTTTCAGCCATGCATTTTGGAATACATAAACACACTGATATTCATTCATGTATCAAAATGGCAGGGAGAGGAAATGACAGACAGAAAAACACTGTAAGCAGAAGACTCGGCTAAAGACCTGCCAAGGTCCCTTTCAATTGGAATTATTCTATGATTCCTTTAGAAAAACTGTTGACCTCATAAATTAAAATACCAGTAACACAATAACCATTCAGATTATCTGCATCAAGCATTTCCAAGCAAGAAGAAAACCTGTCCAAGCAGGGGACCTCAATAAAAGCTTGACTTTGGAGAACAGGCATGAGTCTTTAAATTGTAATTAATGTTTTAAAATAAAAGTAAATATAAACACATTACTCTGATGCTAAATAAAATGACCTGAGTATAAGTAAGAAGTCATATGTGATACATACATATATATATGCATATATATATGTATGTGTGTGAGACCACTAACTCTAGTGCAGGGATGTTAAATCCCACAAGTCACATGGGATTGTGGTAGACAGCTTGCTGTAGCCCTAACTCTAGATTTACCTCTCCTTTCAACCTTTCCCACAGCAAGCTACCAGGCTCAGTTTTTGCCCTGTCTCTCAGCCCATCTCCAAACCCATATCAAGCACCTCTTAACCCACTACTGTGCTCAACAAAGCCAGGCCTGCCTAGAGGCACTGAGTTTTCTCCTGTTAACCCAAGGGGTGTCAGTGAAAGCACCTTTAGCTTAAGGTGAATTTCAACTAACCAACACAGTGAGGCCAACTGTAGCTTCACTGACTTCAGCTGACATCCAGGGGGCCCTTGGATCACTGTAAAATTGACACAATTTTCCACCACAGCTCTGCCTCTGTTGTGGCTGCATTCATTTTTATTATATTACTAAGGGAAAAAGCTTTGGACAACACCATCAAGAATTTGTTGTGGAATGGTAATAGTATAATCTCTTATTTGGTCACCTTTGCAGGTAGATAAATCTTCTGCAGCAAGACATAGATTGAGCAAGCTAAGATACAACTAGGTTCTGCAGGAAATTACTCCAAAGAAGTTCACAAACTGCTTGAGCACTGTCAAACAGCATGCTGAAGAAAATTACAGACAGAAAACAAACACATAGGAGAAGCACTGAAAAACTGAACGAGGAGATTCCCAAAGATTAATGACAGACAGTGAACAGACAGAACTTGGACAAAAAAAGAAAAATGCCTAATATCACCCACATGGCTTCAGAAAAAAGTCCTTTTGTAACAGTGTACTACCAATAAAACAAACCGCAAAATTATTTGAAACCATCTAACTTCATAAGCTCAGACCTTCACCCTTCTCTCCCACCCCTACCTAATACTGTAACACATCTAATGATAGCGATCATGGATTATACTAGCAAAAAGTACTGAAAAGAGTCTTACACAAGTACATCCTCCACTAGGGTATGAAGGGTGCTTGGATTGCGGATCAGTTTGTCTAGGAAGCTGACAATATCACTGAATTTTGGACGGTGGTTCCTCTCTTTTTGCCAGCAGTGAAGCATTAGTTGGTGAAGAGAAGCTGGGCAGCCCATGGGAGCCGGAAGCCTGTAACCTTCTTCTATAGACAGTATAACCTGAAGAAATATAATGTACATGATTCCTGGGCATTAGAATTAAATGCAGAAAGGACAGTATAAAGCTGAAATTATAGACCAGCAGTAATGATTAATGATACAAATACCCTCACTTTATGTGTTGCTGGTGCCTCACTTGCAGAATTGGGACTAACAGGAGTTTGACTGGTATGCTCTACAGCTGGGCTCAGGTGGAGCAAACAGCATCAATCACAAAAGTGTGCCCCATGATGCATAGTGTATGTGAGGCAATTTGTTAGCATATGAAACACAGCACGCTTTTCTTTTAGGCTCTCTGGCCATCCTCTTCAAGCAAGCCAGAAAGGAGGAGGAGAAGAAACAAAGAATAAGTATCACTATCTTTTTCATCCAACTGCAGGTTGGTATTGTACTGAACGGAGTCACAGGGCCACAAACTAATCTCATATCAGCCACCACATACCGGGATGCCTTAATATTTGCATCATGACAATGTGCGGCAATGTCATGATATGGTCAGGCACTGCAAATGTGCAATGCAGCGTCTGGCAAATTTACTTGGTGATAATTTGGGTCTGCTGATTTTTAGAATATGATTAGTTCAGGCAATGTACCCCACACAGCAGAAAGAAGAGCACAACATTATTTTGCACACCCTCCAGAAAAATGTACATCCAAACTATTTATGACTTAAAAAAGTGTTACTTCACACCCTACTCACCAGTTGGCAGTTTTATTCACTGAAAGTGAGTAAAACTGCCAGCTTTGGCAGAGGTGGGAAAAACTTCTTCAGTTGAGATTTCATTTGAGATTCAGTTGAGAAAATGTCTTCAGTTGAGATTTGGAAAGAAACAGATTTGATGTCATAAATAAATCATGTTTTACTTACTTACACTGGTAACAAATAACATTGTCTGAAAAGGACGCTAGACAGCCCTGCATGATAGGAGGGGGCAGAACCAGATAAGGTCCATGAAAAGTCAGCTGGATTGATTCTATGTAAGATTTAAAAACCGAGAGAGGAATAGTTACTAGATTCTGAAATAAGTGGTGGCAGCAGTGGGGATGTTGATAGAACTGACACTGTCGTGCTTTCTTGTATATAAAAGAATGGAAAGACACTAAGTGGTTGCTCAGAAAAAAACAAAAAAACCAAAATCTAATCTCCCAAACAAACCTATCCCTTCCACATAAAAATCCAGACAATGCTGAATGTTTTCTAAAGCAAAAATAATTGTACACAATATTTACTATGATACATTGCACTTACGAGAAACATACCCGCTGCATTTATACCCACTGTGTGTTAAGGAGACATTTATCATTTTCACACAGATGAATGTACATGCCGCAGATGTATTAACGCAGCTGGAAGGGGGTACATTAACCTATTTACAGCAAATCAATGCTTTATAGCACTAGCTGTAGCTTCAATATATTCGGTCTTATTATCCTGGAATATACCCCTGTTCTCCTCTTGAATTCTGAATTAATGTTGTTGGCTCTGTATAACAATGCCTAATGCCTCTGCTGCAGGCATTATGCAAATACCAGTAATGAAGCCACATTAGGACCTCGGCTCCCTTTTATGCCATAGTAGGGAGAGGAACAAAAATCTTGTACCTACGCACAACTGGGTGTCTGAATTTTGTAAAAGGAGGTGACCCAAGCCTACAGAGTGCAGCCCTCCTGTTCCCTGGCAGGAACACCTATGCATGAAAAATAAGTGTTTGCACCACTACAGGGAACTGGGGTTGTACAGGGTAAGTTTCAAACCCGTCCGCATTAGCGCTAGGAAGTACAGGCTGCTCAAAAGGGAGCATAATTTGCCATAGAGATCTCCGAATTCTGTGCACCAGTGAGTATGAAGAGACTGGATACATACAGCTGGGACTGGCTGCACACATACGGAGGTGACGCCTAGGGGTAAATTACAGGTCAATATGATAATCCTTCCACCTGCTTTTCTGTCTACTAATTTATCTCCCTGGGATTTACTTCAGCGGTCCAAAACCTGGGCTGCCAAAATGGCTGCTCTTGGAAAAAAGCCAAACATTAGACTGCCAGAGAAATATTTCCTCCACACCCTTGCCTCCTACCACTGAGTATGCCCTCAGATTGCTCTTGTTACAGGCTCAGGATGGGTGAAATTCAATCCCCCGTGCATAACAGGTATTTTATTCACAAACCTGTCAAAAATCCAGTTTCTCAAGCAGCCTGTCAGAAGTGGCCTCATAGAACCTAGGTACTTGTTATAACAAGTTGTTGGATACAGCATAGTGGCTACTTGTCACCGAAGCTGCAGTCTTTAGCAGCCCAGAAAAGCAGCTATCATGGTCTTAACATTTAACTACACCTGTTGCAAATCATAAATTTCTGAAATGCATTTCTTTAAGTCAAAGGAAAAACTGTACCCCTTTTATTAGACATATGCCATCCCCTTGACACAACAATAGTGAGTTGATGAGCTTCTTCTGAAATATATTATTTAGGAAAAAACCAAAAGCAATCACATTTTCCCAGACATTATATTTTCTCTGACACACTCTGTTTCACCATGTCTTTGAGAAAGAAGTTACAGTCCATTTTGTTTCTTCTCTTATTCAAAAGGAACTTTTCAGTATAAAGAGAAATGCCAGCTGTTACTGGGATAATTATAATTTCTCATTAATACCAGCACATTTTWAAAATAAACTCCAAATATTGCCTCATTAGTATCCCTGCGAGGCAAACATTATTATTTTTAGAGTCTAAGCAACTAGAGTGAAGATGTGATTTGAGTTGTCTAATACTGCAATGGGAGTCAAGTGTCAAAGGAAGAATTAGCACTTTTTAGTTCCTTATCCTCCACTCTCCTTTTGCTGCTTGCATAGCACCTATCGCTGAACTTAGGAATTAGACATCCATATACTTAAGAAGAGGAAAAGTATGACTTTTTTGTAATATATAATTATATATTATATAATATGTAAAGATTATCTATTTTAAGACCTCTTAAATGCTTTTTTTCTTGCTGGTTTAAGGTTGGAGAAGTACCACATTAATAGTAAACAAGTCTAAATGCCTGCATCTAAAAAAGATACAGCAAAAGCTCTATTAATCAGCAGAAGTGTTTCCACACTGGCAAAGCAATATCCTAGCAATTTCGACCTAAAAGAATACCAACTTTAGCTTAGTTTCTATACATACAAAGCCCTGAGTCTGCCAACAAAAAGGCTGATTACTGCTATCTAGTTCTGGTTTTGTGGCAAACACTCGATGGATAAGAAAATGAGTAAAAATTAAAGGATTTTATGCTGCAATCAAACTCTGAGAAGAAGACTGTAGCTTTCTTTTCAGTGATGAATATGTTTAAAACTCATTAGAAGATCTTGTGGGTCAGTGTTGAGGTGAGTAAAATGGATTGGGTGAACTTTCATAAGTAAATCTTTACTGCAAATATAAACTATAAGGGAAAGGGAATATTTTTAAAGGTAACAAAACTAATTCTGTACTTTTTAATGCTTAGGCCTTATTCTTATTAAGAGGAACATTATTTTTATGTATTTTCTACACACATGAAATTAACTGCTGGAGCTTGTTAAATACTTACTGGCATTTTTGTTTGATATTAATCATAGCTGTAAAGGTTGAAGACAGAGTTAATATTAAACAGTAACTGTGAYACAAAAAATGATCTGAAAAATGTTTCATGGCCTTCCATATCAAATATATGCATTCCTTAGTTATGAAATCATTTGAAATTGGCAAAAATGGTACTTGAAAATTAAGCTGTAATCTTTCTGATAGTTTCATTATCAACAGTAATATAGACTTTGCTTTTGGAAGTTAACTGACAGATTTTTTAATGAGGCTGAGTCAGAAGAAAGTCCAGGGGGACACTGTCCCTGTGTCCTGCTGACATCTGAAAAATCTACCAGGATGGAGAGGCAGCTGCTCATGCCCCATGGTACAGAGCCAATCCCAGGCGCCTGCCAAGTGTTTTGATACCTCTGGTTTGAAAGAAATGTACTGGGGGAAGTTATTATTACTATAACAAGAAACTGTCACAAGTCTAAGGACTTTTATTCAGTTTGCTACAGTAGTTTTCTTGCATATTGATTACAATCCATTAAATATTCCTTCTTTTTGGAATACTGTAGTTCTGCAACATGCAATAATTTATACAATGGCCTCTAACAGGTGTCCCAGGAGACTTCACTCACAGCTGTTATACAAACCAACTCCACCGAATATAAATCTTCCTTTCCTCACATGAGCATTAGCAAGCCAGGCTCTTAGCACAATCTGTTCATCAGCACACTAGTTTCCTTGGAAAGTTCAATATCTTAGCTAATGTTTATTAATTAAGCAATAAGACATGACAGACTGTGCAGCAGCCCTAATTAATGGACACCTCTGGTGCCTGCCACACATCTAAGAAGTGTATTAATCAGAACTAACACAGGTCTGAAGTGACTTTTCACAATAATAAAATGGTTATTTACTTAAACAAGAACATTTCTCAAAGTTAGTAACATTTTCAGACTGTACATTATACTGTTCACGGTGCTAAAAAATTTATGGGAGACATTTTCAAACTCAGTTGCCTAAAGTTCAGCTTCCAAATCCCTGTTTAGGAATAGAAATAGAGGACAGTAGGTTTGCAAAGGTGTTGTATTGACCTGATAGGTATGAATTGTTGTAGTCTCTGAAAATCAGACTGCTTTTATTCAGGTGGCAGGTATCAGTTTAACACTTCTCTTCACATTGGCTGTGAATCTCTGCTACCTGGACTCATTCCTAGTGACTTGATCTCTGTGACTGCTGGGAGTGGTGAGAGAAGAGACCCTCCGCAGAATTAGTTCAGCCCTACTGTTCATCTGATTGAAGATATGTTCGTATAGCAAATAGGCACAGCATCAGACAGCCCTGAACCTGACTTCTCTTACTCTTTCCTCCCTTTGGGTAGAGATGGGTAAATCATTTGCTTGTATGTTATAAATAAAAGAAATGAACTTTTAACTGGCAGCTGCGGCTCATCTCAAAGATCACTCACTTAGCCATTGTCTATTAAGTGAACTAATTTCCAAAAGCTGTTTAATAAGAAAAGCAATGTATAAGATAGAATGTGAAAAAGTATCTAAGACCTGTAGAGTTTATTCCTGGAAAACTTTTATTACTCTATAAAAAACCCACCCAATTAATAAGTATTTTATTGCTAAAGCAGAGTTTTATTATGATCAGAACACAAATCCCAGAAATTGGAGTCTCGTAATGTTAATGTTGGCAGATCTTTTGCTATAGTAGAACCTGTGACTATACTTATACAAGACTTTATCAACAACAGTTTGCATAATATATCTTTTATGAATCTGCTTAGTGCATGCCCTTCTCCTTTACTTTCCCTGCTATACGTACAGTATCACTGACCTTTGGGAAGGTACTATTATTTCTGCAAAATAAGCTCATGTTAATTCAGAGTAATTTATTGTAGTAAAATATAGTCACAATATGCAGCAAAGTAAGATTTACAATGTGTCTAATAACTTGAAATTTCCCATTGCCATTTCGAGTCACTAAATGTATTTAGAAGGTCACAGGTACTCACTGTTAACATTTCAGAAAAGCCTGTGGGTAGGGCTCCGGAAAAGAGGAGCTCTTTGTGCTGTGCGTTGGGGAACTGCAGGGAAAGAGCTCAGGAGTCAGCATCATTTGCATAAGCAGCCTCCATCATTCTTCTGCGTTAAAAGATACTTATATTTTGGATGTAGGAATAATTAAATGGTCTTATCCTCATGCTGTAGCAGAATATTTAATATACCCTAAATGGGAGGTTGCTTTATAAATTCTCGCCGCTGGCATGGTCTTGACCAAATATGTCCTAGGTTGTGACAGAGGGGAAGAGGGTAGGTTGAAGCCTGCTTCAGCGAAAGGGAAAGACAGACAGACTGCAGTTCTGCGTTGTGCATTACTCCGACCTGGCAACTTGCAGTCTCTGTAAGGGTCCTACAAGTCATTCAAACTTCTCCCCTGGGGGTGAATAGTGGAGCTGGATAGACTTGCCAGAAAGTCTCTCCACCTCTCTCTCCCCCTATTCCCAGTTAGCAGCAGTAGCAGTGAAGCACTCAAGAGCTGGGCTGGGTAATGGAGTCAGCGTGAAAAGAAGTGTTATGATGAGAGGAAAAGTAAAAGAGACAACAGCAGTTGAGTTCCTCCGAGAAAGTTAACCCAGGTCTGAAATCACCCACAACGGGAACAGAGACTGAAATCCGCCCCTGTGTTTTAGCACAAGACCATGTGGCAGTGAGACACAACAATACAGAAGGAAACTATTCTCTTCCCCATGCCTCCTCAGGCTGCAGTCATTAATAGCTGCTGATCACCTGGGACTAGACAAGCAGAGTGGCAAAACAAGGGGCAGAGACTGGGGTACGGAGAGGTGCCACTGCAGCTGGAAGCACTGGCACTGTGGCAGCCAGGCACTATACAGAAACCAGGCAACATGGCCTGGGTGAATTTGTTCAGAAGCATCTCTGGCTTCTTGGGCTTCACTAATGTCTAAAAAAACCCCCATAAATGGGGTGCTGCAGAGGAAAGGGAGAAATGAAATATCCATTACATCAGGAAAACCAAGCAAAAGACTACTGTCCATGGCAATGCTCACGGGATGCGCCAGGGGCAACAGCAGAAAGAAGGACTGTGAGCCACTGCTGCTCTGTGAGTAGCACACTCCCTCGACTAGGCAGCGCTGACTGGGGTGGAAGGGAAGGGGAACAGCCCAGTGAGCCTCCCTTGCAGAGCTGCCCATGGACATTTTGCTTATTACTCAGTGAGTATTGATGTGCTAGTGCCTTTTCCCCAGTTTCATGCTCTGTTCAATCTTCCCTAAAAGAAGGCTCACAGTGAAACCAACCATCGCACCTACTAGTTTGGGAAGGCAGGTAATTTGAGGCAATAAATGCATTTTGATACAAACTGCATTCCTTGCAATGGAGAGTAGTTAGGTTTTGCAAGAGTGATGATGTAGACATGATGAAGTAGACATGACGAATAGGCTGATATTGCCGTGGCTGTGTTTAGCCTTGTTGCTGAAGGGAAGGTTAGCTCAAGAACAGCACCCCCTGCTACTGCAAGGCTAGGTATGCGGCAGTGATGTCCAAACACCTCAGCAATCAGCTCCTAAAACAACACATCTAACAGTGTGGCATTTTAAGGAAAAAAATGACAATTTGTCTTAAAATAGTGTTTGCAAGCTATGGCATTTCAGGAGCTGACAAGTGGCTCTCAATTCAGGCAAGGAAATAGCTGGGGTACTCGTCAGTTTGAGTCTATCTGTTCATCTTCTTCTAATAACTTTGAACCCATTGGCCCACTTCAATCAAATTAAACGTGTGAAAATCAGCAGCTGGGCAAGGTATACAGCTGTTTGGCGATATACTTGGTTGTAAGAAATAGAGACTTATGTTTGAAAAATCTGTACACAGATGATGGCACATTGTGCCCCAGGGACAGAATGGGCTTAATTCAGTTGTCTAAGCACAGGTGTCTAATTTTAGATTCCTTAAGGTATCCTGCCTGGCCTTCAGCTGTTGCTCCAAAGGGGCTTCTGGAGGTCCTGTCAGCCCCATGTGGCGATCTTAGTTACCCCAGGGCATCTCAAATGCCAACAGACTGCTATCGGTGGAAAACAGAATTGAGCCTACCATGCACACGTACTTATCTCACAACAGATCAATGATGCCTTTCTAGTTCAGATAATACTGAATTCATGTCTCCACTGAGGAAAAGCCCCTACCTCAGCTCAGTAGTTTTTCTTTTCAGATGGTCAACCAGCAACCACTGACTGGTCCATCGACAGAAGCGTAGCTCAAAACCAGACGCAGCACATACTGTATCCTACCCAGTGTTACTTAGGGAGCACTGCAGGGAGCTGGGCTGCTCTCTGGTAGGTGGGTGAAGAGGGAATGGAGAGTGGAGGTATTGTCAGGGGAGAATGAAGTACAGGAGAAGTGGTCTTATTCCAAAGAGTAGGAGGAGATATATTGGAGAGAAGCAGGGTTATTGTACTGGTGGGGCTGTAGAGCAGAAATTCAAAGGAAATAAGGTTTTATTAATTCTGCTAGTCTTTTCTGTGTTTTTTTTTTTTTCTGGAGCAGTCTGAAATTATGTTTCTTTAATGAAAATCCCTCAGATCCTTATCCCCAAATGACTGGTCAGCCTTAACAAGCAACCAGACTTGAACAGCTGAATAACTTAGCAACGATATAAAAACAGCCATCTGGGAAAAGTCATGTCAACTCTTCAGAACCAATGCAGAAGTATTCTATGCACCTATATGAAAGAGGTTAAGACGGGCTGGCTGGTGTTCTGCATTTTGACATGGAGGTTGACTGTTGGTGTAAGGACTGAGTATGCCAGTCTGAGCTGTGGTGGGGGCCCACCAAATAACAGAATTAGTGAAAATTTAAATTGCAGTGGAAAAAAAAAGCACTCCCCCTTTCCAGTGCTGCATTTTCTAGGACAAGTCTCCTATTACACTAGAAGCAAATTTTTTTTAATCATGAAGATTTATTTGGCTGCAACTTTTGCAAAGAAATGACAGTAGAAAATATCTATAATGTTATGAGGTTATATTGTCCTGCACTGTTAAGCCTATAGGTAGTTTTTTAAGGAAAACAGAACACATTTAATTCTTAGAAAGGAGAATTTACAAATACATTTCTCATGGCAGCTTAACCTTTACTCTCTTAGAATTTATCAATGTATGGCCATTGAAGGGTACTGTCAGACTGTAATGGAGATAATGGGCCAAATTTATCACCAGAATAGATCCAATATTCCCTCAAGTTTTGATTTATGGCTTAACTGAGAACTGAATCAAATTGCATATCTGATGCAGATTCCAGTGACTTGGATGAAAGCCACATATATCCAGCATCAGAATCTGGCAAGCTGGCTATGACTCTTTGTAATGTGTCTTTAATCCTTAGAAGGAAGCTAGTCAAGGTTTCAGTTATACAGGGCTAAGTCCACAGCTTGCATAAATTAACTGTTCCATCAAAGCTGATAGAGATATGTTGATTTAAATAAGTTGAGATCCCAGCCTAGAAAGTTAATGAGAAAGCAAAGTAGGATAGGGAGTGATAATCATTTTCAAGGAACATTTCAACAAACTGACAGGTTAGTCCTGTGTAGTACTTACATCCTGGTTGGACATCTCCCAGTATGGTCTCTCACCATAGGACATCACTTCCCACATTACAATCCCATAGCTCCATGCGTCGCTTGCTGAAGAGAACTTCCTGTAAGATATAGCTTCAGGAGCAGTCCACCTTATGGGGATTTTTCCACCCTGGAAAATATGTTGACAACTTATCAATATGACTAGAATACAAAACTGTACATGTTTAAAAGAAAAAAAAAGATATCCTAGATGCTGAGATTCTGCAGTCTGCTTTCTGTCAATTTGCCTTGTCAATTGACTATAACTGGAAAGGAAGATATATACTTGATTCAGAATCTGACAGAGATTTGGTTCCTTCTGTAGTCTAATTCACCACAACCAGCACTTCTTGGAAAAAAAAATCTCAGTTCAGAGAACAGAACTCATTTTAGATGATTCATGTTGCTTCAGTCATATAATTAGTCAGAATATACCTTTTGATTGAAAACATTCCAAACATGAAATTTCTAATACACTGACATTTTACTTCTTATCTTCTAATGAAATAGAAACATTTGTTGCAAAACAAAACACCCATAGACTTAATAAAATTATATAAGCAGAGAGGAAAACATAGCTTTTATATTATTCATTACTTTTGATAATCTCTCTAAATCTTTTTTTCACCCTTTATATATCTAGGTAAATTGCAAACCAAGAGTACTTCTAATAGGCATTTCCTTAGGGTACTGAATAGTTTAATTCTGCAGCTTTCAACATAAAATCCAAGTACTACCACAAGAGAATTTGTAAGAATTCAGTCAACAAAGCTGATTTACCCTTTACCAAGATCATAGCACATAGAACTTTTCTCCAGTGTTACTAATTTATACCATTGAATCTGTCCTATTCTCCCATAAAAGTTTATGCACAAAAATTATTTTTCCTTTTATAATAATTAATAATAATAATAATAATAATAATAAAGTATTTCTTCTCCAGATGCATTTCACATTTCTAAAGTATATATTCATTACCACTATCTGTAGAACTCTACTCTTTAAATAAGTTTGGAGAGAGAGCAGTATGATTAAGGTGCCACTAGATGGTAGAAGGAGGCAGTCAGCAGAGCTGAGCTGACGAACAGTAGTTGCTTTCAACGAGCAGTAATAGATTCTGCTCAGCATTACGATTATATTTCTGACAGAAACAAAAGAAATGAACTAGAACATCAGCTTGGCAATTGAAGAGAAGCCACAGTTTAAAACAAATAGGCAAATTTCTGTTAATTTACTTTGAATAGATATAAAAAACAATTTGTCTGCGAGTTGTTCAGAGCTGACACAAAGTTGACTCAAAATTCTACCAGAAAGTGTTCAAAAGCCAGGCTCTGTGTCTGTGGCGATGTGTCTGGAAGCGAACTTCTCAGAACAGTTTCACTGAGTGCAACCTGATGATAAAAAATGTAGGTGGTTAATATTTATATAGTTCACAAACGATAGTAGCCAAGATGTCCTTTGTATGATGTTACCTTTTTGGAAGTTGCTTTTTTGAAGCCTTTGCCTGCTCAGTTTTGGCCTCACAAAGTTGCAGTTGAAGTCAATGTCAAACTGTCTGCTGATTTTGATGGGAGTAAGGTAAAGGTAATACCTTGTCTTCTGTTTTTACCCAAGCTCCCCACCTCTTTTTAATCCAGTAACCGGGGGATCAGATCACTCGCCTGGCATGTAAGGGATACTTTATCCCACATCTACCATCATCTCTGAGAGTACCCTAATCACTCACTATTGCATGGTGTGGTGCTCTTAATCCATTCCCGGTAAAGCTGTTCCACTTACAGAGTAATTACAGATGCCTTTGGGTATGAGAATAGAGAAGTAGGATGAGAAAGGAGAATATGTTGCCCTAGACCCTTATGATAGGGCATTCTCCAAGGAAAGAGAAACCTAACTTCTTATCCCTTCTCCAGGGAATGGTTAAACATTTTATATAAATTAGGTAGGAGCCTTTGGCATTTGATCTCCCCGTCTAGTTGCAATGGTGTTTTGGTGGGATATGCAAGTCCCAGATTTCTTAGGCAGTGGAAGATTTAAATATTTTGTGACCCAAATGAATGCTCCAAACACTGGGTTGTCAGATCAGAAGGTTATGTTCTCTGAGAACATAGTTACAGAGTCTAACTGCAGAGTATAGTTCATGGCAGTGAATGGGGATTGAAGAGAAATATCTCCCCATGCCACAGAGTTAGGTGCCTTATCCTTCTACTGGGCCAGCTTTAGTCCTTTATTTTTAAACATTGCCAAACTTAGGTAATTCCATCCTTAGATCGCTGGCTTCTGCAGATTTTTTGAGACAATTGATGTTTTCCTGGCCTAAGTCAGGGTGGTGGTAGGCAGCTAACTCCTTTTTTGGACCAGGACACATGTATTTTTAATAAGGTAAACAACATTCATACCAATCCATATCACTGGAGACACTGCCCTGAAAACCCTTAAAGCTCTTGCTCATCAATAGGATATCAATCCTGGCTGAGAAATTATACAGGAGATGACACTCTTGTTCCTGCATAGCAAGAGTCTACTATCCGAACCTAGTCTTACCAAGGGATCCTTCTTGCTCCCTTTTGCTTTATGTCCATTTAAGACACTTTTCTGGAGTACCACACCAGCGTTTGAGGGAAGATGCAAATGAAGAATTCTGTATTTTCTTTCCTGATCACAGATCTCAGAAAATGATAGGAAAAAAAAATCGACCAGTTTAAATGACTGTATTATTGTAAAACTTTCAAATTGTTTATTGAGACAAACTGATGAATTTACAAATTTGTTATGAGCCTAGGCTTCTAATTTGTAGGATTTTATTAGTCATTTATCACTATTTAAATTTAATGAATAATCCTGTGCTACTAATAAAATATCTGCTTTTAGGGAAAACACAAATCAATACATGCAAATAAAAGGCATCTGGATATTTATAAAATGTTTGAATATGGATAATTATTTTTTAAAGTTTGTTCCTTTCATGAATCTGATTATTTATTCCTGAATTACACTCAAAAAAAAGAGGTCATTACTGTCATCTTGAACAGCATTCACAGCAAGATCTGTGAATATCAGCTAAATAAAGATGAGTTTTAAAGAATCTGATTAGACAACACAACTAGTTTCCTCACACAGCTTTGCTGACTGATCCCTTTTGGACTGAAACAGTAGAGGCTCATTGAATGTGAAAATGAGAACGGAGAACAGAGTCTTAACAAAATTTAAGTGCTTGTTCACAGGCATAAGATATGCTCAGTGTTACAATGTAAAAAAAATCTTCTGTGCTAGTTCTAATGACAAAGTGAAGCAAAACCTCTTAAATTTTTACAGTGGATTCATCTTATGTATGAAGACATATTCATAAGAATGCAAATTTCAACACTTAATTATGTTTGCAGAATATCTGTTCATGCAAAAAAGTTGTTTTATTTATTTGAAAGCTATTCAAAAGGCGGAGATTGCAATATGACTAGCAGAAAAGACATATATAACTAAACCGTAGCAATAGCTGCTCATGCATAATAGAAGGACACGTAAGGTTTAGAATAGCTGAAAATATATTTCCTGCTTCTGATTAGAGTAATAAACAGCACTACTGCTATTTCTTTTTAAATTTTGATCTAACTGGGAAAATAATAAATGCAATACTGTTTGCACAATGCTCCACCTTCAAATTAAGATAACTTACAAATCATCTACATTTAACTACTGTAGTGATGAAATGTGTCACAGCTTCCTGTATCAGAAAGCCTTTATGCAAGCTCTTTTTAGTTTTAGTACGTGCTCTTTTGGGGGGATATGTGGGGGACTAGGGTGTTAGGAACCATACTGTATTTTTGCCCCTTCTCATACAGTAATAATGATATCAGTGATACACCAATTTTGTTTTCATATAGTAAAAGAACACTAGCAGTGTTATTCAGTTTATTAGGCTGCAGCCTTTCTTCCATATGCTGCCTAAAGAATAGTGACCATCTCCCGATTTTTTTCTTGATTGTAATTTAATGAGCAATTTTACTATGCAAAGTCAAGAACCCCCTTGAAATGAGAATATTAGGTTCACATTGCTTAGTTCATAGCACTGTTTCGGGATCAACTGTTGAAATGAAATTTACCCACTTACTCCCTGCCAGGTCCACACACGCTTGCTTTCCCTAAGGAGGTGTCAATAGCAGTTTGCTGTACTTTGAAGACAGAACCAAAATTTTGCATTACAGAGTGCCTCTTTCTTTACCTGAAACTATGTACAAGAGCGACACTCTTCCCAAAATGCCCTGTCTTTTCTTAGAGCTCACAACAAAAAAAAGAGCGCTTACAATCTGTCATGTGAAAAGACCTCTGCAAAGCAACTGATGCTGACACTAGATACTGTCCAACAGCCTAGAAAGTACATTCCTGACTCTGCCTTCTTGCCATCCTTTATATGATTTCTTTATTTTACATGTCAGACATCTTTTTTAAAAACACAAGAAGCATCAGTAGTTTCTTTAATTAAATATTTAAACATGTTTTAGAAGTCCAGAAGAACAACGCAACTGGCAGCTACAGCCCACTTTTCTACCTTGATGAAGGCCATGCTATACTGGCAAGCTCGAAATAAGCTTGAGCTGAAAAAATCAGGAACGGCAGAGGGCAAAGAAGCAAGGAGGAAGTCTGTTAGATGCCCAGAACTTCTGGCGTGCCCTGCTAACTAATTAAAGTGAGGCGTGATACTACTGAAAACCTGATATAAAATTGCAGGTAAGATTTATGAGCTCTTACTGGATGCACAGAGTGATATACATAAGTGGCCAGAAGCAAACGCAGTGCCTCGCGCTTAGGAAACAGTGATGTGAAACAATGACTATTTCCACTGAAAAGTCTGGTCTTTGTTTTCCTTGAACAACAGGCAACATAGATGGACTGTCACAGGGCTGGCTGCAGTTTTACTACGCGCTGAGCTGCAAAGCCATCAGTGCCAGATCCACAGACATCTAGAACTGTCTATTTCTAGGACAAAAGGTACTGAACTATGTGTACCATTAGTCTAATCTGGCACACTAATGCCGATGTATCTGTCAATTACTGTTCCTTTATGTATGATGTTACTGAATTGTGCAACAATTTTCCATGTCACAAGGACAGTATCTCTCTTTTTCTCCACTCCACATGACAGAAATGGGGGGGAAAAAAAAGAACTTCTGAGTGAAAAGAGACAAAAGTAACACGAAAGATTAGTTGTAAATATTGGACATAATTCGTCATTCTGTACAAAAGCCTTATCACACTTTACTGGAGCAATGCTTTTATTTGAGCATACGAATCAAATTTTGATGTGCAAAGTTACGAATTGTCAGAATTTAGCACCCTCAAATTGTAATTTAAAACCATTCAGTATTATCGATATTCTTCTCTAGAGATTATTGGAATATCAGAGAAACTACATGTCAAGATAGCAAAATTATTCTGAAAAGGCATTTCAGAATTTGCTTTCATTATGCCTGATTCCAGTCAGTTCTAGCAGTCTTTCATTTCCCTCAGAAATGACATGAACTTAATTTTCAAAAAGATCAAATTTTCTTTTAATCTCCAGGAAAATATTCATTTTCTTTCAAATATCCTGATTAACAATGCTAAAATTAAATATATGGAATTTGATTTTTTTCCCCTAAGCTAGCTATCCAATTTTTCAGAACAAGTTGTTTATGATTTTAATAATATAGCATTTTAGTGACTATTAACTCATACACTACAAATGTATTTGTGTCTGCAAATATGTGAGGAGGAAAGCTGTTGGCGGATGGAAAGAATCAGCACTTAGATACTGGCAAAACTAAAACAGCTGAGATCAAAGGTTTGTCCGTAGATCATCAGAAACATCTCTGGGGTAGTCTCCAGTGCCACCAAGGGAAGATACATGGCCTTTAGCAACAGCTCTGAACCAGTATGCACAGTCTCTCATCACAAATCTATCACTGTTTTACTGTCTTGTGTAGGACTTTATCTCTCAGATTGCCATACGGCTGACATATTGGAGTGCTCCTGACTTTGCATGTTCGTCTTTTTCCCTGTTCACGCTTTATTGCCGATGTGTTTGCATATGCTCAGGTTCAGCTCTGCTGCCCATGCTGAGGCAACCTGAATGGGGCAGAAGCAATGGTCGACTCCCTACCCTAAATGTGGGGCAGATGCACCCAGCACACTTCACAAGCGCCCGCAGACCACTGCCATGTATATACGCACCTGGTGGAAGTCTCTCTTGGTTGGGGAATTCACATGCACACTCAGGGGCTACCTGTTATCAAAGGCAACGCGGACATGGCCTCTGTGCTGCAGTCCTCTACTTGAGAAAGGGAGGTAGAGAAACCCATTTCACACACCACAGTGGAAGAATTGGGCCAGAAATCCTTCAAATGAAGAACCCCTAAGGAATTAAAGATGCTTTGTATCTGGAGTCTGATGTTTGAATAACTCAGATCAAGACAGTCAACTCTTACTCAAGAGAGTGAGTTATTGTTYGATCCAAGAGATACGTGGCAGGCTCACAGGCTTTATCTGTCATAACAGACAGGTTTTTGTCCGGCTCAGGCCACAAGCATCGCTTAAGGCCAATGCTCTACAAAATTCCCTAAGCCTATAATGCTTCTTTTCAGGATGCACCCTGAAAAGTCAGTTCCTTCTTCTGCAGCTTTTGCCTCAGGCTCACCCTCTCTGCGCACTTGCCTTTAGTCCTTTTAGCCCACTCCACCTGGAGATAAAAGCTATTTCCTTATGGTTGTCCAAATCTATTCTTCTCTTACAAATGAGAATGGGAGGTAGCAGAAAGCTGGATGGCTCCTTTACCCCTTTAGCTCTGTGTGCGTGTGTGTGTGCATGTACATTTTTAAATCATTCTGGATCATTCTTTTGGTGCTTGACTGATCAATATTTCTAAACTAGCTGTACATGCACTGAGCCTAGTATTTGCAATAACCCTGATTTCAGCAATGGAATGAATCAATACTAAGTATTCAACTAAGACCCAGAATAAGAATAGAGACAGTGCTGGTTGTGTTGAAAGCTGATTTGCCATGAACTAGTGAGGCTGTGTTTGCTGGTGTCTTTGTTGTGGTTCTGGATGAGGATTTGTGGGGGAAATGGTGGTGATTTTATGTCCCAGCTGTAGGACTTTACTGAATAGCTCTTGGCTGTACATCAGTCACTGCTGCTAATTTATGTTCTGATTTAGGTAGGCATCTAAGCATGTCTTTTAGCCCAATGATTCCTCATATGAAGGTTGGCCTAAGAAGCCTAGGTACTAGGTGTGGATGAATACAAGATGCTAAATGTGCAGCATTCAGCCATCCCAAAGTGTGCACGTGCAAATGTGGAAAGCCCATGCGGCAATCTCAAACTCTGCCCTGCAAGTGCAATGCAGCGGCCCCTGCATGTGTGAGAGCTCTCTCCACACATTCAGATCTGATGTTGCAGGTTTCACCACACCATAAGTGAAAACAGGGAAAGCTGGTGGCTCCCCCTTTTAAACCAGGTGCAGGGTCTAAGCCTCATGGACCAGCGGTGTAAGATGTTATGGATTCACATGTGCCAAATGCAAATTTAAGAGTTTAGGTAGGCCAGGGTCTCAAAGAAGGCCAGGCTGAAGAAGGAGAGGAATGGCATTGCTAAGCACCACTGCCTAAGGGACTACAATTTCTACAATAAAGCCAGAAGGAACATTGCCAAGTGCTGCGGTGGCAGTGGTGCTAGCATATAGGCTCTGCTAGTGGACAAAACTCATGTTAACTAGCATTAACATTGGAGATACAGCAGGAAGCTTCTCCAGAACTCTAGACCCTTCCTGTCATTTTGTCTTCCTAATGGTCGTCAGCAAGCTGGAATGGATTAGTTGTACATACACACAAACAAATATACACCATCCTATTGTCCTTTTATATAAAAGACCACTCAAAAAAGTGCTCCATATGGAATTAAAATATTCAAGTATTTTTCTGAAATTAAAGAATTATTCAATAGAAACTTTTTATAAATTAGCTGGAATTCTCTTTAGTATTTCCTTTGAAACAAAACACTTCAACAGTCAGTCCTGTTCCTTCTCTGAGGCATTGATCTTCACTTTGGTTGAAAGATAATAAAAAGTCTGATAAAAATGCATAGCTTTGACCCTCAAAATCCATGCAAGTGAAATGGTAGTGAATATTTTTCTAACCACTTACATCTGTCCTGCAATCATGTTTTCTTGACAGTGCAATTTAAAGAACTTTATACAATGACAAAGATGCACCAAACTACATAATACAAGTGGCTGATGCCATTGTGTCTTGTTTGTGTAACTAACTGGACTACAGAGATCTTTCCTTGTTAGCCATGATGCCTTCAGCTACAAGGTGCTCATTAAAAGACTCAAGATTTTTACCTGTTTATTTCAAGAATAATGCATTTTTAATACATTTTTTATTTTTTAAATGAACAAAGTACATCATTTTACAGATTGAGGAATAGGAGGCTATAGCTGAAAACTGGTATAAATTCAAGTCTTCCAGAGCTGCAAGTTTTATGCACTTTTTTTTTTTTAAGAAGAGGAAGAGGGGAGAAAGCGAAGAGGAAGAATGGAAAGGGAAAAAACAGCTTTAACTTTCAAAAGTGACTGCTTTGCAAATAAGCGTAGACAGATTGAGCTGTCAGGGAGCAGCAGGAGCAGGGCTGGTCCCCAGGGGAAAGCAAGTCAGGAGCTGAGGGTGGCTGCAACGGGACACAGGCCGAGCAATGCCCTCGCTAACAGGGCACAGCCCTGTGGCACTGGGGTGGGCGAGCAGAGCAGGGTGGTGATGGCAGTGGGTCCTGGCCATGGAGCAGTGAGCATCAGGCAAAGGCGAGGGCAACTAGCCAAGCCCAAGGTCAGTCCAGGACATCCCAACAACTCCAGTCCGGTGGGGCTGGGGCTGGCCAGCTACAGTGCCACTGGGGCAGGGACTGCTGGCCCCAGGCTGAGCTGAAATGGGCTCCCAGGCGCTGGGCAGGGTGGGTGGGTGGGGGTCTTATGTGAGGCCTATTAGTGCCCCATTAAGGGCCCTGACAAGAGCTAGACAATTGTACAAAGACTGATAGACACAAGTATTTTGCAAAATCTTTTTGGGACTGGTCTTTTGGTAACGGTGAGACTCTGGCAGGGCCAGGGAATCTCCTAACAGTTTAGAGAGTGGGACTTCACATTTCCCTAGAATTAGGAATGCACTAGTGAATTTTACAACATTGGGTACTTGACCCTCAGTAAAAGAGAAATTCTTTCCTTTTCTGAAAATAAATATCAGATCCATGCATCTCTATCAAATCCAGTTTAGAAACTATAGCACCACTTAACAATAATGATAGGAAAAAATGTCATTTTTCTCAAAACTAATATTTCTGGCAAAGATCTATCTGTTTTCAAGAGCATCAATTGCAACCTGTCTGCCAGCTGTGTCAGCACAGCTCACATTATAGCAGTAACCAAATTCTTGAAAGTTACTCCTACGGAGTTCTTCAATCTGCACATCCAAAGCCTGTTCACCTTGCTTACACAAATAGCCCTACTGAAGTCAATGGAAAAGGTGAAGAGGATTTGTTCTGAGATGCTTATTAGAGGGATGCCTTATGTTGCACAACTCTATAACAAAAGAATTTGCTACAGGGCCTGTCCTTACAGCAGAACTGAGTTACAGAATACAAATATTTCTCTAAAAACAAATAAGTTAAATTGAAAATAATATTACTAGGCACTGTGCTTTCTTGAAAGCATCGACCAAGACTTGTCTCTGAAATGAGGGCCCTGACTTCCCCAGGGCTCTGTGAAGTGTTTATTATTGGATCAAGAGTAAACTGTTACTACGTGCTGCTTGAACAGTTCATGTCATCAACTATCCTTAACCATTTCAYAGCCAGTGATTTCAACAGGAATACCTAGCTGACATGCACAACAAACAGTTCCAATGTTTCAACAAGTCAGTGGTCTCTGTCTAATACTGCATAATATCCAGATCATGCCTACTTATACTACCTTGTCCCTGAACCCCTGCCGCAATTTCTTCCACACCATGAAATTAGAAGTGGTCAATAAAAACTCAGCAGCACACAGAAATCTGAAAATTGAGGACAAAGTAAGATATAATTAAGTACAAAATTAACAATATACAGGCTTCAGTACTGAATCCATTACACATTTTCACATTCCATTAACAAAAACCCTTCATGTTTTCCCCCAAATGAGGCTGCAACAGAATTTTCAGGTTGCTGTGTTAGAGAGCTGGATAATCTAGAGACCTCTATACTGAATTTATAGTTATATGCTCTGGGGTACACTAGATTTTATTTATCTAAGGCTTCTTCAAAACTTTTTTCTAGAAATGAGTCAGAAACGTAATAAAAAATAGGCTTTTCTTTTGAGACTTAGTGCTGTACACAGATGCTGATGATCAGAATTATTATGAGACTAAGCTAGTCTGTAAGTATATCATTGCTTTAGTTTTGATCCCCACTGGATCAAGAAGTGCACAGGAAAACTAATATCTTAGCAACTGATGAACTAAATGTTCTGCTCCCATTTTTTTGAGGTCACTTCTCATTTTATCCTGAAGGAGTTTGCCAGTTAAGTTTCAGACAATTTGTAGATTAATAACTGGTTATAAGAAAAAACAGTCAGAAGGAAAAGGTCAGTTTTTAAGAGCAGAACGCCCAGGGACCACTGCTAACGTCCTGCTGGCAGCGTACTTAGGAAGAATCTACTTTACTCTCTGGACAGCAAAGAGGTAAAATTTTGCTAACAATACAAAGCTATTCGCAGTAGTAAAGATATGGACTGATGACAAAAAATTGCCAAAGGATCTTACGATACTAACATGCCAAGTGATAAAACAGCAACACAATCAGTGTCATAAAGTGAGGCACATGGGAAAAAAACCCTTCTGACTTTACATACAAAATAACAGGACTCTGTTACAATAGATAGCTCTATGAAAGTATCAACTCAATGCTCAATAGCAACTAAAAGTAAAAAAGAAAATCAAATGATAGGAATGATTAGGAAGAGAACAGAAGACACCATTATGGCACTGTTGATATTCAGGATATTCCCACAGCTTGCTTACTGAGTGTAGTCTTGAACCCCCATCCCAGAAGAATTCACTGAAACTAGCAGACCTATAGAAAAAGACAGGATGGATGTTCAAAGTTATGTAATAAAAGACACCAATGAAGGTCTACGCAAACCTGAATATAATGAAGAGGTTAATAGGTACAGATTACACATGGTTGCTCGGTGTATAGAACCAGGACATATTAAATGAAAATGGCAAGTAGCAGATTAAAAACGAAAGGCAGTACATTTTTACAAGGGAACTCATTACCATAGGATGTTGTGAACTCTGAAAGAAGAAACATCCTCAAAAGGTGGCTAGATAAACTTATGGAATAAGCATACATGAAAGATATTAAATATAGAGACACACCTCTGATTTAAGGAAGTCTTTGGGTCACAGACTGCTACAAGCTCCAAAAGTAAAACTGAGAATGCATTGCTCCAGCATAGTCTTTTACTGTATTCCTCCTTGGCATTTGCTATGGCTTGCATTTTGGAGACATGCTACTGAGCTAAAATACACTGGGGTTAGCTGAGTTTGATCATTCTTACATTATTGCGATTCAATTCACTTGCAGGTAAAATATAAACACAGGKTGTAATAGCGTAACTGGAAAAAGGTAGTTGATGAATGTGTCATGAACATTTGGAGGGAAATAAATTTAAGGAAATTTAGACATTAAAGAAAGTTAAAGAAAGGCACCAAAGTGAGGCACTCTGACGTGAGCCAGTATAATTGTAGGTAGCTATCTGAAGGATCACAAGATATTTCTTCTTCTTGTTGATTCTACAACTACATTTATATGGCTCTGTACTGGACCCCAACTTTTATATATATCCTTTATGACTAAACCTCTCAACTACAGGTACTAGATAGTTCAACTGCTGGAAGTTTTAGCAACAGAAAAAGGACTGATGACTAAGGATACATACTAGCAGACTGTTATCCGCAAAAGTACAGTCCCATGATACGGTGAGCAGGCCACTGTGTGCGAGTGGGGAATCTCGCGGTTGCTCCATGAAGGGACAACACTAGCTTGCAAAGATTTCAGTGTCACATCTTTCATCAGCAATAAATATTTCACTTAGGAAAAAAAAAAAAGGGTGGGGGAGGAATAAAAGTATTCCCAGACTGTTGGGAAGCATCTGAGATTCACATCTCTAAGGGAACCCACGTACTGCGAAAAAACTGTTTATATATTGTAGGGGAGATGAGGGGACCAGATGCTGCTGAAGGAAAAGCAACCGACTCCAGGGCCATGGGTCGAGAAGCATGACAGGGGCTGGGGAACTGACAAACATTGGCCACCATTTCCCTTTTTCCCATACGGGGACACTGAAGGATGATGATAAGGAACGGCCTGCCAAGGCCAGGGTGCGCAACGTGGCTCAGCAAAGAGGACTGCAATAGCCATTTCTCCTCAACTAGACCAAACTCCTCCCAGTGCCACCCTGCTGGCTTACCAATGAAACCAAGTGCATGAGCTGCAGCTGCGTTGCCAGCGAGTCTGTCAGCCAACCCCCATGCTACAAGCTTTGAACCACTGGCCCATTTCAACCACATATGACTGAAATGTAGAGACAGCAAAGACTTTGAAGGCTAGATCCAGTTGCCTAAACAGAATGTCTAGCATCCTTTAGGCACTGTCATTTGCTCGCTAGCTGCCATTTTAAGAAAATGCAGATCTCCCACTGTGTCACGTCCTTAATTGCACAAACAAGGCGAATGCATATCACCAAAAAATTACAAATAAATGAATGTGAGAGAGTAGTTTTCAGTATAAATTAGGAGCTGCCTCACAACAAAGTTTCTCTGATTTTTCTATTTGGTTTAGTGACATACTGGTATCGTCCATATATCACTGCAGTGTGTCAGCATGTAAATTGTTGAATAATAGGATAACCATCTGTTTGATGATGAATAGTTTGGCACAGAAACGTGGTTGATCCTTCCTGCAGATAACCATGTTGAACTAAATCTCTGTCAAGCATCTGAACAAAGGGCACAGAACATCGGTTAGTTTCTATTTTACTATCATCACCAGCTTACCAGGACAACGTACTGACCGATGCTTACCGTGGTAGCTCCAGTTATACGAATGGTTACACTGATTTAATATATAATGGTTATACTAGTGCAATGTTGGTTTACAGCCACTGAGAATCTGCTTCTGACCTCTGCAACAGGACATTTCTTACCACTGTACATCCTAGACTTACCTTTTTCATACTTATTTTCCCTATCTTGATATATTTTAATTCAGGCTGTGCATGAATTGTGGGACACGGATATCTTTTGTCCTATAAGTCAGTTGAATTTACTCCCTGTATTTCCCAGATGGCATAAAGTTTTGAGTAGTATACTATTAGATTATCTTTTTTCTGATGATGCATCATACTAAATCATCATCTGACCGATGATAATATAATGGGAATAACTTATTAACATAATTTATCATCCCCATACCTTGCTCAGGGGATATTTTACTTTATCATATAATATATTAGTTGTCACTTCCATGATATATTACAGTAAGACATCATCAGAAAGAAACATTTTGATGAAGTAGTACTTATCAGTAGAGACTATTATCTAGGGATAAACAGCCCTCAGGGGTACTTTGTTCAACAGAGTATTGCAGTACAAAGGTGAGAAGACACGTGGCATAATGAGAGATGTGATTATTCTCTGACATCAGGGTTGCCACTGGTGCTAAACCGGCTGTGGTTTATCTTGGAATAGCAATTTATATAAATTGCTATATACCCTCTAAGCAATGGTAACTTTTGCATTACCTTAATTAATTCACCAAAAAGCTTCACCAAAGTGGTTGAAACTTGTTTTGGCCTTTTTAAGAGTCTCCACAGATTAAAAAAAAGTGTGTTTATTTCACTGAAATATCAACCTAGTTCGGAATAATCCAAAACGTAGGGCTCTTTTTAAATTTAAAAACATTAATCTAATAGAAGTAGATTGACAAATGACAAATCCTTTTTAACCACAAGTTCACTGAGAGAGCGCCATTTAAATAATTTGGAGCGAGGAATTATGCCTTTAAGCATTCAGACTTCATGCAAATTAGGCATATCCATCTGGCTAAGTTATATCAAAGTTGGCTGAACCCCTGCCTTAGGGCACAGGTGCATGGCAATGATGCATTTATAGGGCCAACCTGCATATTATAGGTACAACTTCTGCAGGAAGGCCTTTTTGGTGTTATAAAAAAGCATATGCTCTGAATTTTTCCTTTCTTCAGTTGCCTCAGTTAAAATGAATATGTGCAAGGAAACGGATTTCAAAAGCTCTTCTGGTGGGCAGCAAAACACAATGGGTTCAAATAGGCAGCCACCAGCACAGCTGTGCCTACAGCATCCAAAGGATGTGCAGGTCAACTCAGGTAATAGCACTAGGGGGGGACAACATAAACCAAAGATATTCAGCAGAACTCAATGACAGTAGGAAAAAGAATCATCTTCCTTCGTCTATAGATAATTGACAATTTTTATTTGGTTTACCAAAACCAAATTTGGTCTCCTTGGTTTCTAGATTTTGACCTTGTTCTCTCAAGGAAATTAAGGCAAAATACTGATACTGTTTTTGATATCAGTGAAGTAAGAAATTATGAAATACTAATGCATGGTTTGGAGTTCTTCTTGTCAACATTTTCTGCATAAACTCTAAGTTTGTTTTTTGTTACTTTATAAGAAAAAAATCATATATTTTCAAGAGCTGGAATGCTAACAAAACACTGTCTACTTTCAGGCTCGCAACAAAGTCAGCTGTACTTGATGGCACATGCATCCCTCCATTGCTTGTGTCAGTGTACACATTTCTGGAGTGGACTGGTGATCATAAGCATTAATTCCCAAGAGCTCTCAGAGTCCCTTTAGTTCTGGTGGAAGAGCTGAAGAAAGAACTTGGATCTTGCAAAGAATGGGCACACCGTCATTACTCCTGCTAAAAACTGTGGTATCAGGCTAATGCCGATGAAAAAGTTGGCAGGTAAAATCAGAATGTCCAGTGATTCAACAGCACTGAAAACAACCCTGAAAAGAAGCTCCTGTCCCTCATCAGCAGTTTGMAGAATGCTACTTGATTTATTCCAAGTATGAGAGAGTTCATTAACTGCAACCCCAAGAGTGTGCTCTGGCAAATTGATCTAGATGAGCCACCTCGCCTCCTTAACAAATTTTCACACCTTCTGGCATACTCTCTGAAGCTTTTTGCTGTGGCTAGGGCTTTAATGTCTCCATGGCATGTATTCTTGTGACTAATAAATGGTAGATTAGGCTGCAGCTTTGGCATAATTCAACTTAAAATAAAAAACAATCTAAAAACAAACAAACAAACAAAATCACACAATCAACCATAGCACAGAAATCAATTAAAAAAAGCCAGGCTTTGATCCAGCACATAGAAATCCACTCTTTTCTTCCTAGACTAAGATGTAAAAGGAAGCCCTTCATTGCTCTTTCCGTCTTCTGCATTGCCTTCCTCAGGGTGTGCACAGGACACCCAGCTGCCTCTCTGGTCATTCTCACGGTCCTCATTTGCGTTGAGCCTGTGGACTTGAGTTGTTTGGTGGGCCCCGACATTTCAGTGCCTAGATCAAAATTTTCTCTTTTCACATCCACTCCTCTGCTTTGCAATCATGCGCAACAAGTGATCTTTAATTAGGGGACTTTTGCTGTTTCTGAAATACAAGTGGGTGTTAGAGATCTTTGGCTTTTAAATGTATCTACTATTGCTTCTGTTTCTTTATCTTGGCTGAAAAAAAAACCTCTCCAGTCTTAATCTGTCTGGGGTCACAGGATTCAATCCAACATCTTTATCTCTTGTTCCATGGTTTCAGGCATTATTCTTAGCAGCAGTATCTCACTCCCTTCTTGCCCTTTTTGCCAAGCAAGATAGTAAAAAGGCTTTACCTGCATTTTCTAATCTTTAGTTGGTTCTGTATACAAACATAAGCTTTTGCTGCCAATGCCTGCGTGCTTCTGCTTTTTTATAGGATCCAGCACCCCAGCATGTTATGTTCTTGCATTCTGTCTCCTTTTCAAGGTGCTTCTGGCATGTCTGTCTATCAGTCATATTCACTTCCAGCTTACAGATCTTGTTAGGTAGCCAACCACCATGTTTTATGTGCCCTGTGAACATGTGTCACTGTGAAAGAACTTCATGCTTTTCAACACTTTATTCAAAGACCTGTTTAAAGAGGAGATGCAACTGCAGCTAGCTTTTTAGCCATACGCACAGAAACAGATGTTCCCTCACTTCCTCCAACCTCTTTTTCTGCTGCTTGTGTTTTCTCAAGTTCCCTTTGGGATGCTAGAGTGATCATGATCTCACTTGTCTAAATAAAATTGTTGATGGCACACTCTTGGTCTCTCTAGCCCTCCCTCCCCATTTCATATACTGTTTGGAACTCAGAAAAAACAAGTAAACAAAAAAAGAATAAAGGAAAAATGAGTCTTTGACTTCTCACCGCTCTACAGAATTAATGGAAGCAATGGACTGATCAGTATTTTCATGTGCAATGCTTTTCAGCACAGCACAATATACACAAACTGTGTGTCTGTGGGCAACAGCCTTGATATATTGCACACTTGCTCTTTTTGTAGTGTTCCAAAATCTATCAGTTGTTTAAGGCTTTTGGCAATGGGATATGGAAGTTGTGAGCAATTGCTGCTGCAGAAAAAATGTTCACCAAAAATAAGCATGAGGACATTTAAATTATTCTGTTTATTTTGGTACTTGAGGGTTAAAAAGCTCAGGGCTGACACTGCCTTCTTTAGATTCACAGTATTCACAGCAAATGAACCATACAAAAATCCTGAGTCAGAAAAACAAGCTTGTTATCGTATTGTTCCCCAAATGTCTTCACAATTACGTAAAAGCCTATAAAACATTTGTTTGAGGTACACTGACCAATGATTTTTCCAAGCACTGTAAATAAATTAGAAAAAGTTAGTTTTCACACTTCATATTTCATATTTCCGAAAACAAGAAGCAATTTGCTGAAATTCATTAAACACGAAAATGTTGCAATAACACTACTTAGCCACTTTCCTCTTCAGAGTGCTTTACAGCTCATAACTAATTACTCTCATGGCAACCCTTTGAGGACACTACTGTCTTCCTCCAACACTTGGAAAAACAGAGACAGAGGTTGAGAACTGTCAAACGGGCTGAATACCTGCAACTCTCAGTGGCAATAACTGGATTTCTGGATGCTCACTGTTACTGGAAGCAGGCTATAAATGATTTAAGAAAGGTAAAAGTGCAAGGTAAAAGAGCAACAGCCTCTGAGGCCAAGTTTGCATTTATGCAGTCGTTGGTTTCTTGGCCTGTGCCTTCATCTCACAACAGAGAGCGTTTTACAATGAATTTTGTATTTATAAAAATAAAAGAACAAATTAACAGTCAACTGCTATAAATGTTTATATAGACAACTTTATCTTCTGCAGTCCATTCACTTAAGTAAAAATCAGCACATGGATTTGTAACAGTGAAATAATTATAGACAAAGAGGAACCAGTTCTATTTTGGAACAGAAAAATCAAAACTATTCTCATGGTAAACATCTCACCAGGAAAGGACAAAATATGGAACATAAGGAGAGGTATTATCACTATCAATTCCATCTTGAAATAAGCTTTATAGTACTTACGACTCCTGTGATTGTGTTCCACATACAACTGAGGAATACGGTAACATATAAATCTCTAGACTGTTAGACAATTAATCAAATTCACTACAGTGTAAAACCAAACTTTTGCCTCAGTGCAATACTGTGGTGCACCTCCTGAACTAAAACAGTCTTGATCTCCTATCTCTGTTCTTTGTAAGCACTCCAAAACCAGCACAAAGACATTTAACCTCTAAAAACACACAATCAGTTCCATTTTCTTTTTTCAGTTTAGCTGAAAAGATCAGAAAGCAAGCTAATAATAGCTTTTTGTTTAATTATTCAATCTGCACRCTAACTTTCATAATGAAAAATCAGTTTCATATTTTTGGCTTGCATTTGAATCTTTTTTTTTTTTAATTTAATACCTCATATCATTAATTTGATTAAACACACATCACCACTACTAGGCTGCAGGAACAAAATGTTGGCTTTAATGTGTTGCTTTGGGACTTGTCATCAAGCCAAATTCACAGATGTTCCAATGAACACATGGCATTTGGTCCATTTCTAGTATAAACATCATGGTTTACTTTATGTAAAATGTCATTATCTTGTATAAGTAGTCAGTAAGATCCATAATGTCCCCTCATCTATACTGTCTATAGCTCTACACTTTTGATAAGMTGATGCAAAGAAGAAATAAAAAGTCTAAAAGGCAAAATTAGGGAATGGGAAAAAAACCTCTTGGCCTTTTTGGCTCATCACTTAAGATTTTCTCGTTTGACGATTTCTTTGTAATTTTGCCTTTTGTAACAAGGTGTTTGCTTTCTTATAAACAATAAGGTAGTTACAAGTTTTCAACTTAGAAGCCAGAAAACTGGTGAAACTGTATTTTGTAGCTGGATAGAAATAAGATTATCATAATGGCTCATAAGTGTGAGAATAACCCTTCCTGAATCCTCATGAAGTCTAACCAACTTCTGTTATGATACTGAAAAACACTAGCATATAAAAACTTAATAGGACAGAAAATTGGGATTTGGTATTCTAAAGCACTCTGATATAAAGAAAAGAATACATGTACATACAAGAAGAAATTGTTCATGAGCAATATACAGCTAGGTCCACGGACACATAAACAACATAACAACTGCAAATAAAAAATGTGTAATAGTTATGAAACATGCAGGAATGCATAACAGCTTTGAAGTGTTGCACACATGGACTATAAAACTGTTGTTGCATGCCTACCCGAAAGTGTTGTGTGCACATTAACCATGAAAAATAGCCTTTTCCACAGAAAATCTATTTACCAAAATATACATCCCTGTGATAATAGTATAAGAACTTGAAGGGGGAGAAAGAGAGAGGTAGATTCCTGGTGAAAGCTTGTCCCAGCTTTGTCCTCCCATTTCCCTGACCCAGAGGAGTCCAGATTTTCTGCATGCATTACTGTCAGCTCCAAACATGAAAAAATTATGACTCAAATTGCACAAGAGCATGTTGCACAATGTTTTTTAAACATGTACTTTTGGAGGGAATCTTTTAAGAGACAAATTTTCAAAGTTACAACAGCTAGAAAAAGTGCATCAGAATTTCAATCCTATGATTATTCCAAGACCTGAATCTTTCCAAAGAAAGATAACTCAAAATAAAATCACAAGTGCTGACAAGTGAGGGTGATAGCAGACTGTGGAATCCAGCCTGCATGACTGCTGTTAATTAAATCTGTACGCACAAACTCAACAGTGCAATGCTGCTATTGCTATTGACATAAGAGATCTTTTAACTAGAACTTTTAAAGCCTGTGCTAAAGTCTTCTTTTATTTCAAAGATTCTTCAGTATGTCAAACAGATCTTTACTTATGACCTCATGTGATTTATACATTTTTTACTGCATAGATTACCAAAGGGCATCAGTTGATGTATAGGTGGCTAATACAAATACCTTTTACTATTGGCTATAAACAAATCTGCACAAAGTCAGAGAAAATGTGGTACATTACAGACAGAAGCCTAACTGCAAAAACTCAAGACAATGTTGAAGAACACCAGCATTATATTGCATTTGTGTTATGGGGGACGGTGTTATGGTGTTATGTTGCCCTGTAACAATTTCAAAATAATGTCAGATCCTCACGTTTCCACGTTTACAACTGAAGAGCACTACAGCATTGATTATATGGAAAGCTACATGAAAAATAAAAAGCAAGAAGAAACCTCTTGCTGACAATCTCAACRTCTCATAATGCACAACTTCATCTGCAGTGTGGTATATGCAGCACTAGAAACAGGTACCTCTGGCATGGAGACGATACAGCTTGTGTTGCAATACGCTACTCTGCAAGGAGATAATTAGAGTCATATCTTATATATCTTGATTTCACAACACCTGGTCAAAAGGCAAAGCTGAACGGATAGTTGCAGGGACCTTTACAAAAAAAAGCTGTAAACAGGAGAGGAAGTACTTGGCAAGCCATTTTGTAATGGAGACACACACTTCCAGTCAAAGCCTGGAACCTGCTTTAAGTTCGCTGTCAAGAAGCATGTATGGCTTGGTACTCCACCCGTGAGTACTACCCTGGCCCGGGTAGGGATACCAAGCAAAAAGGAAAAATGACATGCAAAAGGACAAAAACTATCCCAAGCAACAGTCCCCGCAGTCCTACAACTGGCTGTCAGGGAGCAAAATATTTCCTTGAGAAATAACATGCACTTGGAGACAAGCTGTCCGTGGGACACAAATTCTCATGTGCATACCTTAGCTATGGATGAAAGTACATTTCACTGAAACATAACCACCACCTGCAGCAGTGAAACATTATTTCTGATGTGACTGGATATATAGGACATAGAAAAAATATAGGTCAGGTAATGGCAGATAGATACAGTAGCAGACTCTAAAGACATCACACCACAAAAAGAGCCAAACAAACTTCTAGTGTCACTTTTATTGTCTTCTTTGTGACTTCTTTTATGAAAAATCTTCCTACCCAGGACAAAAAAAAATCTAGTCAAGGAAGCAAGTAACTAATTTCTTACATAATTTTGCTATCTCAAGTAAATGTAATAAAAGGTATTAAAATAAATAGGTTCTTATAACTGAACCTATACGCCTTTGAATAAGAACTTGGCTCTACTTTCAGGTATAACTTAAGAAAAAGTAGTATGCTTCAAGTAAGATATGGAGCCTCAAGGTTGTGCTCTCTGAGCTCCTTCCCTAGCCATTCACTCAGGAGAAAGAGTAATAATAGTCTTTCYATAAGATGATGCAGGAAGAAAACAGCAGACCCATATGACAGATATTTTTCTTTTTAATTATATTTGCTTACAGACATTTCCTGCAGAAAAGAGATGTGGAAGCCCCAGGAGAGGGGCTATGGTTTTTCTTCTGATGGAGGCTCCTTTGCTTGGGGAGCTACTGACTCTGCTCAGGGAGAGAAGTTTTGGGAGAAGGTAAGATGTGGCAGCTGAGAGACAGCGAGAAGCTCATGCAGAGTGGAAAAATGTGCACTGAGGAGCAGGCAGCCAAATGTCAGAGATGAAAGAAAGAACTTCCTCAAGATGAGAGGGGTTTGGTACCATTCATAAAGTCACTGAGTGACTAAACCTAGCTTGGAAGCAAGATCTACCTGCAAAGACACAATGAACAGCAAGAACTGCGTATAGGCCCCTCTCAAGTCCTGTTCTGTCATTTCCTCTGCTTTGAGTTTTCTCCATGTAAATGTTAATCATCCTAGTTGATATTCTTTTTTTTTCTCYTTRAGTAAAAAGTAAATGTAATAAAAGGTATTAAAATAAATAGGTTCTTATAACTGAAACTATGTGTTTTTTGATATTCTTCGGGGAACTTAGCACAGAAGATTAAGACACGCTTGCCTAAAGTTCTGGTTGACTCAGTGTCCTATCACAACTTTATTTCCCCCAGTTACCAATAGGGACTTAATGGTAAAGCCCCAAGAGGTGGGAAGTTTATGACTTTGGATCCAAAAGAACTTCCATTGACATTAACATATGCTACCAGGGAAACGTGATATCCTCTGTATGTCAAATGAAGCTGTAGATGACTGGCACCTATGCGTAACTATGCGATACTACTATTCTTTGGAAGACACAAAGCCAAAATGCATAGAAAGACCTCATTCTCCTCTCCTAATCAAGAAACAAATGTTACTTACGGTTTTATTTCTGACGGAGGTTAAATGTTATATATTCCATTGGTAAGAGGAAACCAGATATTAAAAACTTAACAATTTACTGAAGTTATGGATCCCAATATATTTCTTTCAAGAAGAGTAAAGTAGGCCTGCTAAATACTTTATGAGTAGGATAGTTTCCTGAACCTTTGCAGCTCCCATTTAGAAAAGACTGAAAAGAAAGTCTGCACATACAGAATGCATTACTTTCGTTGAATAATTTACGGTCCGTTGTGAGGTAGGATTTTCTCCTTTATTCTATGAACTGAGCAAATTTCAGTAGCAAAACTATWTAATGAAATATATTCTTCTTGATAGTCACAGCTGTTAGGTGCATCTTTCTATTTGCTCTCTTTTCCCCGTTCCTCCTCTGGCTGTAACATTGCTGTACTATGAACAAAGGGAATTTGATCAAGAGACTAAAGGGATCTTGGAAAGTTTTTCAATCTTCCTAATGAAAGATCTAGTCTAGGAAATGTATTGCTTCTAACAAATAATGTAACATATAATTCATTTGTATGGTAGACTAGTCCATGTGRCTTGCCTCACTGATGGGACATTACTACAAAAGCATGAGCAGAAATGCTGTTGACTTACTTTAGTGGGAGCTACAAGTGAGGGCCAAGAGCTTTTAAGATGAGTGCAAGGAATGAAGTMCCATTTTGACAAGGTAAGTAAGCACCTACCTCAATCCTATAACCAAGGCAGGCTGCTGCAGTCCTGCCTCCATCCTTCTCCAAAATAGCTTTCTAAAGCATTATTATTTTACATTACTTAATACACTGAAAACTCAATAAAACAAATTTTATTAAGACTGTGCAGTCAAGCACTCAAGAAATTAAGAAAAGCTAGAATTAAATAGGTAGTCATACAGTGTTCATCGTAAGAAATACTATAACAGGCTTCCTCGATATGCCTAGATGCTTTGAAGGATTGCATGTTGACTTCACCCCCATTTTACAGCTGCATATGTTTCAAAACAACTTAATAACTCCTTAGTAAAATGCAGAACAGTAGACAGTATATTCTTTTAATTTAGAGTATTAAGACTGAAGTAATTGTTAATCAAGACAGATACACACTGGCTCTCTAAACTTTTGGGAACATGCTTCCATTCATAATCAACATCTGCACATTTGAAAAGTAAGTATCCTGGGCAAACTATAGTCCCAGTACACAAAACTGCTTACTTTCAACATGCGATTGAATTATTTGATTTTCTGCAATGAACTGCTAAACTTCTAAGGAAAAGATTAGTCGGAGAGCTATGCCCAAGAAAGTTATGCCAAGAACTGGACCCAGCCTAAGGACAGACAAGGGAACAAAGACCAAGTTAAACTTCACGGCAAGAACAATTACTTAAAGCTGTACTTGAATTTATTACTTTAACAACTGTATTAACTGTAGTTTGTTAAAAGCTGAGGAGGGTCCCTAAAGGTCAGATAATTTTTATGAAGTTAACGGTGTCATTAATAATTTGCTGAAAAATTAAACCCTCAATCCAGAGAAGTGTGTGTTAAGTAAGTACGTTAAAGCTTAACAGGCAAAATGCAGTAACAGCGATTGTGCTATGTTTATTCAGTGACACAAATGTGGAGCCGACTGATGCGTTCCACGTTTCTCTGGGACAAAAGAAATATGAACCAAGAAGGTCTGTCTAAGGCTTTAATCAATAGCACTGCTTCTGTATTTTTGGGAGTATATCTGTACTGAAAAGCCTCTCTGGATTTTAAAATAACATAACTTAGCATAACCATAACACTGCTAAAGAGGCTGAAATAAGAGAAATGGTTAGGTGTGGAGGCTAAAATAAAATTTTCCTAGAGTTCACTGCATGTGTAATTGCAGATGAATTTAAAGGAAGTCTGAGTACAGAGACAGGTATATATTTCTTAACTGTTGCAATATTGTTACCAAGCTTCCTCAACACTGGATACTGAACTACCTGTACCTACTGTTCAGAAAAAGGGATCTGGTATGTTTTTCTCTGGGTACATCTCACTCTTTACCAAATATACTTCTATATTGGCAGAGTGTTACAGTGAGAGAAAAAGCCTATATGCTCAAGCTAATTGCTCATGCTGAATAACAGTTTACCCATGACTACAACTATTTATTTCAGTAGAACCGCTGCAGATTCGGGAGCTATTTAGCCTGAGTAAGGATAAGAAAGGCTCTAAAGACACGAGCAACACATTCATTATGACATTTACCCTAGAGTTTTTTAAAGTAGAGAGTAGGGTGACTGCATTTTTATTCAAAAGGGTTCACATTAAAATCTCAATGTGAATCCTCAAGAGGGAATTTAAACAAAAAGCAGAGTGCCTGATGAAAAAATATGATAGTTTCAGTCAGAAGGTCCGATATAAAACAAGATACATTGAAAAGGGAAAATGGAAAGAGGGATAACATGTAATTCACTGAGAGTGAAGACATAGGCAGTTAGAAATTAGAATAACAATATAAGCACAGTCAGTGATGTGACATTTTGCAGGAGAGGATAAGAAGTCTAACCTCAAAGTACACTTAAGCTCAGGTTAGGAAAAAATTTGAAAATCAAGGCAGTAGGCATGGCCATATTAATAAGAACAAAACCATTTATTCCACATGGTTTCATGTCTCTATGAGCCCCCCCCTTTTTTTTTATTTCTAAACACTGCACATTTCTTCATGAGATCAACTAAACATGTTCATCTAATGACCTCCTTGAGAAGAAATATTATTTCAAGAAAGCACTGAGACTTCTATGTTTATTGATGACTCAATCAATTTGCCCCAACTATAACTTCACGAAACTTTCTTTGCTGGCCCTAATCCTTGTTGAATGAAATTCTGAAAGYTGAACTGTGAACCAAAAACCTCATATGTGACAGTGACAAGAATCTGTCAAACATTTTATAGGACAAAAAGAGAATAAGAAAGTTTTTTTTTAATAGAAAAGGTTCTGTTTTCCATAAAAGCATAACTAAAAACAAAGAGCTGAAGCTCTAGAGCAGAAGGAAAGGGAGCAAGGAATCTAGAATATTAAAAAACACATTTATTTTCATGCAGGAATATATAGAATTGCTGCACATAGATTTGTGATTACTGTAAATATAAAAAATATACAGAAGGTTTTTTTTAAACTCTCAGAATGAAGACATGCATAATGCCAGGAGACAGATGGAAGGTTTTGCCACATTTTAAATCCAAGTTGATACAGCCACAGCGGGGCAGTCAAGGACAACACATACAATCTGCTTCTAGAATACTTCCAAAGTGCAAAGAACAGATCAGATATTTTACATACCAAGGGCAAAATCCCACAGTGCTTAGTCAGGCAAAACTCCTATCGAAGCCAGTGGGAGTTTTGCCTGAATAAGTACTGAGCAAAGACTATGATATTTGACCCAGATTTATCAGACTTGTACAAATCTAGGTCTAACGCATTTTTAAGACAGACAAGCGCTGTGCTGCAATATTCCAGGAGCATTCTGGTTAAAGGAAAGCTCTGTAATAATAAGCTATGAATCACTTGCCCTCCCCCCCCCCCCCCCCCNGACACACACAAAATGAAGAGAAGAATTCAAAGCTGAGCTAGTAGTTGCTATCTTGAAAATCTGCCAAAGAGCAAGACTAAAAGAATAAGTTTACCATTTCAAAGTTTGGGAAATCTGACAAATACAGACAAGTGTTCAAGGAAGACTCCCAAGAGCTTTTGTGTGATTGAAAATAATCTGTCTTTCATTTCTGTGGACAAACAAGCCACGTAAGCAAACAAGCAACTAGTAATAGTTTCTCTTTCTATAGTTATCCTTCCGATTTAGGGCGAATTGCAGTTCCTACATGGTCAGTGAAAATTCTTCTAGTTGATTTCAGTGAGGATTGATTTAGGCTAATAACTAGGACAGTCTTGTTTCCTACTAAGTTAACTTTTCCTATTACAGAAATAGGAAAGTAGATGAAATTTAGCATATGCATATCTCTTGCCACAGAAACTTCCTTCTGTAATTACAGAAAACCATTTACAATAACTTTGATATCATGTATAGGAGACTATAGAGTATTGCACTGAGTATTCGAATTAGTAATTTTAGAATAACAATTTTCTGTGTGAGCAGAGTTAGAAGCATGTGTGAGACGCACACATTTTGGGCTTACTTGTTCCAGCTGAAGTTAATATCAAAACTGTGACTTCAGTGCGATGAGAACCAGAGAACTGGCCTGAAGGAAGCAGGGGAGAGGGTGGACTCTAAGCACTGCACATCACAATGCAAAAGCCAAAATCATATCAAGCTAAAACTCCAGTGTTTCCTATTTAACCGGACCTATACCTGGCAAGATTCTTTTAGTTTAAATGCAGTAGCTAAACAATGTGAAAGGATATTTCCTTTTTTCCCTGAGAGCTCTTTCATCATTAATATATCCTAAACCTTCTGAACTGTGCAATATTATCCAGAGAAGTGAACAGTTGTAGTATTCAGCAAGACAATAGTTTGATACCATCTTTGACTGTGAAATTAAACTGGAGCTTTTTGAAGGGTACATCCTTGAAAATGAGAAGCCTACAACTTCTATCAAGTGACAGTCTAGGACCTTATAATCTTAYAGAGTAAATGCCAAAAGCCACGGTCAAAGTTCAGCCAACTTTAGGTTTTCCCACCAGCTATGAAAGACTAGTATTACTTGCTTTTTTCCCTGTTATATTTTGAGGTGAAAAGAAATAAGGTGCCACAGGAACATGAACATACAACTGATTCTCTCTGATAAATATAAACTATGGAGAAGTTGACTCATATTTCAAAAGACCACAGCTCAGAAAACTACTACACCTGAATTTTCTTCAGATAGTTCTGCATCCAAGCTTATTCTCCTCATCCATTCTTATAAAAGTTGCATGGACTGCACTTCAACATCTCCATGATAAGGATTTGTTTCCCAGAAAAGCCCCTGCTACTTCCTCTCTTTGTGACAGCCTCAAGCAAACATTTGTTTATAACAAAATCAAAACAAAAATAAATACCAACTCTCCTTACTTCCAGAAGTGTCAGGTCAGGATTTCATTCCTCCTTTGTATTCCTGCAAGATGTTTTTGTTTGCTTTGCTTCTTGATTGCCTCCTTTTGGTCATTTAACACTCATCCTCATTTTAAAAAAAGGAATGAAAGGAATCTTAGTGTTTCCCAGATTACTGTCTTCAAGGTTGATTTTTTTTCCAGTGAGGGTTAAGTCCTTGCTAAATTAACATGATCTCTCTTTTCTATGCTACCATTTATTTTCATGAAATAAGAACATATATAGTGTCTTTGAAATTTTAATGTCTCTCTCTAATTTGATAGAAATTGATAATCAAAAGTCATGAGGAAACACGGGAATAGCCAGCCAGATACAAACACAGTGTGGGATAATTTCTCAGGAGCCAGACTAAAACCAGAAAAAACAGATTCCTCTAAATATTTTGGGGATTTAGCACACAGGAACTCCCAATTCTAAAAAGAATTTTAAGACTGCATCATGGTCTAGCAACGTTGCTTAGTGTTTCTGGTCTCTTCTGGTGTCATGATTATTTGCTCTCCAGTTGAGATAGTATGTTGAGTGCAAAACACAATGCAAGCAGAAAAATATACAGGATTGGAACAGAAACATAAATGATCTCCTGTTGTATCTGAAGACACAGTAGGAGACTCCTCCTCTCAAAATTCCTTCCATATGAACTTTGAATATGCATCTAACTGTGCCCTAATGACTGACTGCTTTTAAATAATCAATTCTCCTAATAGTTCTTTTCTTTTTAATTATTGTTATATGGGACTGGATTCAGGAGTTCCCTTGACTATACTCAAGGACATAATGCAAAGGAATTGCATCCTAGTGTGGAATATATCAATATTTAATTACAAAGCTTTACAAGTGTCTGGTGAAGTCAACTGCTTCACAGTTTCAGCCCAGAAGTTTTATATAGCTATATGCAGAGAAGTTACTTTTTACAACAGTATTTAATGTGGCTCATAAATTCACATGGGGAATGTTTCAACAGATGAAGACAAAAATCATCCAGATCTTACTTTCTTCCACATAACAACAGCTAAATAATAGGTTGGAGCTGAACAGTATTCATTTCCCAGAGAATCGCTCACCCGTTCTGACTTTTAGGGCACCCAGTGAACAAATTCAGCTTCTTAACCCACCTTCAAAAGCTACCAATAATTTCAAATGAGAAAAAAAAAGCATATGACTAAACAACATTCTTTTTAAAGATTTCATGAGGTTGCTCTGCTTGTTCTATATATCAGAATGCTATTACCCTAAAGTAATTAGTGTCAGCTCACACAGTATTCAAAGCAACAGCTCTGACCTTAAGAAGCTGACTAAGCTCATTTACAGTATATCATGAGCTGCGCATACCGCTTTCAGCTATGTTTCAGTACAACACATTTAACATGGTAAAGGTATTTTACGATATACTACATCTTGGTCAATACTTTGAATATTAAAATATTAAGTAAACTGTAGTACACAATGAAATTATGCCTATGTGAGACATTAGTAGCGATAACCCCACAAAACTGGTATTTGTGATTATATTCATTCACATAATTAGCAATAAAGCAAGAACCATGGTTTTATGGTAGCATTACATTTTTAAGATTAAGTGTGGTATTATAGTTATACTAAATGGAGATACTGCTGAAAATGTATAAGTATGTTCTGCATGTTTACAACAGCTTCTGTAATTATAATTTGAAAATGGCAATTCTGATTAATAAATTAAAGTTCAACAAATTACAATGCATGCAATCAAGCTTCACGCACACGCTAAAAACCAGATGCGTTTTAAATTAGATTAATACTCTGATAATTGTGGGTGTTTTTTTTTTTTAAATCCGTCAGCAGTATAGGGAATTACCAGTAGAATACTGCAACTACTTATAGTACAAGTACTTGCATGGAGTCTTTATTGAAGACGCGGCTTCCAGAAAACTAGTTAGAAATGAGGAGACATTAGCGAGAAAGGGCGGAATTTCCAAAGTTCTCAGGTCCAGCTGAAAGGTCAATAATTTAGGAGCCTCTGTCACTTCTCAGTGCTTTTGAAAACATTAGCTGTATCTTTTTGAGATTCATAGTCTTCATTTAACTATTATTTCAGAAATGATATTCAAGTGCATTGACTTTTTATCTCTATCCTTGCATAGATATTTAAGATTTTCTCAGAGAAGTAGCAGTGCCTATTTGTGTGGGTTCAATACCAGTAAGTGTTGCATCTTATGCAGAAGCCAGTCAACAGTCATGATCATTAGATAACACTGTCTGTGATAAAAAGAACCCTTTGAAAAAATAGGAATGCAGGTATGATGTCCCTATTTGACTAGTTATATAACTACAAGTAAGGAATGATCACTTTTCCAAAATAAATTTCTAGATGCTCTACCAGTTAATTATATAACACTAACCTTGGTGATGTTAAAACTAGTCAGTGCTTTGACACGCTCGATGAATAATCTGTATAAAAAATACTTCATTCAAGCTACGGTGGAAGTAAAACATTTATCATTTTCTCTTTATGCAATGGTAGGTATTATTTAAGTGCTGCAGGGAAACAGACCCTGTCTCTGCCTTTCAAAGTACTAATCAGACCATCAGGTCACCAGAAGCGATGTCAATTATATTTCTGAAAATAGAAGGATATTTATTACATTTAAGCATTTCAAAGTGTAAGTTGTCTGGAGAAAAAAAAACACTTTGCAGCTTTATGCAGACATTTACTGACAACTATTTACAGAGATAAAAGACAATCAGCAGGCTACTAAATAACCTGAAGATAACTGTACGGTCATGGACAGCCATATAATGAAGGCTGGCAACTTCAGAGCTCCCTAGCTTTTCCTTGTTTTCTTTCTAAATGGCAATCTCTCTTTATATTCTTACTTCTTTGTGTTCCCTACCAGGAGCAACTGAGCTGTGCACAGAACCAACTCTGCAGAAGGAGGATTAACACTGTAACAGGTCTGTTAAAAATTTCTTTGTTTGCACAGGTAGCATATTGTGTAGCTGCTTCATGTGTCTGGCTGGTTGCATACTCTCTGAGAAACTGCTGCGTTTCAAACCCGTTAAACAAATCAGTACCTCCTGTAAATGGAACTTGCATTTCTCAAAAAAGGGACAACTGCATATTAGGTGATTAAACTGCAACCCAGAAGGTAAATTTTTAAACATAGATACCCATAGGACCCACAGCAAGGCATATAAATTATTTTCTACAAATGTATCTTGAACCTAACACCAAAAAATGAAATAAAAAGACTGGGTCCTATAAAACCTAACCTAGCTTTTGATGACATACATTTTATTTAGTGCAGCTCTATATCTGAATTAAAAAATAAAGTCAGTTATTATTCCCCCAGCAGTGTGCGACAACTACAAAGCAAAACCAGAAACTCAACACTGCAGAAAAATATAAGGGGGAGGAGGGGGACCTTTTTTGCCTTTGAAGATAAATTAGGGATCAAATTTGTTTGAAAGGATCAATCATATCACTACACTGTAAAGTCAGGTAACAAAACCTGAATTAATTCAATTAAAATCCATTTCCAAATCAGCATCCTAACATTTAAAATGTAGCTGAGGAAGCTATCTGATTTAATCATTAAAATATTCTATGTTGGCTTAGAAAAGCTCTTGGTCTGATGTTTTTCATTCGCTTTTATTATTGCCTGCTTTTGGTTATAGCCAAACTATGTGAAAACTCCGATGAGTGTTTTATAGGCTAGTTCTGTCCTCAGTTCCATTCCACGACCTCCCAATACGTTAACTGTTACTGAAGGAGATCACCCACATCCGCTCCAGTTTCTTTTTCTTCTGAATTTTTATCAACAAAGAAGGTTTTGCACCAGTCATTTTACCTAGAAAAGTTAGCTTGGCTAATTTTTGTCAATATTTGCCCTGCCGTAACATTAGATGATACTTGTTGCCTGCTTACCTTCTCTCACTCGTTTTGATCTCTGCAATGTTTTCCCTGTAACAGTGACTTTACAGTTGCATTCAATATTCTATATTAAGTCTCAGTAGTGTCACATAAAATGCTGGTAACTTCTGCAGATTTATATGCTTGTCCTGTTTTGCTGTTTTTACTGCTCTACACCCATTTCTCAAAATTATTCCCGAAGTTTTTCTGTTGGATTGTACCTCACCACATAACCACGTTTCCATCTGGATTGTAATTCCCACAGTCATGTTTTGTTATCATTTTCATTAACGAATGCTCTTGGCAGAATTAAACAACTTTAAAGCCACAACTTACTGAAAAATGTTCAGGTCAGGAGGATTTTTTTGCAACTATATAGCACATGGCATAGAGTTTTACTGTGCAAATCCTGCACAGTCATTTCTGCATGAGTTATGGCATATCTTTCAGAAAGACACGTAGTCTCAATTCAAGGACTTTTGCAGACAAAGATTCCTGCACATCCACAGAGAGCTTGTTGCAGTGGTTAATTACGCTTGCTGTTTGAGGCACAGAAATTACCATGGTGAGTCAGACCCAAGGTGATCTAATCTGGTAGCCTGTAACAGTGGCCAGTATCAGATGTTTTAGAGGAAGATATAAGAGCCTGAAAATAATCTGCACTCTGCTACTTCCCCCTTCCGTATTTGTTTTCTTCTTATTCTCTAATAGTCTTAGCCTGAAATATGAGGTTTCGTGTCTCTTTAAAATCATTATTGACTGTAGTAAACGGATACTCTTTCTTCTTATGAATATTCAATCCGTTTTTTAAATCTTGTTTAAATCTGGGAGTCAATGTGCCAAGCACTCAACTTTGTGGCACTCAGATCCATGGTTTAATTACACAGCTATAAAACAACTTCCCATCTTTAAAACAGTTTTGAATTTCCCATCATTTAACTTAGTTGAATGTATCCTTCCTTATTTTTGCAGTTTATGAAATACGGCACGTGTACATTCCTGATCTGGACCATTCATGATTCAACATAGCATGTTCCCAGTGATCATGTCAGCCAAATTGTTAGGCTAGACCTAAGGCTCATTGATGGGGATTCCCTAGGTCGCTCTTGAAGTCCCTGCAATAGGCAGGTACATGGTTCTGCTAATCCTCTGGAACAGTGGCTGCTTTAAATGGGATTCATATTCAGAGCTATCCAGATCTTTCCTGAGTGTTGGAATACCTTTCATGCCCCTAACCCCTATGCCTTTCCGTGCTCTTGAGCAATGGTTTTCAGCCTGTGGTACACGGACCCCTGCGAGTCTGTGGAATACTCTGAAGAGATCTGTGGAACATAAAGTGCAATGCATTATACAAAAAAGCCACAAATAGGTAATTTCTAACCAAGTGTGCATCTCCACTGGATAAATTCAGGAATCTGTGCATTGAGAAAGGTTGAAAACCATTGCAACAAAAAAATGCTGTACTGGTCCCAGATAATAATATATCAAAAAAACAAAACAAAATAAGAAAAAACACAATGCAATCACTATCAGCACAAGTAGATTCATCATTTATCCTCTATATGTCACTATCTCTAAGAGCACTGGCACTTTAGGTCTGTAAGTGGTTCATTTTCAGTCCTACTACACAAATTGCCACTTCCATCTCACTTGCATTCATTTGTAAATGCACAGTTCCATTTTCATAAACATACTAACAGATGATCAGAAATCCAATCTGAAAAATAGAAAGACACATACACATAGAATTTTATTCTCCAATTTGCTAATAAAAAAATCAGGAGGAGTCAGAGAGACAAGAAGTTGAAATCCAAGCTAATGGACAGGAAGAGCTTGCAAATCTCCAAGAGGCAGCCACCTCTAGACTGACACAGTACATTTTCTTCTTTTTATTGGAAATTAACTTAGATTATGATGAGTGATGGGATAGTGCTTTGAAATTCACATTGAGAATGACATGCAAAAAGCCCCTTTTTACTGCCAAGATGTTAGGACATGCTGGTGTGGAGTTTATGAACACAGTGATTTTGAGCATGAATAAGAGTGAAATACAAAATTTCCAACTATGCTTCTCTGCCAAAAATATATTAGAGTCCCTATGTGGGGCGGGGGAAGAAAGAATACAGATGTGAGAGTTAATATATTAAGTTTTTCTATTAAATTCAATCATTATGTTTAGAAATCTCTGAATTAAGCTCCTTTTGATTCTCTGCAAATCTAAATGCAAATTTTAATGTGTTTTTTTCCCCTACATTCTCAAAGCTCAAATGATAACGATTACAGTGAAGAAGAGAATACTCAAAAGTAACAAATCAGACAAAACACATGGAAAGACAATGGAATTTTATATTCATGTCTTCGTTTCTTGTCCTTGGATCTTCCTCCTAAGGGTCTTATTTTGTTATGGTCTGAGTTATATTTTTTTGCCATTGTTGATTCAGGAGGGGTAAATAAACCTGAAAACCTCTTAAACGAACTTGGAAGCACAGCTGGATAAAAGTTGAACCAAGTATTTAAGAGAGTAGATATATTAAAATATTTACATTTTAACGAAGTCACATATCCTCAGGGGCAACTGTAAATAAGTCAAAAAACAGCTAACACCACATCCCTGAATGAGTAAGCTTGGGACATTCTATTAAATGTATAACTACTCATTAGAGTTAGTCACAACTCACAGTGTTAGAGCCCAAAAGACAGCAAGTTTTTTCTGCAAGACACTGATTTCTTAGGCTATTCCTCTACTCTTTGGCCATTTATCCTTGAGCATAACCTGAGCACATTTTATCGCTGTCCAGGCTAACACCCAGAGGGCAGAGGCTTGGTGAAGGTGGTGCATTCAGGGCCTCTGTCCCCACGCTTCCTCTGAGTGGGGAGCGGGTCCACTACACTGATCCAAGCTGGTAACTCACGGGAACGAGATTCATCTCACCACCACTTGACCCTAATTCCATCACACATTTTAGAACTAGTTACTACATCTCCCCTACCCCAGTGCAGACCGAACACATTAGCACAGCTCTTAACAACACGCTTCCCGTCTTCTCACACATGCTCTGAGAAACGAGATCCTTCAAAACATTTACATTATGCATTAGCACCAGAGTCACACTGGAGTCACTGCTACTGTTTCACTGCTGTTAAAAGCAACCCCCAGCACTCAGCAGGCTGACACTCAGCTGCAAAGGGGGACCCGTGGTGTCTGCAGAGATGCAGCTCAATCTTATGGCAACAATTAGTTTTTCAAGAAATTGGGTTAATGCAGACCTTTTCTGCTACACAGCTTCTTTTTTGTTATTTTCCTAAACACTTGCCAATAATCAATTTACTCCATTGTCTCTGATTAAGCTGATTCTTAAAGAAAATATCTAATCAAATTGCTTAGCACTCAAGGASTCTAGAAACTATGACCTGACATCCCAAACTAACTAGAGAAATCATTTGTGCCTTGTTTTGCTTTTTAGCAAATTAAACCTTTTTACCCCGTGCCCAATATTTGTGTACCAGTACGAGAAAATAGACAGTTTTGACATATGGAAATTTTAAAACTAACAACATTAAAAGTATTGAGTTAAGTCCCCATCCTGATCCCTAAGATATTTTGCTATTTGCTAGTATTTATTTGAATGATCTGTTTTGTTCCTCTTATGAATCTAATAAACTTGAAATCTCCCTGTCCAGGGAGATTTCATCTAACTGGCTTGAGCAGAATCAGACCCATGAAGTCCATCAAGTGATGCAGTGAAGACAAGGCAATAATTCAATTCTCTAACTAGTATTATGGAAAAGAAAGACTAAAATATATTTAGGCTGAATTCAGAAATAAAGCAGGTAAGAAAGAGCAAACTGGAATGTATTTCTTTATGTACCACATAATTCAGTTTGTAGCAGGTTTTATCTCACTAAAAATCAGTTTTTAAAGAAGAATATTAAGGTGTCACCATTAACAGAAATACCGTTTCAGTCCTTTTTGCAGTGGTACCACATACCCTGTTCCATTTACATATGCACACACATTTTGCTACACGTACAAAGTTTTCCTGGAAGCTCATAGTTCTTTTCTAAATATAGGTGAACCCTGACTGTATTTTAAAGAAAATGAATCCACATCATATAACATAGTCTATCTGAAACGAGGGATACAAGAGCMTAGATGTTCTCTGTATTGACAGGAACAGTTGTTTATATACTTGAAATATCTTTTTATGAGCTACTGTTGCCCTGGAAACCACTAGTAAAAATGAAAATTTTGTCTCCATGGAAAGAAACATACTATTCAGTTATCTCAGAAGTTGCCTCATCTTTCCTGATCCATCTGAAACACAAAGATTAGAAGTTGGCTGTTATTAGGTCTTAATTCCCTCCTCCTATTCTGAAATTATATCTTGCTGTAAGTCTTGCCATCCATGATAGCAAACAGAGGCAAATCTCTTATTTCCTACCTCTTATCAAAAAGACATTTACATTCTTTGTCTCAATTTGATGGAGGAGAAAAAAAATAAAAAAAAATAAAAAGGCTTCACACATCAGAAAACTGTCTTCTGAGATTTCAGTCTTTTCACATACTTTTAAAACAGTCAACAGCTCTTCTACCAGTAATGTCACAGCCCGAAGTTCTTGGGAAACATACTGACTTTTAATTGTGGTACTTCAGAGCATTCCTCAAGTTCCATCACTGTTAGTTGATTACTGTCTCCTAACTAGTGTTTCAGTGTAAACAGAGTGTAATAATTTTCTAGGTGGTTTCCTTTCAAAATCTTCCCTTGCTTTTCCTAGACCTCAAACTCTATTTTTTGCCTTATGTGTTGGAGGATGTGCCAATAGTCAGAATGTAACATCTGCCCTAAGCCAGCGATTGAAAATGAAGATGGGTATACTGGATGAAAACAGGAGGACAAGGCAAAAGATGGTGATTGCCTATGACTCAAGGCTGTGCCTGCTAAGACATGGAAGCTCAAAAGGTAAAAGGGCTTCTTAGCTTATTTCTGGGAGGATACAACCTGTTTTGTCGCAGGGCATGACAGCTTTACAATATTTCATTTTTTTGCTTCATTTCACTATTTTTACATGCCTGGGAGACAACATTCACACTGTTGAGACCCACACAACAGATATGTTGAAAGAAAATCCCATCCTTCAGCTTCCAATTGGCTAATTTTTTTGCAGATGTTTTTAAACAAAGAAAATATCCAATTGTACCAGTCCGTTTCTGGCACCAGGACTACAACAAAAAAGAAAAAAAATCAGAGTTTCCTCTGAACACTGACAGAGAGTAGTGTATTGGCAGAAGATGGACAAAGGAAATGTGAGCCTAAAAAGAATACTATGCAAAATGCAGACCAACTCTATGGATTTCTTGTACCTATAGATAACTTATCTGTTACCAAGAAAATCTCTGCAGGGGGAAACATGAATTCTAAGAGCACAGAATCTTGGTAAAGGCATTGAGGATTTACACTTCATGCGACAAAAACACAGTATGAAATTAAACTGAATACACATATGCTGCAAAAGCTCTAGTAACACATGCGGCCTGATGCTGGAAAGTGTTCATGAGTTCTCCCAGAATATCAGGTGATGGATATTCTTGGAGTATTCTGAGATACTAATAGAACAGCTCCCCTATATGCTGTATGTTTCCCCAAGAAGAAATCCTGGACTACTTCCTTTCTGTGAACGCCATTTTTTAAAAAAAAGTGCCAGGAGGTTCTGCTAGTGAATAGTTTCATGCCTACTGAAGAATATTTATGACTTGTAGTGACTAAAATACTGAGCTCATAATTCTCTTCAAGAACCTCACAGCCAGAGTTTAGGCTTGTCAAGTTTTGCAAGGCATCAAATCCCAACTATCAAATTCCTGTATGTTTGGGACAAATTGGTTTCCTCCCGATGTCTGAATGGGATCAGAAAATTTGTCATTTCCTGACCAGTAAGGTGCTGTAAGGTGACTTCTTTTACCTTTTTACTTACCATAGAAAGAAAGAGTGATCAGGAGAAATGCCTGTGGTGTAATGGTCAGTGAAAACTGTGTGATGGCATGTCACCTTTCCAGCGTGGGGTTTTATTCTTTTCCGTTACTGTGAAAGCCTGCTCAAAGGGTGAACTCCTTCAGAGTCCTCCTTAGCCACTGTGACAGACACTTACCCCCCCTTCCCCCTTTTTTGCTCCTGACTGCTGCGTTCCTTTAAAAACTGACTGGGCTATTTGACTCCCTAAAGGTAGAAACATACTGAACCTGCTCAAGGGGAGCAAGACTCAAAAGTTGGAGGATATGGAAGGCAGGAGCATCCCAGGGAAAACCTGGCCATCACCAGATCATGCAGAGCGAGCCCRATGCAGAACAGGGATTAGAGCACTCAGCTTGCTCTCAGAGATGAGAGAAAGAAATTTCTCAAGGACCAGAGGGGTACAATGCAGAATTCAGACTCAAAAAGCTGCAGCATGAACTGCAATTGAAATGGAGGCTGCAAGCAGAGACCTGCTTGGAAAGACATAGGAAGCTGGGGTCAAAGGAATAAGTTGTTTAAAATGCTTTTAATTTCTATTTTGCCTGACACTGTTGCTTTGAATTTTCCCTATTTAAAAAAAGTTTCTAGTTGATATTTTAATAAAACATAGCATTACTCCTCGAGTTTCAAAGGTTTTTGGTCTTCTTTGTGAAGTTCAAGGCCAATGCAGATGCACCTTAAAGCTCTGGCTAACTCACTGTCCTGTCACTGGCCAGCAGCCTCTGTAACATCCCCTCCTGATTTGCAATTTCCCAATAGACCCACTATAGCTACCTGCTCAGCAATACTGTGTGTTTTCCTGCCGCAGCCTGTGGTTGCAGCCTTGGAGGACTGAGGGCACTGGCTCCGAGGTGACCTACCTAAAACAGCTGCCTCGGACTTGCAGGCCCTTGCGTTGACCAACCAGGTGAACCGATACAAAAATAGCGAGCACTTCATCAAAATCCTGTCCTATTAACACAGATATAATTCCATGAAATGTTTCTGTTTTAACGAAGTAGAATTTCCTGATGAAAAGCAGCTCTAGCTACAATAAAAAAAAAGGGGGGCACTAACTACTGTGAGAAACTAATTGTTCAGTATCCATTAAAAACTTACAGGATAGATAATAGCTGAAAACCTCAAAATATCATTTGGTGTTTTTCGTGGKTTTTTTTGGTGGGCAAAACTGCTTTACAATTTCCAGTGCCTTCCACCAGCTGAGCATTGCACAATCAGTGCTGAGCAATATAATTTAGTTTGCCTTTCACCGTGGGCATTTGCTGCCAGTTAAACACGCTCACATGGACAATTAGCAAGGCTTAGCCAACATGCAATAACTTGTTAAGYTGCTGTAATGTTTATTTTTCCTCCAATCCTCACAATTCAGTATGAAGCAAAAGAGGTTTTGAGAACTAAATGAAGGAAGTCTCCTCTATAGAGGAAGAAACTATTAAGCTTTTTTTTTTTTTTGTGGTCTGAACATTAACATTGCAAGGAAACCTTGTAGAGTGACTTGCTCTGTTTCAGTTCGTTTGCAATTCTACATAGACCTTGTTCTAAAAAGTGCCCCAAATTTACAGTGAACTTCTCTGAAAATACATATTTTAGGTTTAACTCCCCTCCCCCCCCAAAAAAAAGAGTAATCCCAATTCAGTAGCTGTATTGAATTCAACAGAACAAGCAAAATACTTATTACAATGCAGTTAAATTAGATGAGTTCCCCATTTTGGCCATAAATCACCTTTTAAAGAGAAAGTATTTTTGGAGAAGTAGGTTGAAATAAATTATTTAACACTAATTTATTATCTCTGTTAGCATTCTGTCACTGTGCCCTCTCATGGGAACATACAAATTCAGTGCATTTTGGGAGAATATTAATGAGAATGTGCCCTGGCTCTGAAGTCATTTTACTTTCTATTAGTGATAGAGATTAACATTACTTGAAATCAGCTTATATTTAGCTATGATTCTTAACATTATGGTAATAAAGAGGTAATTGAAAAAAAGGTAATTGAACATTTTTCTGTAATGAAGAAGTGCTGTATCTGGATTTTTTTTTTTTTTTGGACACCAACACACTCAGTTTCCTATTTTTTTTCATGCTGCAGATACAGTTTATTTATTTCTTCTAAGTCAAATTTGAACAAGCTCCTCCAGGTTGAAGAATTTTTCACTTCAGAGAAAAAACATTCTCCCTTATAACGACAATTTACTTGCATAGTGTAAAGAATTTTAAGAATTAATGGGATGAGACTTAAACCTTGAAAATAAGGTTGTACCTATCCTGTCAGAAAAAAAAACCTTCTGTTTTCAGAAAAACTTTTCAGTAACATTAAAAAAAAAAATTATGAATGCAAGGCTTGACGCTCTGCTTCCAACAGTGGAATCAGTGATATTTCCTCCCACCCTTTCAAGAGCCCTTTTGTAAATGAACAAAGGGAAGCAAAAGTGGAAAGGATGTGGAAACTCAAGAATGGAAAAGTCTCTCACTTACATCTGCTTTAAGATTTGCTTAAAATTTCTCCATTTGCTTAAAGTTTTCACCAAAGACTATAAACCACTCGCCCAACCAAAATCAAAAAAACTTCCCTTAAAAAAATTGACAATGTTATCAAACCACATGCACTGACAGTGGAACAAAACCAGCCAATTCAAACTACTATTCCTATGGCACAGATAAGTCTGAAACCGGAATAACAGAAAAATAGTTGGCACAAGGCAATACACTGTTCAAATTAGATAAGAGAAACTTACGCTTGTTGTGTAAGCGGCTTCAGGGTCATCCTCCAACACTCGCGACAAACCAAAATCAGAGACCTTACACATGAGGTTACTGTTGACCAGAATATTACGGGCTGCCAGATCACGGTGTACGTATCCCATGTCAGAGAGGTACTTCATGCCAGATGCAATTCCACGTAGCATGCCAACCAGCTGGATGACTGTGAAGTGGCCATCATGCTTCTGCAAGTAAGTTAAAGCGCAAGTTCAAAGAACATAGCTAGTCTTCATGAATTTCATACCAGTGCTATTAACTACAGCTTGTATTTCAAATGCATTTACAACCCAACCAGCTCACTGCAAACTTTTTTTGTTGTTGTTTATTTAACTTGTTTAGCAGCACTAGCTATCCCATCTCTCATTATGCGGCTCATCCCCCTCTTCTTCAGCAATTCCTTACTCTCCATATTCTTTTCACTGACAGCATTTAATGGYATTTACCCTCAATTACTAAAAACACTTTCCCCAAACTCAATTTTGTAACATAAGAATGACAATAAACAGAAAAATCCTTTCTCATCATCTCTTACTCCATGCCCTCAGGAAATAAGAAGTGCTCCTTTAATTGCTGCAGTCTTGGTTGTCTGCGTGAGATACTGCTGTTTCTTACTATTTTTCTGATTTCTTTTTTTTTTTTCTGCTCTTTTTTTAAGCTGGAAGAAGTTTGTGGCAGTGACTGATTTACCTCATGTTTGTACTGCATTTAACACCACATCATCTCTGGACACTAGACTGAAAAGCAGAAGATTTGGGCTGAGATTCAGTGGTTACGAGTGGCCTTTCCACAGTCTTCCCGGGTGACAGAATAAACCATTCAAGCCCAGACCCCAAAAGGCATTAAGCTGCTTAACTCCTGCTGAAATCTTTGGAATTAAACATCTAAATAAGAGTTATGTTGTCAGCAATGCTTGCCTATCTGGTTAATCTTGGTGGACCTCAGTCCTCTATCTGTAAAATGAAAATTAACACTTGTGTACATTGCAAATGGTTAATAAAAGGATCAGAAGCTTACTGGATTTTGTGGCAGTGGCAACCAAGTGAGAACCTATTCAGAAATCTGATTAGAGCTCTTTGCCTGGTTTATGTCTGCCCTATCTACCCTTTACAGCAAGCTGCTTGCAGCAGTATTTCTGTGACCTCTGCTGGCAGATATTTAGCTTCTCATGGATTATTCAGTGAGCCAGGCTTTTATGTTAGCAGGAATAGCCAAACAAAAACAACTCTTTCCTGCAAGCAAGTGAACTTTTCCTTTTTTCCTTCATCATCTTCAGCATTGGACTACCTACAAGCAGCAGTGTCCTGACCAGCATTCAGGGTATTTTTGTTGCTTAGTTCATACGTCTAAGTTACATGGATTTTGCATGTGAGAACTTAAGAGTAAGTTCAGTAAATTCATTAGATTCAGCAAAGCGATAAGCTGAACTGTACAGATACACTTAACTTAATCTCTGATCAGAAAGGATTTCTGAGTATCCATCAGTATTCACTGATTTGGGGCCTATAGCTAGCTAATCAAGACATGAATTTAAAGAAATAAGGAGGAATCAGTATTCGGCCCCTTTCAGTTCTTAGCAGTGTCTTATTCACCTAGGATGGTCTGCACTGGTGGTAGCTGCACCTGATGCATCAAATAACCATTAAAGGACATCCAACATAACGTAAGCAGAGAGTGAAAACTTTTGCAAGGTTCCTCAAAAGATTTGTTATCTCCTGTGCTCCCTTGTCTGTGGGGACATCTTATGCACTGCAGACAGTTAGGTCTTTGAGACAAACACAATGATGTGTTTTTACAGCTCCCACTACAATAACTGATGAGCGAGTCCCACAGCAGCTTTTACTRAGACTAATGCATCTTCCTCTATGGTAGGACTAAGCTTCCCTTATGCCGAAGGCTGATGAAAGGCATCATCACAGTGACCAGACACTGAGAGCCAAGGCACTCATAACCATTGGTTAAACATTTTAAAATAGGCCTCTTGAGAGGGAAATTTTGCACAGAGCTGTTAAAGAAATGAACTTATTGAAGCACTGGAGCAAAACTGCTTTCCCTTTTGTGCATCAAATTCTTTCTGCTGCATCTCAGATAAAAGTCTCTCAAGTGTAAATCTAAACCTTAGAAATGAAGAAAAAAAATCCTCAAAGAATAGAAACATTCTTCATCAAGGTGACCCATCCCAGAGGTCTCAGCTGTAATTAACGTAAAAAAAGATGACCCAGAAAGGGAAAGGTTTAGTGTTACTTGCTCCTTACGTTATTAATCCATCTTCCGAGATGGAGCAGTACCAAAACAAGTCCTGTCTCTAATATATATTATATCTGTACTTGAATCAAGAATTTAGACATTCTTAAGTGGCAATTAAGAAGTGCTTCGCATTTGATTACTTGGTGCACATAACAGGCTGCTAATTTGAAAGAGTTGCTTGCCTATATAGAAATCAGAGGAAAAAAATTCTTAATGTTGCTATTGTTTCATTAAACTCTGTTGGGTAGAAACAGAAGGAAGACAAACTTAACAAGCAGAAAAGGCAGAGCTGATGTAGATTCTGCAGTTTGTAGAGCTTGCACAGAGTCTTGAAACACTTTCAATTCCCTTAATAAACCAGTCAGCAGAAGAGTCTAACTGCAGCAGGATATGAAAGCAAGGAGTATGGACAGTGTTTACCAGTTAATATTGTTACATCAGGTTAAAACAAAGCCAGCCAAAAAAAGGAAAGAAAAGGGGAAAACAAAGATACACATGGTGGATAGGCGATTAGATTCCAAAGCTGCTATCCTAAGCCAACATATCACAATGCAAGAGCTTGGAAACTAGCACACCTAGTCTGCCAAAACATGCTATGGTCTTGCACTGCCCAGAAACAGTCATATTTATGGAGCCACACTTCCATCAGTGGCCACAAAAGACAGCCCTCTCACAGACTTCTCCAAACAAAGTACATTTACTGATGCATCTTTGAAACTAGCTATTTATGACAGACTCAGAATAACCTTTTCTCTTGAAGGTGCTCACTGTTTCTCCTGTTTCAGTGCTCTGCAGCCTTGCTATGTTCAACTTGTCACACCTATAAGCCCTTCCCACTTTACTGTCTCCATCAGAGCCACCTGCACTTAGCTCTTAGCTCTAAGGGCACAAAGCACATAGTTCTGCAGATAGCAATCAGGTGAGGGCCAAGGTAAGACTCCAGTGTGGTAACCATACATTTTATAAATGGAAATCCCCTATTACAGGGCTACTAGATTCCTCATTACAGATCCCTTTCATAAGAAGGGGGAACTTTTCAGAGTCCAAAACATGCCAGCAATAGATCTTTTAAATAAAAAAATTCCATCAAGCAATTAAGCAAAAAGAGACATAAGAGAATATTCTTAATTACTTAAAGCCTCTTCCAAGAAAATAAGGACATGAGCCCTATCCAATATTTTATCTATCGAAGCCACACTGGATTTGGTGTTTTACATTTTACTTAATAATTCCATCTCCTCAATTCACTCAAACTTTACTGAGCTGTGTGCAAACAGTTCATAGTCTTCACAATTACCCTGCATGGATAGTTTCCTTTTTTTAGCTGAATGTTGAGTTAGGAATTTTGAACAAAGCACCTAGGACTTTTTTGCAAAAAAAAAAAAAAAAAAAAAACCTCCCCCAAACCTCTAGATTTTAATTCCTCCTTATCATCATTAACAGTTCCATTGTCTCACTAGCTATCTAGAATCAAAACCTCAGACTCATCTGCAACACTTCCCTTAACCTTTTGTCCCTTCAAATCACAAATGTTCATTCTTTCTTTTTAATTTATGCTCCTTCAAATGCTTGAGTGACTTAATAAAACATAGCCCTTTCCACTCTTTCCAAATCTCACTGTTTGCCTTACCAGTACAGCAGAAATGTTTAAGCTAAAAACAATCTCATGCTTTTACCATTCTCTCCTTCTTTTAAATTTCTTTGAGCTTCTGCCTTGACACAAAAAGCTCAAGCTTTTCTTCACCTTTAAAAAAATGACACACTTGCTAACATATCAGTTACAATTTTATTCTGTTCTCCTCCTTCCTCCACATATTTCTCTGAATCCTATTCCACAACTGCTCTCCCGCCCCTTCTCATGCTTGGTTTTATATCATTTCATTTTGATCCTCACAGTTGGAACAGCTTCATTCTTCCTGTCAGCAAAACAATCTTCTCTCTCTCAACCCTCTCTGTAATTACTTCCTTTGCTTTGGTGTCTGTGCCAGCTGTATTCCCTTGCAATATATAAATGATTATTTTCCCATATATCAAAATACTTGTCTGATTTAAGCTGACCAGTCAGAGACTACAGGCCAAATTTAACCCTTGGGAAATTCAACTAAGTTGGTAAAATTATATCAGGTATGAATCTGGCCTCATATCTTCAGCATTTGTAATTCCCCACACACGTCTGGGAGTCAAACGAATCCTTTAGCAACTTTCCTTTATCTCTTGTTTCACTTTCTTGTCCTATAAGGACATAACATACTCATCTGAATGATACAGCAGTTGTTAACTAGGGTTTATTCTGATTCCCATACCTTATATGTGAAATGTGCTTTAGATAGGATTCCCACTGGGCTGCTAAGGATGTTAATCAATACTGGCAGCATTCAGACCACAGTGGACTTACCACATTTATCATATTGTCCCATCAAATCTTAATCAGGGTTTAATGGCTTTGCTAAATAAACTTTTCTCATCAGTTGAGTATAGATGCAATGTCTGACTAGTTGGCATTGCATTTATGTAGCCCTGTTAATGCCCTGGAAAATGTTGTTTTCCATTTAGCTACTGTTTGCCTTGGAAATCTTGCATGCATTAAATATCCTAATCCTGTTACAGATCTTTCAGTAGCATGGATGTATAATGGGTCAGTGAAGAAGATCAGTTACTTCAGAGGAGGAAGAAAGAAGTCCTCTCTTAAGTTTCTTTCATTGTTTTTTACCCTCTACTTTCCAGCTCAAGCCTATACAACAGATCTGTGTTTTTCTACAGGTTAATGGAATTTCGTTCTTCAGAAGATTTTTTCCATTTTTCTATAAATTACTTTCTGGAAGTGTGGTGGGTAAAGTTCTCTGTATTGTTTCTAGACTTTGATTTATTTCAGATCTCACCTCTATATTTACCCTATAGGGCAGAATGAGATTTTAGCACTTTTAGGGCCTCATATTCTGAGAGGCATATAAGATTTGCCACAGGTGTAAATATTTTACTGAAGATGATTTAGATCTTATTTTAGATTGAGTATAGCATTGAAACCTGTGTGGGCTCCTAGTTTCAACTCAGATCATATTCACTGGTGACAGTTTCTTTGGTTGCTTTACAAAGGATCTAGTTTTTGCTATGTATTTATTATTACTGTTCTACCATGCAAAGTAAATGCTAGAACATTATCAGGGTAAATCTTTCAAGGCTCAAGTTGCAACTTGGTATTACCTAGAAGTATAACTCATGCTTTTGGATGGCACTTAGATTTTTATTACTGGTACTGATTTATGTCAACTAGCAATTTCTTTAATCAGCTGTTAACACGATTCCATACAATTAATAACATGTAAGTTCATAAAACATAAGACCGAAATTACTTTAGTTCATTTTAAATACTATTGAGTGATCCCATAGGACAAGAATCTAAGTGCCTCTTCAAGCATTAAAAATATGGGTTATTATACTGTCATCAGAATGGACTATAGATGTACATCTTGCTTCTACTACTAGGAAATCTTTTTAAAATCAAAAGAAATGTTGCCAGATGGAGCCCTTCCCTGGGCTTTCAAATAAACATTTTGTCTTTTCAAGGCTGGACTGGTGCCCTTATTTTAAGGTGCAATAGCCACACTCAAACCTGGACAGAATAGCACCAACAGCCTTCTAATCTGTGACAATGTTTTCTTTTCCTACAGCAATAATAAAGGGCTGGCCTGTCCTAACCAGTTGTCCCTGCCCGCTTTGGTACACACTGCTAGCACACAGCTATCACAGAATTGCAGAGCTGGAAGGGACTTTGTGGGGCATCTAGATCATCTCCTCACCCCATGTCATTCCCAACATGTTTTTCTAACCTCTTCTTCAAGACCATTAGGGCCATTATTTCTTATCCACCGTGTGCTAGGACCATCTTAAATAAGACTGTCAGACTTACTGCCTAGGCTCCCTTGAGAATTGCACTTTTATTGACACAGAACAGATTTTAATTCCTCTTTGCAGCTGCTTTTTATATACATGAAGACTCACCACCTCTCCACTCCTTTTCTTGGGCTAAATAYAAGTTCATTGATACAAATCTTGTTTTCCTGACACCTGCTCTTTCTTGATTCCGTTGTGGACTCTGCCCAGCTATTTCATATACTTCTCGAAGTGTTATGGCCCAAATTAGACATAGTACTCTGAGGCCTTGCCAATGTTAAGCATAGAAGAAGGGTCACTTCAGGTACCTTGCAGAGGACATTCCTGTTTCTAGACCCCCGTGTGCTATTTGCCATTTTCACAGCACCATGACATCCCTGGCCTACTGTAGACTCTAGATTCATTTCTTCCAATGAACTTCTTCCTGACCATTTATTCTCTGTCCTCTACTCTACAGCTGCTTGTTCCAGCCTCATCTTGCTCTTGTCCCTACTTATTTCTAATTACTTTCTAAAACTAATTACTTTCTAATTTATTTCTTAAATTTGCTATGGTGATTTTAAATTCTAGCTCTGTCCTCCTATCTGCCTGCATTGTGACTCAGCTTTGCATTGCCTGAAAATTTTTTACTCTCATTCTAAGGATCCAGAAGGTTAATGAAAATATGGGGAAACATGTACTACAGAACAACCCTACTTCATTTATCTTTCTGTCAAAAGTCCACTCTCTCCACACAGTATGTAACCAGTAGTGCGTCCACATATAGATGCTTCATCAAGACCATATTTCTCTAGCCGCTCACGAGGATCTCATGTGACAGAGTTTTAAAACCTTACTGAAGTCAAGATTTATGATATCAACTGCTTCTCCTGTATCCACAAAGCCTACAACCCCATTACAAAGGAAAACCAGGCTGTTTGACATATTTGTTCTTGACAAATCCATGCTGGCTTATATTTATCACACTGTTATCTTTAGGGTGTTTATAAATATTTTTTTGATAATTTGTTCCAGAAATGTTACAGCAGTTGACATTAAGCTGACTGGCCTGTAATTTCCCTTCTTTTTAAAGACAAGGCTACATTGGCCCTGTTCTAATCTCCTGGTTTCTTATGTATTATCCACAAATCCTCATAGATAAAGAGCACACTGAAACACTAGAAGTTTAGTTTCCACATTAACTATGGAATTCTTTGTGGCTTCAAGCACAAGACAGTTGTTTGTAATACATCTCTTGTTGCTGAGTAGGAAGGTTATCTACAATGATTAAAACAAAATCAGCATTTGTAAATGACCTCACAGCAGTATTAAAAATATTGCCTTCTACCTTCTCTTAACAGGGTAAAACATTGCTTGAGAGCAAATGTTTGCTCTGTGGCATCAATAATAYCAGCTTCTCAGTCTAATCTTGAGTCATGTGAATACAGCCTGCTTGTAATTTCACTAGTAAGTTAATTCAAACTCAGTTTCTAACTGCTCAACTTTGATTTTTTTTGGTTCTGAAAAAAATATCTGTATCAGCAATCTCCAGTGCAGGTTTTCTTTTTTATTGAGTTATTTTTTAAAGCAGGACTTTGTTGCAAAGGATACTAAAATGCTACCTTTATCCTATCAGGAAAGTAACATGCCTCTGATAAATAAAAGTGCACATGGATGCTGCATGTGAAAGCAAAAGAAGGAGCATTAGTTATGAGCTTTAATGTTGTTTCCTCTCTGGCTGCAGATAAATAATAACAGGAACCACTAAACTTAGCAAAGGTCATCTGGTCTTTTTTCCCCAAAGCTGGCTCTGACTAGTGAGGCTATATTCGATAGATTTACAGCATATATTTTACAACATCATTTTATAGAACTTTCTACATTTCTTCATTTTTCTCTTTTCTCCCTTTCCCCCAAACTTACTGAAAATAGGTGTCTACTGCAGCATCTAACCTCTTGTTTACAAGAAGGGCGAGCCTGATGGCAAAGCTGCTCTGAGAATAAATTCATAACCATTACTGCATCAAAGAGCAACACACCATAATATTTTCTCCTTCTAGTAACATATTTTTCACTTCTTTTTACACTTATCTTAGCCTCTGCTAGACTTGCCTCAAGGGATTAAAATTTGGTGATGAATTCTGGTGTTTTCATTTGCTATACACTCTGTTGCAGTTAATGTTCTAAGATAGTTAAGCATATTACTTTTCACAGAATCTTTAGAAAATATTTTCTTTAGAAGAAGATAATCTAATTGTTTTACAGAATTTTTGCATACTGTGAATGCCTGTAAGTAAATCTAGCTTTATTTAATGAGTATTTTAATTTTCTGAAATGAAAGGAAATGTATCAGTGACAAGTTTTTAGGTAGGAAGAGCATTTAGGTAAGAAGAGCAATTAGGCAGGGAGAGCATTACTATTGCAAACAGTAACAATGAACAAGGCAAGAAGACCCTATGATYACCTTAGGTAAATGAATCCCTTCCTCCTAGAACTCAGAGACTCCCAAAAGTGGTAAGACTGGACATCTTCCTCTGAAAGCTAAACACCTTTCTCTTGAAGGAACAGTTAAAAAAAAAACGCTGCAAACTCTCAGGAGCTGCTTAACCCTCRTATTTTCTTTCCCATATTAATTCCTGGAGAGGACACAGTCCCTTCCTAATAAAGAAGAATGAGCAAATACAATGGATATAGCAGATAGATTATTTTATATAATCAGGCCTCTTAAAGAACATTTTATGATGCTATGCATTCTAGCTAGAATTCTGATGACATTAATGTTGTTGTGTCCCTGTTTCTTTTCTCACTGTGCTAGCTATTGATTGGCACGCCTCAGACACTAAATGGGAATAAAACAGTGATGGTAGTCTGGCAGTCTGCAGCTGCAGAAAAAACTCACAGGCAGCACAGTGAAGCAAATTAAAGTACTCTGGTGGCAGCTTTTGGGTTATTTTACATGATTCTAAGTAGCCAATCACAAACAAAAAGATCCCCAAAAGTCAACTTCAAGCTATGTTCCTTTACCGTGGTTTAAATCCTTGCAATGAACAATGCACCATGAAAATGAAGACTGAGCAAAGCGAAGGCAGCAGATGTTCTCCAGGTAGTGTTCTGCACAACTGACTCCAAGCAGCGACTCCCCCAAGCACACAAACCACCTAGCTTCCTTATGAACCTGGCCTTGTCTATATGATGCTAAATCCAATTACTTCAGCCAAGAATGACCTGTTACATTGTGCTGTGAGAAAAACAGATGAGATTCAACCCCTAACAGTTCCTTAAGTGTGTAAGGCATCTATTTAGAGAGTAGGCTAATTGGGCATATCAGGCTGAAAGGACTGATCTTGGGGCAAAGAACTTTTATACTAATTGTTGCAATCATTTGTCAGGCAAGACTGAGGGAAATGTTGCTGTGTCACAGCACAACAGCTAGGGAATGAAACTGGGGTTTAGCTGTGGGTTATATTACTATATCACCCTCCAACCTGCTGCACAGCCTTGGGTACAATGTGGCACTCATCTCTGTTTTCTCTCAGCAAAACAGGGATTACATTAATGTCAGATGTGAAGACTTTAAGACCATCAAGCAGTGATTCAAGTACCCATCTGATTTACCCAGTTATGGCCACGCTCAGAGTACAGGCATGCAGGCATCTCAAGCCCACAGCAGTGGCAAACTGCTGTTAAAAAGGTCTGGGGGCTTTCAGTTTTGGAGACGGGAGGAAGAGGGGGGGGTGTTCCTGCTTCTCTCACAGCTGTTTGTTTTGTCAGGTCTTGTGCGCTCTGTATCAACAAGCCTGAGCAAACATATCTGACTGCAACCATCCATCTAGTACATTTTCCCATCAATACAGATAGCTGCCCTATCAGCCTTTGCATGTTTATTGTTTTCCTTGTATGCTTGTGGAATAAGAGCTTGCTAAGATCTCCATTACACAGACAAGTAACTGAAACATAAAGACAATGTGCCTTGCCCATAGTCTACATGTGAAGTTTGTAGCAGGACAGGAAATTGTACCTGTCTTCTCCATTCCCATGCTAAGGTATTAACCACTTTCTTTCCTAGCACAGAGTCTTCCTATCTGGCAGCTGCTGAAGTGATGCTAAAAGGAGAGCCTCTAGGTCACATGTACCTCATTTCTGGTCAGGTAAACTACTTCACTGAAAACAAATGTAAGGTATATTTTGGAGACTGATTGACTTACATGCATCAATCTTATGTGAGAAAAAAGGATACTGTGTTTCACCTTATGGAAATGAGGTTTATATAATTGCAAAAATAATGCAAGATTTCTAGGGAAATTTGGTGTCAAGTGTCTCTAGCAACTTGGGATGTCTGGTGGTGCACAATCTGCTGTCATTAATTAACATGATCTTACAGAATCAGTTCTAATTAGCTCATGTCTTTCCATTATGAATATATATGAAGCAGCTTCATACTGTAAATGCACGCCTACTTTTTTACCCTAAAGTTAGTGCTTCGGATAGGCAGATATTTTGGGGGGCAGGGAAGACATTTGATCTAGCTTAGCTTGCTCTTTATTTCTTATAAGTAGTAGAAAGGAAGGCACTGATTTGGGGACTTGGCCACATAACTGAAACCAAAATGCAGCACTAAATAAGATGCACGATGGATTTAAGGCACTGGCCTGGGAATCAGGGGACCAGCTTTCATTTCTAGGGTCTGCTATGCACTTTGTGCACAATACTCTGCAGATCACTTAACAGCTCAGTGCTTTATTTGCCCATCTATAAAGCCAGAATGTAAAGCCCATTAAGACTTTAGGTTTAGAGGACAAGGGGAGTTATATTTGGAGTTTACGATTCCTAGCACAAAAGATAATGGTGTGAAAGCTAATGTCTCATCAAAGTAGTGAGRAGGCTGATGGCAAAATGTCTTCCATGAGGATTCTTTCTTCTGTAATCCCCTCACTTGGTCCATGAAAGAGTCTCACTTTGAGGGGATGTTGTATGATTGACCCATTTTTGCAGGCTTTTGCAGAAGAGCAGGTCAGAGGAATGTTGCTGGTTGACTTCTAGGTTAATGTTTGGAAGTTGGGGGAGGACTCTTTCTAATGGTAAGAAATGGAAATTTTCCACCATGCTGGCTGTCTGTAAAAATACTCTGCATTGTAACAAAGTCATAGTTTTAAATAATGAGAAAGACAGACTATATTATAAACTCTCTCTGCTTCTTTGGATCTTCACAAAAACTTTTAAAAGTGTAGACTTATATCTGCAGGAAACAACTATTATTAATGAGGCAGCTTGATTTTTTTTTTAAATAGGACACTTTGAGCCATTTGCTCTGCTAATTATTAACAGGAATGCTCATGATATATCTACACTGTTTTGGGATGCTGAATATTATCTAAAATTCTCTTAAAAAGCATTTTAGAACAATAAACCACATCTGAAGTGTGAACTGAAACTATAAAATAAAATACATGGAAACCAGCTGCAGAAATTACTAGCTCACATTTCCCCCCAGCATTTTTGCCTGGAAATATATCTGATGCAATGTGAGAAGCATTGCTTCACAATAACATCATAATTTTGCCAATGTCAGTTTCTATTAAAGTACCCTAATAAGTAGTAATTATTGCAATAAATAAACGCATATCAAGAATAATTGCAAAGTAGATATCATACTAGAGCAATTCAGAGGAAGGTAATTCTCTTTCATGGATGATTTCAATACTTGGCTTTATTCTTTTCTGTAAAGTTCTGCACACACACACACACACACACACAAAAAGAACAGAGTTCCAGGCCCAGACAAATCTTCCTTGGGCACTGCTGTAAAACTACAGACCATGGCAGCCCCAGGTCCCCAAATCAACAACAGTCTGTCTCCTGCATACAGGTAGACAGATGAGCCAAAAGGAAGCAAGGGAGGTGATTTTTTTAAACCATCTCAGTTTCTCAAAGAACTTGATGATATCAAACTCTTTCCAGAAAACTACTTAATTTTTAGAGATCAGAAAGTTCTCACCAGAAACTGTGGTGCTGGTATGTTTTTGACAAGCTCTAGCAGGTCTCTGTCATATGTTTTGACAAAGAAAAATGAAAAATTATTTGGGAGAGCTGGTGAAGAGGAGAGCAAGAATTGCTACAGAAAAAAAGGAATAATCAAAAGCAAAATGGCAAAATGCAGGGGGAAGCAATGTCTAGAAATATTTAAAGTAATGGTTCTGATGTGCTTTCAGTGTAGCATCCTCTGTTCCAGACGTTCTTCTCCTCTTCTGGTTACCTTTTATCTCAACCTGTTGTCAAACAGGTACTCTCTGTATGTCTTTCTCTCTCCCTCTCTTGCTGATTCATACCAGTCTTCTTTCTAAATTGCTGTCAAGTCTTTCCTTTCTGCTTATTCACTCTTTTCTCTTAGCAGTTCCTTTTTGCTGCTAACACAGAAGCCTTGATCATCATCATCTATATTTTCCTGCAAACATTTTCACAATTCCATGTTGAACTCCTCTCCTTTGCACTTGGGATACCCTTTCAAACAAGTTCACAGAACCATAGGTTTCTCCTCTAGACCCTACCTACAGCCCCAGCTTTACCTCATACAAGATGGCAATGGCAAGGCAGAGGGATGGTAAGGACTGTTGACATTTACTTTTTAAGACAAATTGGAAATACTCGACAACTGAATTATTCACACAGAGTCCCAGGTCAGTAGGCCTCTGGACTGTTTCCAATGGTTCTGCCAACAAAGATACTATTTAGGATAAGCTTAGCTTAAGGGCCAGAGCCCTCTGCTAAGGTGTTCCCTTTCTACTTTTCCAAAAAAGTTAAATGCAATTGTGTCAGCATATTTTTTGTGCTTTCTATAGCCTTTCTTTAATGTTTACTGAGTGACCTCTTGGAGTCAGTTAGTGCCAGGACATTTCACCCATGAACTGTTTTCTAATTCAATTTGCTAAATGCAAGTAACCATAAATAATTATAAATCAATTACTGAGTCTATTCTACACTTCACCAACCAAAAAAATCATAACAAAGTACTTTTGAAGGTGATTGAGCAAAAAGAACAGTTTCCATAAGGCAAGGCATTTGTGCTTCAATTTATCTTTTCCTTCATAATAACACTATTTGAAATACATTTTGCTAAATATGGGAACTACTCTTGTAGAAGAAATCAATTATATTCTTAAGTTTAAATCTTCTTTTTTTTCCAGTTATGCTCTAATGTATCACTGTACCTCAGAAATGTACCCTGGGGAAAATGCTTCTATTCTTCACTAAAAATCTATGAATAACATTATGTAGAAATTAATTTATGATAAATGATTTAAAATCTTAACCTAGAATGGCTTCTTATTCAAATGTCATCAGAAAATGGCACCTCACCCGCAGAAAGGAGTCAAGGGATCCATTCTCCATGTATTCAACTACAATCATTACTGGTCTGCCTGCAAAACAGCAAAGAAGCACATAGACATATTATGGGGTTGTTACGTTTCCAACTGTTATGCACAGATTATTCACATTACTTAAATATGTTGCTTATTTTCAAAATCCTCGTTTATATCACAAACACACTTCCCTGTGTTATTCTCTAAGCAATATTTTCTATCAATTTTTTTTTGGTGGTTCTGGATTACCTGAATGCACATAATTTACTCTGATGTATTTTCCCCTTTTTAAAAAAGGTTCAAAGAAGAGTTCTTTAGCTCCAAATAGCTACATTCACTGTACCTTCCATTAGGAACAGTTCTGTCGAAATGTACACTGAATACATACATACCTTACAATAAAATTTTGGAGTGTATTTGAGGCAAGGCAAAAAAAACAACCATGAGCCATCTCCAAGATATTACAAACTCAGTGGTATAATTTTCCCTCTCAAAGAAAAAAAGCATAATGATTTAATGACATACAAATATATATATAGATAGAGAGATAGATATTCATTAAAAAACTAGACTGAGAAATAGATCTTCATTAAAAATCTAGATTGTATGTACGTGTGTATTGGCATATATTGACTCAGTCCAGCAAAATGCTGAATTCACATGTATGTATTTAAAACATACACAGTCCCATTCAAATCAAAGTTTTGCTCAACTAACATGGCTTTCCTGTTTCCCACTTGGGATTATATCCAAATTAAGCCATTTTAGAAGCAGAATAACAGGCAATATTTATCTCTGGAAAGACTGTCCAAATCAGAAGATAAAATTTAAAACTGGGCACTTAATAACATTTCACTTTTCATATCCAGGAATAAACTACCACCCTAGAACTGCTTGACAGGAGAGGCCCAATTAGCATGCTAATCAGGCTATGCAGCAAGATGTTGTTTTAGAATTGTTAATATTACAAAGGAGCTATAATAATATATACAAAACTAATGTAATGAATAAGTATCTTAGTAAGATTGGGAAGGCGGTGAAAAGTCTTAAAATGGCAAACCTTTCTTTTCCTGAGAATGCCTTTCTCTTATGCGGTTTGCGTGAACTAGGAACTGTGCTAACTGGTGAAACCACACAACTGCCCATTTCATTTTACTGAAACAACACTAACTGTTCCAGTTTTATTCAAAACCAAAAGAAGCCCATTTCATTACTTTTTTCCTCTGCCTCTCAAATTATTGCTGTGTTTCCTTTAGACAGGGTGATGAGAAAAAAAAAAAGCAATAAAGAAAGGTGAGAAAGTGCAGAACAGCATTATGGTATTTCCAGTACAATTTTCTGCTCCATTTTTCTACATGCTCACATTCTGTTCTGTTTGACTAATAGTGGAAGTGTTTAGTAAACTGTCTACCCTATACATTAAACAATAGCCAGGCATCTCTCCTGAGCTGTTACAGCTAACCTTGAATTTAAAAAAGTGAATGAGTGGTTTCACTGTTCCTTCGCAACATGTCAACATTGAATTCCACATATCCCAGCGATGCTCATTCACATAGCTTATTCAAGTCTTTCTGAAGCTCCTCACAATATTCTCTCATTTCTTCTACCCAAATTTGTCATTGTTTCAGTATTTGCCCTCATTTTTAGGTCCTCAATAAATACAACAATTTTAACAGTGTTTGCACAACAGTAAATTTTTTTCAGTGTGAAAATTCTCAGCTGCATTCCTAATTTTTTTTAGATAGCCTTTCTGAAGTATGAAGAATAAGCAGCTCTTTTTTTTTTTATTGAATGGTTGGTATCATCTGCAAGTGTGTATCTATGGCCAAATCAATTTCTTCATAGGCATCTACATCCACTGGTTATACTTGGGTTTTTCACTATGAACTTAAGTGATACATAACTTCTAAGCTTTATTTTAGAGATCAGAGCATTTTAAAAATAACCGTTTTATTTATTTCAGCTAATGTTGACTAGTTGGATAGCCTAGTCTCTTTAGTGGCAAACACATTCTAGATTCCCTTACCCTTACTCTTTGCTCATTGTCAAGTGACTGGCATCTTCATGTGAAAGGAATATTCTACAATCAAGAGAAGTAAACTAATGGCACACTCATGCTAAAGGATCTGACTATGTGCAGAACCTATCTTTACAGTTGGGCTCTTTCAAGCAAATAGTAATTTCCAAACTGATGCAGACAACAGCATCTTGCAATAAATATGGATGTAAAGCTGGCTTTCAGATGGTATATTTGGTTAAGTCACCCAGACATTTCTATTTCTTGGTAAATCAACAAATAAAAAGCCTGTATGGAAACTATGCAATTGAAGGGAAAGACAAATGGAGCTATGGAGCTTTGATACAATGCCCCTAGTTCCCTGTTAGTAATTCTTTAGCACACTGTGCTTTCCAGAAGACATTTTTAAGGTTCTCTAGAGGTTCATAGGCTCTCCTTACATCTTTTATGCTCCTTAGAGGCATATCCTCAAACACAAATTATTTTCATACATATTTTGTACAGCCAATTTTTAATTCTCATATGTTCTCTCACAGACTAAACAAAAACAAAACCTGTATTCCATTTTGCTCAGACCAACACTATGAATTTCTAGGCTAAATGAACTATGAAATATATCTATATGCATTTCTTTGTGGATTAAAAAAAAAGACATCAGTATCTTTCACTAGGTAGTGTTTATTAGTTTTTAAACTGCTTGATGTCTTCCTTTAATCACTTGAAATGATATGCCTTAACACTTTAAGCCATCCCTGATGAAAATATTGCATCGTACAAATGAGTCTTTTCAAGAATAAATATTTAGCCAACTTCATATAAGTTACACAAATAAAATCAGCTCTTCCATATGATAGCACAGGAAGGGCATGATCTGGTAAACACATCAAAATAAGTATATTTTTATCTTTGGACAGGTAGATGTATATTGGAAGATCATGAAGCATTCAGGAATTTTGGTGAACAATTAATTTAGTCACGGAGGCTGAGGTTAGCTCCCCACAGACTCCATCTGTATCCCCTCCCATGCTACCTAAATCTCAAATGAACTTGATGCAAGACTGTGTAAACCTCATGAGACACTACCAAATATGAAGCCACTACCAATTATGAAGCCTTGACTGCCTTAAGCAAAAATCTTAAATCTGGATCCTAACACTACCATCTCAAATAATTCTTTTAGTATGCCAGCACTTGATAAAAGCCATCATATTTTGGCAGCAAGCTTAATATCACTGAAGATATTTATGTATTCCAAGCTGGACTGTGACAGCCAATACAGTAAGACTTTTAGTCATCATGATATTTGCCTTTGGAGTACATGCAGATCAAAATTGTCTCAACTATTGTTTTGGTTACTTGAAGATATGGTAATAAAAAACTCTGCTACACAGCAGACTCTACTGGATACATTTATCACCAAAATGGAACTTACATGGGTTCTGTTCCCGGTAAACAACTTTTTTTCAATAATTTTACAGGTTTGCAAATTTAAGGATCTCAAATCATTTAACAAATATAAATGCATGAAGTGTCAGGAAATATAAGGTAGGACATGTCTTAATTTCAAAGGTGTGGAAAAACAGGTCCAGAAAATCAAGTGGCCCTCTCCATCTACACTTTATAGGGTAAAACAATGCCACCCAATCAGGTTTTGTTTGATTACCAATACACAAGGTTGTATTTTGTTCCCTAGCTCAGTGCCTTGTAGAGGAACTTGAGGGTTGATTTCACTGTGATTTTGGAGCTCTGTGAACAGGCTCTCCATTCACAAACACTCGAAATTCTGGGACTAGAAATTGGCTCTGGGGAAGCCAGCTGAGACATGGGGATGAACAGCTGCACTCTGGCACATCCAGGGCGGATATCCAAACATCAGACATCTCAGCCCAGAGACTGAGAGTCACCAGAGTGCCAAGAGCAGGCAGCGGGACAGATGGGACTGTCCCCTGTGAAAAACACAGATCCTGATATGATTAGCCATTGCACTCCATCAGTTCCAGATCTGGGAAGCAAACTCTGAAAACACAACTCCATTTTTGATACCTTAGATGTAACAGAGCACAATCTGGGATGCCTAAACTCTATGGGGTCAGAGGGTGGCAACCAGCCCACGGTTTGCATGGAACAAGGTTCCTGATAAGACAAAAGGTTGCCATTAGTTGATATTCTCTCTTTTTTAGGTGCAAAGAGAAGGTGTTATCATTTATACTGTGGTACAATCTGAGTCCTGAAAAGATCAAGGTCTGTGCTGAACCCTGTAAAAACACAGAAGATACTGCTTCTGCTTAAAGAGAGCTACAGAATTGACTTTGAAAAATAATACTGGGAGATTTCTAAACCAGTGTAACATTTGGCTATAAACCAAAAAAGAAGAAGAAAAAAAGAGTATCACTTAGATATAAAAATCCGTGTTGCCTGTATGGCACTAAGAAAGATGAATTCTTCACCTTCAAAACAAGGATAGGAGTGAATAAAGGTGGGAGGTGGGGCAGAGAAGTCTTTGAGAGGGAGACGCTATCCTTGATTATTTTATCATGGGGTAGGCTATTGTTGCTTTGGAAAGCAGTGAATTCTTTTCCTGTATTTATGATTACTTACACATATGAAACACACAGACATCCATACTTGAAGAAAGAGGCTTATGGACAAACAGAAGTGGGAGACAGTGCAGACGGAGGTGGGAAAGGCACTCATCGCCCAGAAAGATGACACAGACTGCAGTGCCAGTGTTACATGAGCCTGCTGTGGCACCAGTGAAAGCTCACACTTGGTCACAGGGAGCTCTGCATGGGCAAGTCAGCATCTGCCAAGAGGCACTCCTGGGATGGATGCTGAGTGCCCGTGCGGCATGGGTGGAGATCACCAGCTGAATGGATACTCGAACTCTAGTTTAAAGACTTCATCAGTTCAGGTGAGAGTTTTCACACAAGTACAAGTTTGGGCTCCAGACAATATTTGAGTAAGAACCAGGTTAATTTTACAGTCAAGACCCATACAAAAGAAGACAGGGAAAAAGGACACCAAAAAAGATAACATTTTGAGCTAAGAGGACTTGGAATAAGAGACAGACAATAAAAGCATCTAGGAGCTAAAAACTGCAGACACTGGCAGAAGACAGCATACAAGTTGGGGAAGAATGAAATATAAAGAGGTTTGAAGATAGATGCAATGACAAAATCTGCCAACTGGGTCATTCTTGCAGCAGTTTTAGATACCCAGCAGGGCTGGAGTAGAGAGTACTGTCAGAAAAGAGACTTTTTAAGTAGAGGAATTAAATAAATAGGGTTTTGATGTAATAGGTTTTAAACCCAAATATGGATTTTACAAACTGCGTATRTTACATTTAGCATTTACAGCATCTTAGTGAACAAAGTTACCATTTTACTACATCCTTAAGATAACAATAAAAAATTAGAATCCTATTTATACATGACACATATGATACCATACCCACATTTGTTGTTTTTAAAATTTCTGTGAAACTGTAAATATTCCCAACCCCTTTTCCAACACCAGACACACATCTGGGATACTGGCTGAAGTAGCTGCCCCTCCTTGTACACTGCACATGGACTAGCGTCTGGCTCTGGCTGATCTCCCAGGCTCCCAGCCTCTCAGAAATCCAGGCTGAACATGTAAGAGTAGAATTAGTGCTTTGCACGATCCAGAAAAAAGGACATGAATTTCATTATTCAGAACTGAGATGAATCTGTAGAAAGCGTAGGGAACATTCACTGTTTGCAAATACACCTTGTGAAAAGTGGCTGACTGTTTTTGACAAGGTGTTTTTTTTTCCCTGAGAAAGTTTTTCATTGGAATTCTCCCAAACAGCTGTACTGCCTTGTAATGCATAACACATAAATGACAAACATCCTGTATTGATATCATGCCATCTCAGAGTACATGTTACAATTCTTTTGTATTTTCCATTGATTGACCTGCTTGGTTTTTTTTTAAATAAAAGCAGAAATGGAAAAAAAAGGAAAGCCATATATTACAGAATAATGCAAAATACCAATTGTATTTAAAATTCACATCATATATATTTTTAGTTCTCTTCCTAATTTTTTCCACAACACAGGCTTTTGATAGTGTGTAATTTAATTGAATGGTAGAGTGATGAATAAGGATGAGAATTTGAAGTGTCATATCAATGACAAAATATTCAGCTTGTTGTCTCCTGTTGTCATTTTAAATAATGCAGCTAAGCCCACTTTAATGAATTCTTTATGTAAGATTAATCCTCCAAAAAGAATACAGTTAGTACATGCTCACTGCTCCAGTCTTTACTTATAATGAAATCTTTAATACCCATTATGGGAATAGCTCTGTTAACATAAACACAGGATATTTATTTTTCCACTTAAACAGCAAAAGCTTTGAATCTGCTCTCTAGTTCATATAAGAAAATATTGCCCCATCAATTCTGCAGGTCAGAATTCATGTGTCCAGGAATGCTCCCACAAGTCCCTGTGTATCAGATATTTTTTTCATTCCACAGCCATGTTCTGCTTTTAGCTTCACACTAACTAATCTCCTGCTACAGCTATAAGTCTAATGGAGCAAAATGCACGGACACTCCTTTAATTAGCATTGGGCTTTTCAGTACTCTATTAGAGTGCAAAAGGCCCACAGTACAACTCTGTCCGCCACGGAAATGTGCAGGACTTGAAATGCTTCCCTAGATTTCACACTAGTGCTGTTCGTTATGTATCTTTTCCAGTAGGAGAGCCATGGCTCTGACATTGGAGCTTCTTGACTCCTGTTACTAATAATGGAATTTACAGCAGTTGTATGCATCAGTGGAGAACTGTCTTCAGGGAATAAAAAGATGTATTTTTCCATGGCACTAAAGCAGTGGAGATAAAAAAGAAACAACCTAGTGATTATGTAAAAAAGGAACTGAAAAAAAACATCTGCCAGTTTTGGGAGCATGAGATTAGCACATTGTAAGCCCAGATCAATACACATGAAGCAAATGGTAATTCTGCTGCAAGCCACCCCACTTATATAACTGACTTACATTACAGACAGCCCCAAACTGAGACCTATGTTCCAAGCAGCCTCGAAAAATAAAAGTTGCAATTCCAAGCCCCTCTTTAGACTTCAGAAGTCAGAGGCTGCAAACAGGATAGCATAAACATACATATATCCTGCTGTTATAGGAAATCACATAGATGCAGCTTACTTATCATGCTATTAGCACTCTTTTTATTGTATCCTATATAACAAATTTCATTAGTTAAGCCAGTAAAGTCAACGGAAGACATCTTTGGAAAACAAATTACTAAAAATACAAAACACATGGATGGGCATCAGTTATTGTGTATTATTCAACAAACTATGGGCATACAGCTGTCATCGTTAATTGAACAAGATTTATTGTATCAACAAAAAATTTCCTATTGTTCTTTGAGCTGTTTTTCTGCAATTTTATACTCAACACTTTTAGACTCACTACTCAAGAAACCACTGGTAAGAATTCACGCCTCTYGGTATCTTTTGGAGGCCAGGACAATCTGGTATGTTAGTTTCATACTTCTAAAATGCCTTCTCAAATCCTCTGGCCCTCCCCTCCCACAGCAGCAAGCACTACAAGCAGTTTTCCTAGCTTCTCACAGGACAAAGGCAGAATGATCGTTGGATRAAGGCAGTTTTAGCAGCTGCTTCTCCAAGCCTGAATGCAAATTCAGCATGCCTACAAAAGAGATGCTGGAAGGTTTTGAAGGAAAGAAAAGTGAAACAGTAAAAAGAAAGCAGTTGCACCCTGTTTTCCATGGTTTGTTTTCTTACTCTTGTCTTTCTGTGAGAGAGGCAAATGGAATGCAGTAGAGGGTAAAAAAAACAACAAATAGATGTTTTTTTCATGCTTGGGGGTAGGTAGATGAGGAATAAATAGTGGCTAGGATTATACCATAGAAATACAATATACTGGTCTAAATTTTGATTTTTTTCTGCATTTTTCCTTTCTAGACATGAATCTTTGAAAAACAAATTGTTCAAATTCCTCTGTGTTGGGTAGGGTATCTATACTATCTCTGGCTACATATTCACTAGCATTACAAGTCGAATATGGAAGTTCTGTTTTATTTCTGCAACGTATGTTTAAATGAATACTATAAACAGAAACAAAAAAAGGAACACTTTCAGCATTAGGGCGAGCTTGCTCATCAGAATTCAGATGTACACACAGAGGGCAACAAGGGCCAGTGCATTTGCAGAGCAGCTCTGAAAGTTGCCACATGAACTATTCTAAGTATAGCTAAAGTGTCTGATGTGAGGATCTTATACTATTTTTCAAATACTAACCTACTGTAGCCATATAATATAAACAGATAAATCCATGCTATGTATGGGGTGCAACAAGAAGATGAGGTGAAGTGACTTGGCCATGATGCTGCAAAACCAAGTCCTCAGCCTGCAAGAAAAAGCTGTGGGAGACAACATATCTGAAAGTAGCGTGTACAACGAGGGCTTTGCATTGTCTTCATGTTCCCCTGACCTTGAGAAGGCAGTGCGCGAAACTGGATCCTTGGGATAAACTGGTGCAGCTTAAAAACTGCTCTGAATTATGACAGTTGCCCAACAACTTCCATAAATCATTACAATAACCCATGTTTGCCACCAGGCATCAAAATCTTGGTTATGTATCCTGGAACCATTCTGACATCCTCCTGAGGGAAGGGCAAGGGATATTCTTTGGCTACTCACATCCCAGAGCTAGATAACATGATTTCAGTCCACAGAGTCTCACTGCATCAAAGGTCACTTGCTCTATTGACCCTGGGGCATGTAAAGGAATTAGAAAAAAAATCTGCTTATGAGGGACTTCTGCATTCCATAATGATCAGTAGACCGTGATACATAACAGATACTTATGGGACATAAGAAATAAAACTTATTTCATCTCTATTATGCATTTACTTGTTCTTATAGGTGCATTATATTTAGAAGCTATAAGCCACAACAGAAACTTGAAAATGAGCAAAATAAAAGATTGCATACTTACTTACACTGCAGGAGAACATGTTTTTGCATTTTCATAAGTATATTGACATGGTTAAGGTATTACTTTCATTCTACTCTAAAAGCTCTGGAAATTTTGGATTATTCATTACTATGCCTGATTGTGATCTTGCTAAGATTCTGATGTATCTTAGACTTCAGAGTATTTTCTCCATTTACCATTTGAGTACACTTCTTTTGCTTCTATTTCCTTATACCCCACTGGTCCACATGGTCTTTAAATTTTTGAACTATCCCAAACTGATGAGCCAGTATCTTCTCTTCATTGTTTATGAGTATCTTGTGTCTTCCTACACATGAACAAGGCATACTTTCTCATTTCAAGAAATAGCAGAGGCCACATATCAAGACTCCTGAAGTTTCTGAAATCCACAAAGGAAGCTTCAGTTGTAACATGTGGGAACTCCTAGATCAAAAATTAAGAAAATAAAACCTCTGACTCAGGACTCTAACGACTAAATGGTGCACTAGACCTAACACTGCGAGACTTTTATGATCACATTTTTTTTTCTTATTTCTCTTCTAGGTTTTGCACCTTCAGGACATTAAGTAACGCATTCTCAAGCTTCTGCCTTCAAGTATCATTTTCATCATGAACAAAAGACCAGAGCCACAATGAAGCTGGGTCAAGCAGCAAACTCTAGATGCAGAGGTTGTTAAACAGGCATATACATCTCAAAGAAATAAGAAAAACGTGGAAAGTTCTTGACACGTGAAGAAGAAAAACAAAGGGTGGTGTTCATCTCCCACAACTTCAGACACCTCCACAGCTAGAGATGTCTAGATTCTTTCTATAGTCAACTGAGAAAGAAACAGGCACTTCATGGGCAGGATTCAGATTTTCCTAATTATGCATCTCAAACAGGTCACATGAGTCAGTCCAGAACTGTCTAATCTTCATCAACTATCAAAGAGGCCTAAATAGGCTTGTAAAATACAAGTGTGTAAAATCCAAAGCCAGGCAGACTACTTCCACACACAGTATTAAGTTGGGCTTTGAAAGGGTACTTAATCATCAGGTTGAATTTGGTAAAGGTAACTTGGCTTCCTTTCTAAAAAAAACCCCAAACTAAACATTGTGTGAAGTGTGAGCTGGAGAGAATAGTTAACTCAAATATTTCTTTGAACCTGTTTTCATATCCCCACTATATAGCTAGGCTATAAAGGGAGTTCAGATCTTGTTTCTCACTCATCATGAAACGAAGAATAACTGTGTATAGATTATTTACAAATATGTTTCTGTGTGTGTCCACCATGTTCCTTCAGCTCTCCTCCATCTTTCCTCTCTGTTAACTGAACAGAAACTTGCTTCAATTCACCTGCTTGTTACAATGACTTACCACATTTTCTGCGGTTAGTCTTTCTTAATATATAGTATCAGTGTACATTATATAAAAACAAATGTATATCCAGATAACCTTTTCCAAACGTCTTCTAAGGCTAACTAAAATTTTGGAATAGTTTATGGTGACTGAACATGAAATTAGCCACTTAGCAAGAGTGGAGATCAAAGACCTCCTTTTACCATGTCCTACACTCAGAGTTCAATTCCAGTTCTACACTTTGAGCCAAACCCTAATGGATGAGCACTAAAAGTTTCTCCTACTATTCATGTTACTTACCGCTCATTCATATTTTGGTTGTGAAGTACTTCCTGCCTAGCTAACGGAAAAGTGTCATTATGTATCAGCTGTTAGGTTATCAGCTAGACATGACAGGGAAGTAGCACTGAGGCTGGAAAGAATAACTGGAAGAACCATTTGGCTCAGATATCTTAGAAAACGTATATGCAGCAAAAGAATCAATTTGTTAGTCATTGAGAAAGGTTTAGCAGTTTTCATTTCACAAAAAATACAGCAGTTTAGGTATTGTAATCCAAAGTAGGGAAAAATGCATTAACTGAGAAAAAAATTAATGGTTACTTTTCTCATTATTGGAGTACCACAAAATTATAGTTGAGTTTCACTATGAATAATTGTTCCTTGATGGTTCTTGTTGAGTAATTTTGTTCAATAAGGGTCTGTCAATACAGTTTGCTCTCAACTGTCAGTTTATACAATACCAAGAATAATGGGCTCACTCAGGTACACTTGGAAATTGTAATAAAATATTAATTTTGGAGAAGAGAAAACTGATAACCACCTGATTTAATATTCTACAGTTATGTCTGAGATTTTTGAGAAGCTCCCTGTAATACATGAGCATATTACAGTGTATGTTAAACAAATAGCCATAGACAATCAGGCAGTAAAACACTGAGAAGGGGATATCTTCTGTAAAAAGTATTTAATATGGAAGTGGACTGCTGTCACTACCTTTTCCGAGACAGCAGTGAGCAAACTGTCCTCTATCACTTTCAAGCTTCTGGAAAGAAAAGGCAACCTCATTTGTTTCTTGCATATAAAATAAATTTTGAGACTCACAGGTGTGGATGTTTTACCAAACCTTAATTTCTCCATTTCCATTTTTCTTATCTGTAAAATAGCCAGATAATTAACTCTCGCAAAATAAGTGGTAGGAAATTAACTGATGGTCATACATCATTTTAAAAGTCACATCAAGATAACTCCTCAAAAGCTTCAGAGAGGTGCTCTGTGGATGAAATATGGGGTTTGGGGAATTTTGGTGTTCCCCCCCCCCTCCTGCTAATGTAGCTTGGATGCTAAATCATAGGGGTGCAGGGGGAGGTCCTTAAGAAAAAGAACCTTAAAAGGGACCTTTCCATAGCTTCTCATAGACCGACACACATCCTAGTTGTTTCTGTCACCAGAAAAACTCAAGAAACCTTGAAGCAGATACTAGTAAAGGTATTTGCTTTCTCTCCTTCCCTCTCCAAGGCAGCAGGTTTGACAGTCTGTCTGACACCCTTCAAGGATGACAACATAGCATAAGTTTATCTGCCACTAACTTCTGCTATACGATAGGTGTATTGCATTTAGCTAACGCAAACTGTTTTCACATGACTGAAATCAAGTGCTGCAAATACACAGTAGGGGTAGTAAGCTAAGGGTTTCCCCCAAATGGAGCAAACAACATTATACTTGGAAAAGTTAGAATTTGAAGAAATAGATGAAAGACAGGCAGATTATTTATTTATTTTTATAACGTGCACGTGTGTGTGTGTAGTATCACAGAAGGGGTACGCTTCCACAACTCATGCCAGTGTAAGTATGATGAGAAGTGTAAATTGGTAAGTGTTTTTAGAATTCCTTTTAATTTTTGCATGGATGTCACTTGAGAAAAAGTACATTTTGCTTATGTGAATCTGTCTGTCGTGAGGTATTAGGTTATAGGCCTGCATCAAACAACTGAGTCCCATGAATCTGTACTGTTAACAGGTGGTCTAACTAGCAACTAAATAATTTGTGACATATATGATAGCTAAATCGAGGGGAAGCTACTGTCTGAAAAGGAGCTTGCTTTTGCAGAAATCTGGGATAGATATGTGCAGGCCTGCTGAAAGCCTTGGTTTTAGTGAAACTGCTGTATAGCAGTGACAGACTTTGGAAACAACCTTCAAATATAAGCATTAGTCCATTAGTATAGTCATGTTCAGGCTTAAAAAATGTCTAGAACTGAGAAAATCTATATATGCAGAAAGATGGTAAGCCCCATGCCAGCAACATAAATCAACCTTTAGTTGGCCAAATGAGGCAACCGCAAGCGAATCTTTTACATAAGCGAACCTCTGCATGGTGTGAAACCAGACACCAAATTACACAAAACTGAACATCAGCTGTCAGTGCAATGGTAAAAAAACCCCACCACACTGTCTATTGAAAGAAAAGCACAAGGGGAAAAAAGGAAACTAACAACCACCTTGCCCTGCTAAGCTGTTTTCCAGGTACTTCTTAGGGAGGCTTTCCAGTTGAGCTTTTGTTTCAGGCTTTAAAACTCCTGTGGGGAAAATACGCGGTGTATTTTGCAGAAAACAAATGTAAAAGCATTTTCTCTTTGAGTACGGAATAAATTTTCTGATTATTTTCAAGTAAATCTGCCACTTAGCTTGAGTTAAAGGTTTCAGTAAATAAAAAACATCTCATTATCTTTGTTCCCAATGACCCTAACAGCAGAATAATGCAGGCATTATAAGCCTTCCACATAGTTAAATTCATTGAAATCTTACACATAAACTATATGTGAAGCAATTACGTTAAAATTCAGCAAAGTTATTAAACATTAAGCGCTTCTGTTTTAGGCTTATAAAAGCTACCATCAAATATGCATCCACCGTCTCCGATTATGGAGGCAGGGGCACTGTGCTATCAGCGGTAGCAATCCAGCCAGCTTCCCTCCCGCACAAACACGCAAACAATGACTCTCTCACTTTTAATGACTCGGAGACAAGGGAAGCATCAAGAATCCAACGGGTAGATGATTTTGCCTAACTATTGTTGTCCTTCAAACAACCAGAGGCTGCTTAAGAACAATCCTAGAGTATTTTTGCCTCAGGTGTCTTTGCTTCTTGGTAAGGCAATATTCAGAAAAGAAGTTCAGGTGTTTAGCGTAGGGTTTTTAGACAGGAAGGAACGAAGTGTACATTCCTTCTCGTTCTGTATTTACGATTAAGGATTCAAGGATGAACATATTTTTTTCCACGGAATCATGCAGAGTAAGAGATTCAAGTCTGAGTCTCTCATATCCCAGATCTGTGCTCCCCTCAATAAAAAGAGACTTTCTGCAAAAAAATACAGTAAATCTGTTGTGGTTTGCTCACATGCATAGAAAAGGTGGTCTTAGTAATTTATAAAGTTATCATGAAATGGAAATCGCATCCTCTGGTCATCTCTGAAACAAAGAGAGGCAATTAAGAATTAAGATTATGCTTAATGTAAATCCAAATATGTTAAAGTAAGAAAGCAACACTTAAATAGCAGCACTTTGGATAAGATTGTTAGGGTACATTTGCTAACAGCAATTTTTGACTTTAACTGTAGAGTTTCATACCAGCTTCCCCCCAGCATGCACTGTTTTTCAAGGGAACATGTCTCATCTGCTGGATTTATCACAGTTACTCACTGGCTTTCAACTACCTGACAATCCTCATTTTCCAGAAGATGGAAAGTTTCTGTGGGGTTGCTGCTGGGATGCGTTTTCCTTACTGTTGCCACTATTAAACAATAAGATTTACTTCCATTATCTTGCTAGGGTATACACTGCACATACTGTAGCTGCATTTCCGTTTTTCCCCATTTTGAATATTTCATCAGATTGAATCACAATTCTTAGTAAACAACATTTAATAGCAAGAAATTATGAGCCTGTTTTATTAAAAAAACCCATTTCTTAAGAGTTATGATCTGAGGCCCCAAAACTGTGATACAAACTTTACAAACACTGAGAAAACAAGTCCTGAGGACCTTTTGAACAAACAAAATTAACCGGCAGGTAGGTAGGTAGGTAAGAAGACAGTTCACAAGAGCAGTTAAGCCAATTTTAATTTAACCAAAGCGGTGGTGTGCTATGTATAACACTAGTCAATATTTTATGGGGGCTGGGGTATTTACTCTTCCACAGAGCTGTTTGGTAACAGATGCCAATCTCATGGTGATGCTGACTACCAAAACAGCCTAATGTTTAATTAAACACTCTGAGATACCCCAAGGAGAAAAAATACGGAAAGCGTTTTACAGACTGTTGACAAAAGACACACCCAAACACAGCAGAAGACATCAAATTTGCTTAAAAGTGTCCATTCAAAGTAGGAAAGTAAACTAAGGAGTAGGAGTACTTCTTAAAAAAATAGTAAGTCATCTTCTATTAATGAAGCCTATAATTATCACAGTGGATAAAATGAGGCATAGAGAAGTACAGTAGTTTCTTTTGTAGAGCAAACCAATAACGTACATCTTTTTTTTTTCTCGGATCCCTACTCTCATCATAAGAGAATTTTTCCTCTTTAAGAAAAACTGTAATTAACACTACAGGAGGGATGTCCTGAAAGGATCTAAGTATGACATCAGGCCATGTAGAAACTAATCCTACATAGAAATATGTAGTTGGGAAAGGAACAGAACTGAACCCTGATTTTAATTTAATTTGAAATATAATTAAGATGCATTTATTTACTCTTCATTTATTAGCTTTGGTGCCAGATGGTATTTAATAGCTCCAGAAGAGAATGGATAGCATATATAGCCTTTCTGGGAAATATTATGCCTCTAACCTATCATTCTTTCCTGTTTCAGCCCAGTAGCTGATAACCGCCTATCTACCTGGCATGGGGTTCTCCTTCTTAGCATACATTCAACTTTATGTCAGCCCTCCTGGGTCCTTCATGTCATCATTCAGCTATGCCTCTGCTGGGGACCTAGCTAGAGGCAGTGTAGAATATTGTGCTGACAAAACAAGCAATGGGATTTTCTCACTTATTTTCAGAGAGTTAGAGCAGCTCAAGCTATGATAAAAAGTATTTAAAAAAATTAAGGCCAAAATCATTTTCAGGAGACACAAGTTGCAACTATGGAAGCATATATAGCATTCAACCACTTCCGTGCATAATTGATTTTTGCTTTTCCAAATCTGTTCTGCTTCAATATTTTAGCAAGGAAATGCACATTTTTTTAAGAGAAAAAAAATCTACATTTGGAGTCACAGAAAAACTGGGATTTTATAGAGGCATTTTTAAGGTTATTCTTCCCTGGTGCACACAGGCATGCGCCATGAAGTGTTTGCTTAGAGGATCCCATGCTTCATCTTTCAAAATTTTAGTTGACCGCTTAACTATAGATTACTTTCCCTCACACTTTCTCCTATACATGAGTTCAGGGAAAAAGCTAGATCCTGAAGAATAATTTCTCTTCTCTTTTCCAATTCCTTTCAACTTGGCTTTTTATTGAAAGAGACATCTGATCCCCCTGTCTGACCAGTACCAGATTTTGTTCCCCAACAGGTGTGGATAGATGGGGCAAAGGGTGAGGGGAAAAATTGATGTGGGGGAATAGGCTCGAATACCTACCAGAGGAAATGCTGGGGGGTAAAGATCCACCCCCTGACACTGGATGTGGGGCCAGGATGCTATTTAAAAATCCCGCCCTCAGGAATCTCGAAAGAGACTTCACCCCAATGGTCGGAAAGGATCCTTTCAAAGAGATAAAAAYGATCATTAATCAAATGAATCGTTCTTTGGCTGACAAAAGAAGTTGCCTGTTTAAAGAAAGAATAACCAAATCTCAGTGAGGTCAACAGTGGTTCCACTGAAACAGATTTTATAAAAGTTTATGTTTGTTTTTTTTTAACCAAGTCACACAACATACAGCTTTAACCAGAAGGAGATCTTTTTCTGTGCACTTTGCAAATGGAGAATTCCAGAACTTCTAGGAGGAATGGAAAAATTTGCAATTATAAATGCAAAATCCAGCTCTTGGATATTCATAATGCATTCCAAATGACTCTGTCAACTATGAAGGCATTTTAAAGTTTTGCATACAAATCAAAGAGAGACTAATAGAGATGAAGCTATACCAGCAAAGCCGTGTTTACGTTAGTGTCTTAAAGCCACCTGACAAACCACCTGACAAGAGTTATGTTAGGCCAGGGCAGAAGGGGAACCAGAATTTGCAGTTATATTGGTGACTTTTGTGTCAGGACAGCAATGTAAGTCAGAGCTTCTATCACATCTCCCAACACCTGTCAATATATTGATGCAGGCAAAAGCCAGGAGCACAGACATGGCCCCTTTCTGCTTTGCTATCACCAGAGGCTTTGCACATTTTACACTTTTAATAGAAAAAAGTCTATGTTCTTGTCATTGCCTAAATGTACAGTTTTATTCCTGGAAACAAAGGTTATCACATCTTTCCCTTTTCAAATAAAAACTTGTGATATATCTTTGATAGCAATGATAAATGAGGACTCTTTATCATTTGATCCACTGATTCAGCTTTCAGCATATGTACAGAGACTGCGACACATCATTACAGCTAGCTCACGCTCCTGCATAGCGAATGGCAGTATCAAAGCTGGATCTGAAATGAGAGCTTTACACATCCTGCTTAAAAATACAGAGTCAAGATTCTCCAACTTTGAAATAAATTTAAATTGACAATCAGAATTTGTTTATATTGCAAGTACATCAAGGAAGCATTCATCCAATAATTTATGCAATGGCAAGTTTGTTTTCATCATTTTAAAGGTACTTCACAGTTGTCTCTCCAAGAGACAAAAAAATCTTAGTTATCTACATATAATTAGAAAAATTTGTGCCAAAACACACATTTTTTTGAGCTTAAACTAGTCTTAGGGAGAGCTGGAATTTTATCTTTTATTTTTAAGCAAGAGATCTATTATTTCTCCTCCATACATTCCTCACTTGTGCTTCAATTTTGTTACTAGAGCTACTACAGTCTGTGGAAAAAGAATTAATTAGTTTTCTGGATACAGTATTTTTATGTCTGATGGCTAAAGATAAAGAACAAAAATGTCCCCTCTGGCTACTCCAGAAAAGCCTAGCTTTGGCAGCCTTTTCAAAGTGTTTCCAAACTCCATGGCCTTCATTTTGAAATATTTTCAGAGGTGATCATGCATAGAGAGTCCAGAATGCAATACACAGAAATTCAATTTTAAAATGAAAAGTTGTTCCATAAACTCCAAGATGTTTGGTACTAAACAGCATCTTAAAACAAGAAGGCTAAATAGTGAATATACGAAGACTTTCCAAATAGAAGTTTACCTCTCTGTTTCAAAATATGAATTATACGAACCATAAAATACACCCACTGTGAGTCACATACCATATGTACAGATCTTCAGAAAAGCCAAACAGCTTGAGCTTCACCACTGACATTTTCCTACACTTAAAAGGAGTTAAATGGCAGTTAACTCAAGTTTCCTAGTGCTGTTTCAATAAGTTACTTTGCTACAGAAAGCAATATAGAGAAAAACAAGTGGATGCCATTTATTGTACATATTTGAAAGTAAAAACAAGGAGCAGCAAATTTTGGTGCACTAAAATCTTTCTTTGGATACTAAGAAGAGAGCTAGAGGTCTAAAATTCTTCAGGCTTTCCAAGTGACAAATAACTAAAAGAACAGAAAGACATATTTCTCTCACTTATTAAACAAAGGGTAGTATTCAGTTGCTTAAACACAAGTGCACTGTGTCACTTGAGACACTACAGAAAATCTGAGACATTCACTTTCGACTGGCAGACATGACAAGAGCTACAGGAGACTCTTGCACTCTCAAGAGTGGCAGCAAGAGGCAAAGCAGTAGTTGGGTATCTAAGAGTAGGCATCTAGTGCCATTTTAGGCACTGAATCCCATCCAAAAAGTCTACTGCCATGTCAAAAAATATCTCTGATTAGGTAGAATACACAGTTACAAAAACAAGACCTCTTGCAGAAGTCCATAAACAACTTCTGAAAAGGACAAGGTTGGTAATATTCAGCCCTGCTCAGCTTCCAGCAACATACACATGCAGATAAGGGGCAGACTGGAATCTATTCACCTTAAAACATGCACGATCCTCAAACAAAATACAGCATATGGCCCAGCATGAACAAATGGCATGTGGCTGGGGAGAAGAGCTCATACTTGTTTTGCTAATACCTTCCGCACAGTGTGGGTGGGGTTGGAGACTGTATTACATGACTATGTATGCGGAGGCTGACTATCATTGCAGCTAGCTGGGAAAGAAAGCTAATTCTCATAACTCCCATCAATCACTACCAGAAAGACAGAGGTCTGATAAGAGCTTTGAGTATTTATAAATACAGAGAAGCTTTACTCAGATTTTTACTTGTTTACATAAATGTTCATGAAATATTTGCAAGAAAAACGTCAACAAAAAAAATGTATTCAAGACAGAAAGGGAGAAAGCTGTCTGCTAATACAACAGAGGAACTAAAAGGGAGGTGGGAGGAGGATATTAAAAGAGAAATCACCAACTTCAAAGAAAAATTATAAAATTCTGTATGGATATCAATAAAAAGAATCACATCTCCCTCTATCTGAATGTGTTAATTTTCATTAGACAATGAAGATGTAGCCTTTCCTCTTTTTCCAAATTGGAACCATGCTTAGCTAAAGATAAAAGTCCCCCCAAACTCTGTAGGCTCCTGCTGCTTTACACTCCAATTTGCAAAATCAATATTTATTTCTTAGAGGTATATATTAGAAATAGAAATCTTAATGTTTAAATGAAATATTCTTCTAAAAGCAACCACAAGGACAATTCATTTTCAAAACACCAGGATATTATTTCTTTAGTTAACCAGCTTTCTTCAGGAAGGTAATTCTGCCAGTGCACATCAGAGAGACTTGTGCTTTACACTGGTTCTGTTGTTTCGTATAAAAGTTAACACTCATTATTTTTGCAGTGGGTAGTTACACTAATGGAAAGAGCCTTTATAATAAGGTCTTACTGGTTCTAAACTAAGAAAAGGAGACACAAATAATAAGCCATGATTTCTGGGAGCATTGAATATAACTGCTATTTAGCAGCTACAGGCATGATTTTATTAACCCCCACTCCCACGCACATTTATATGCTACGAGCATTATGCTGCAGGAACATGGGAAATGACAGATATTAGCTGGGAAAGTGCATTAAACAGTGAAAATATATTGCTACATGCTGAGTAGCATGAAGTGTATATATCATACACCAAGTTCTGTGATAGCTGATAACTCAGGTTAAATTCTTCTCTTTCACAATTATTATGGTTAAGCGCTGTGTTTAGAAGCAGTGAGGGAGTGCTGAATCAATTAGCCTGCCTTCCACCTTCCTCTCTTGTTCCAGAGGGAATATCATCCCACAAATAATAGAATTTGATAGGGAAATCAGAGGTATACCATCCTAAACTGGCATGGTTTTAGTAGCATATTGTCCACACAGTGTAGAAGGGCAAGGGTAGATAGCTGGTTAAAGGAAACCCTATACGCTTAGTTCAGCTCCAGATCACGTATACAGCATTTATTAACAGCTGCATCACAACAGCATGGCCGGGCTGAAGGAACAGCCAATTCTCCTCACAGCAATGTCACAGCCCATAGCCAAGGGCTAGCAACAAGATAACTTTCTAAAGACCACTTTAGATCTACAAAGAAGAGAAAGTTCTGCCATGTGCCTCAAGAGATGACCTGAAGAGATGAATGAATGAATAGGTGAACAGAAGGACACAAAACACATCCAGTGCAAATACTAGGAGAACAAAATGGATGAGAGTAAAACACATACCTCCTGTTTGAAGGGTGGGGGGGGACTTAAAAAGCGATAGTAGAAGGTGTTTAAAAGGCACTGACCAACTTGCACTTTAAAACTCTCAGGGACTGAGCAAGCTGATGAAAGTAAACCTGAGCTGTCAGTTTTCTGCTAATGCTACACAGAAACTTCCATCCAGAAGGTCCTCAGAATTTTTCACTGAAACTAAACACAGTTTTACTCTGTAAATAACAGTATGTACGCACTCACATCTGCTGACATGAGTGCAAACATTGCTGCCAGTCTTTGCTCACGTAGACACTGCAGAGCCAGCACAGTCCCAGCAGTCCTCAGGGACCTCCATCGCAGCCTGTCCTCTTCATCAGCAACTGGCATGTTTGCCCCACTGCCATCCGCAGCACCGTGCCAATGGCATGGCGGCCTCTGGGCTGCACAGGACTCGCAGCAAAGATGAGCTGAAGCTCCTAAAGTGCACAGGTATGGGCAGGGCCACCAGCTTGTCCTGCTTGTGCCAGGGTCCCCAAGCCTTGCAGGGAGCAAACTGAGCACATTTACTATAGCAATGATACTTGTGTGACCTTAGTGCAGCATGTGGAGGTTTACTTTTAAAAAGGAGAAACTTTCTCAGAGTGTCTGCATGTGTCTAATGCCCTATCTGAAGCAGGTTATTAGAAAGTCTGCTGAAGAGGCAGGACGTATGTGCTACATACATCCCGTGACATACTATACAAGAAAAGGAAACCACACAGAAGCCTTATACAGTAATCAAACTAGATCAAGTATTTGTTTAGGAACAATATGTCTTGYTGTTTCTGAATTATTTGATCCTACTTATTATGGTTTTTATCAAATATATAAGCAAACATAATATAGTGCTCTTTTTTTTTCCCCTTCTTTGTCTACAGGAAGGAGACGATATTTTGACAATTTTTTTTGCAAAGCTGTGGGGTGTTCTTGGTGTGCATAAGAAGACAGTGTTGAACTAAATGGAAAGGTTTGACATACAGCTCTTAATGCCATGTGACCTGTGCTCATCTGATCTCTTTCAAAGTGAAAACAACAGAATTTTTGCAAAAGTCAGCCAGGGACTATAACTGGATCTCCTTCCACACAGCAGCTGAAATACACTGCTGTAAACTGCCCCAGTAGGCGAATGCGTGCAGACTTTGGTTGCTGAGAGAAAGGCTGCAGGTGACTTAGCCCAGATGGGACAGCCACCATCTCCTTCACCCTTTTGCAACCAGCTTATAATTGGCAACTAATACTAGTGGTAAGAAACTCTACGTCATGACCCCTGTGCGAGTCTGCTACTTTCACTGGGATGTAAAAGATGACAGCAAACTGATGGGTCCTGATTTACAAAGATGGAGCTCACCCTGGGAAACGTAAGTACAGTGTTACAGATCCCAAGCATCAGGAAAGCGGTGGGTAACTTCTGGAACAGGTCTCTGCTCTCTTTTGCCAAAGTTGTCCCTAAATTGGAGGGAAGGGTTTGCAGTCCTCGGAGTATGGGAGTAGCTGAAGGGAGCTATGTGAGCACAGCTCAGAACTTATGTCTGTGCATGTATACATGTAATACACTGTAAATATTTATATAATGCAGTTAAAGGTAAAGCTACAGACTGGTTATACAGTGAACAGGGAAATAACCCTGTTATTTCTATTTTTGTGTCTTATTTATTACTTTTAAAACTGATCAATGTTTTCTGCAGGTGGAATTGACCATTTCAGGTGCTATGTTTTTTTTGGTCTCTAACAACTTCAAATGCACAAGGAGCTCTTCAGTAGCTTCATTTAATAATCTGCATGGAAATGTTGCAGAAATGCAGCAATTACTTTCAATTATTTCCTTTTACTAGTGTCATCTCTTTATTAGTACCCTCAAAGGAAGGTTTTAGTTTGTTATTCTTTTTCTATCAGATATAGATATCGTGTATTTAATGTTAAAAAAACACTGATGTTTGCTTCTATGTAGCCTGCTTTGATGCTTTTCCTATAGGGATTGTAAAATACAGCTAAGATAAACCTTAGAACTCTGCAGAGGAAGGCTTTGGGGAAGTATGTCAAAGGACTGTAATAAGCTTTTGTGTTCAGTTTGACAGGAAAAAAAAGCAACTGAATGATTTCAGGATGTTCTCATCATCACTGCACTCTCATGAAGGTGGGACTGTAACATGTAGTAATCAAATGCTGGAGAACAGAATGAAGAAACAGTCTCCTGCTACTGAACCTGGGAATCATCCAGTGTGAACATTCAGTGTCTGGGAGAATGCTGCCTTCTGGTACAAGCACCTTCCATTCGACAATAAAGATTATTTTTTATTATTACTAGTGCTTCCTCAGTGAAACTAGAAGTGTTTGAGCAGTTTCCAGAATTATTGGTAATATGGAAAGTACTGAAATCCTGCAGTCTGTTCTCTCATGTAATTGTACTGATTTATACTTCTAGACCATGAGGAATTGCACATTTCTTTATAATTTTTTACGGAGGGCATAATGAAAAATGGGGCTTTTCTATGAGCAACAGCCTTATAAGAAGCTTGGAATTATGATGTCAGATTTTGCAGGGCATTCAGAAGGCTTGACTTCAGAAGGGAAAAAAAAGATCAGAAGCAAGGATAAAATTTCTCCTTTGGTTGAGGAATCCTTTGGTTCAAATATTCAGTATATTCAGAAAGAATGGATCTATAAAATTCATTTTAAATATTTTGAATGCATTAATCTGGAGATTTAGAATAGATTGTAATTGCATATTTTAGAGCTTTTTGACATGTGGAAGCAAAGGTGCTAGGGTATACGGTAGTACGCCTATATTTTTACCTACACAATTTATATATCTTGCTTAGGAAAAACTAAGTTTTAAGATCATTGAACAATACTTTGCAACCCATATCCTAAAATATTAGTGCACAACAACAGTTAACAATTAACAATTATGTGCGTGTACCTCTACTGAAATTATAGAGAAATATCTATTACCTTGCAGGGGAACAAATAGCACAGTGAAAACTTTTCAAGGGCAAATGCTGCTCTTGGGTACCTATGCTAGTATCACCAAAATCTGTATGAAATGCATTTTGCTGTGCAGAGCAAAATTTGTACTTTACTCTTCAGCAGAAAATTTTCAAAGGTGGTCTAATTTTGTTTCCCCAGACTCCAGTGGAGTAAATTAAATCATCTCAGAGCATTCACAAATAATTCTGTTCTTCCTGACTGCACTTTCAAAAACATATTGTGGATCTTTAACCACCTTTGTCTGAGCAGACAGAGTTTTCATCTCCCTGTAGTAAATACAGAGCTAGGACTCTTAACTCAAGGTAGAAAGTACTGTTAGAATACTTAAATCTCCAAAATGTACAGCCTATGTAAAACTTAGAACATTTTCTTCATTTACTGAGTCAACTCTGACAAATTAAATTAGAAATATACATTTCCTGAAGCATCTCCAAGGAAACAACTGCAATGGAAATTGTATCATTTATGTTAATAGATTTAGCAGGATGCCAAGGTATATGAATAGAAAACCTTTAAGCACTCATTTACTTTTGATCTTATAAACTACTTAGCTGATTCAAAACAAGTATGGTTTTCCACATCTGCTAGATTATACAGGAAAACAAAATAGACACTGCTGCTGGAGGGATGCAGCTGACAACTGCTTATTGAGGTATCCTGTAACCAGTGAAACATATTCCTTCTGAAGGAACTCGTGAACATATAAAAGGGCAGAAGACCTTTGCACCACTGCTGCTACACCTAAGGTCTGGAACTTAGGTAATATAGAGATTTGGCAGGACCTCTCTGGATACTGAACGTTCACAATTTCAGATACAAAGCAGGGTCTAAACACTAAATTTCTGAGGGGTCTGCGTTGGGAAACAGTTCCCCAAGCAAAGCCTCTACTACAAAACCTGGGCGCTCTTGCTCATTCTTAAGATTAGAGAGCAATTCTAATCACACATTACTTTCACCACGGGATGAGATATGGTTATGTACTGTTTCCCAGATGYGCCCATGGAAAGAAAAATTTTATGTCTGGCTTAGAAGGGAGTTGCAACGAGCTTTCACCACATCCTCAGTCTGGGATGCAACCTCCCATATGCCTGGCATAATCCAGAGCTCTTTCTGTCTGCGTCTGAGTAACTAGCTTCAGCATCTCTAGGTTCAGCAGGTGGTTTCAGCATCTCACCCCAAAAGATGACCCAAATTAGTTCTGTCAGGACAGTGGCTCTGAGAAGAAGGATCCCAGAAATATTGCTGCAAAACCATGCATGAAAGAGTGACCAGTGACACCGTTTCTTTTGGTGCTCTTATGTAGCCACTGTTCGTGATTTCAACTAAGGATGAACTGCGCTTTTCATTTAAAGCAGGGATTTGGCTCGTCATAAATTACCGGTATTACTCAAGAAAACTAAATGGATTTTCTGAATATTTGTAAGCAAGCTGATTAGCTTAAATCGGTATACATTTTAGGAAAAGCTTTCTAAGAAATTTAACAAATGGCACCAAATATTTCTCCTGGATAATTCTAAGAATAGAATAATAGATGCTTAAAACTTCTCTCTTTGTTAAATCTTAGAAAGATTGTGGGCACTTGAGGATTTTATTTTAGAATGAAAGGTCATTTTTTTCCTGTTATTCTGCATAATAAAGTTTCTTTCTCAGAAAGGGGTGAAGAGTAACACTCTACTGCACAGAATCCATAGCAGAGCAGCCCCCTTTCAAAAGTCAGCTGCTATTATTCTCAGTGGGACAGATATAGTATTTGCCCAGTTAGGTGGTTATTCTGAGAAGGACAACAGTCTACAAAGTTTTCAGTGAGCCTACATTGATAAAGTGTTCTTAAAGAAAACTATTAGATCACTGGAAACAACAGGCTGTAGTAGCCTCTTAAATAAAATGCCTTGAGCAAAATGGCTATGGGGCAGATGTGCCCTAAGAGCAGCAGGAAATAACATACATTAAAAGAGGACTCTAAGAAATTCATGGAGCAGAAGATTTTTTACTTCACCTTTGTGACAAATCAGTTTTCAGTTACAAATAATGGCAAAACTAACTTGAAATTCCTAAAGAGCTCATTTTAAAAGCTTTGGATCAGATATACTCATTAGAAAAAGTAGAAGAGAAGTGAACACTAGAAATCTAAATACCTAGAAGAATGTGTGTGTAGATATGTGCACACTGCAGACAATAAAAGTGCAGGCAAAAGAGGGGCAAATGGGACATAAGGCCTGATGAAAGAACTTGTATGACAGAAGTCTGGAAGAAATATGGACATACACTTACCTGCCCTGTATTGGCCTAACTGTGACAAGTAACTGTGTATTCAACTTAATAGATTCACATGTTCTGGCTGTTTTGTGACATGCTTTGTTAAAAAAGAAGAGCTTTAATAAGTCCAGCAGAAAAGCATGGAAATACAAAATGAACATAATCTGTGATATTTAGAACAAATGAAGATTAAAAAAAACTAGAATAATTTTTGCAAAGTTTCATTATTCTGGGGCCATGTCATGATTTTGAAGGGCCTGACTTCAGATTTTTTAGTATTCAGCAGCAATTTGCTTTTAACTTGCTCTGTTCCCTCTCTTTGGGAACAGAGGCACTCAGGATTCAAGTACTGTTGGAGTGGTAACGGCCCTGTGGACACACTAAACAAACCCAGAGTTTTGTAACTTTTAGTATTCAGAAATATTCTTGGGAAGAGCAGGCAAGCTTGCAGGGCTCCAGGCTTAAAAAAGTAATCTGAAGAAGGGTCCATGTTCCTAAAACATTTCTGTTTTCTTCTCCAATGACAACAGTTAATTAAGAAAAAAAAAAGAACTATTGTTTCCTACAAACATCACTTTGCCTATTTGCACCATGGGGTTTTTGCATGATATCACAATGAGTAGCTTAGGTGTCTGGGTTATGTATTTTCATGCTTTGTTGGGTTTATATTTCAGTTTAATTTAACCCTGAATGTCCTTAACTTTACTGGTTTGGGAATAACAAAGCATCCACATACATTTTGCCCTCATTTCTGAGAGGYAGGACACTATAACATAGTTCTTATCAAATATTTTCCTGTCATAATACTTTAAAAGACTTCCTTTTCTACATTGAGCCCACTGATCTCTGCCCCAGACTTAATTTTATAGGGTTTGTCTGGAAACATGAAGAAGACAAAGGCTTGGTAGGGCAAAGCTGCTGTTCAGGTCACTATTCCAAATGAGTTTAACCTTGACATCCTTGGGAAAGGCAATGCTCTCCTACGAACCTGAAATGCCAGAGTCCTCTTATTTCTTGATTGGCAGTTGGGAATAAATCCAGATTTAGGAGTATTTACACAGAATCAGAGTATTTTAGAAAATCCCAATTACAGCAAGTTTTAGCTTTACTTAGGATATCTCTGGGAGAAAAAGCAAATGCAAAAAGAGGCTTACAATTCCTAAGGAGAAACTGATGGGAGCTACGAAATATTTGGGTGGAATATTAACACCTAATTTAATTTCCATTGCTGCTTCTAGACAAACAGGCAATTTGGGGGGGGAAAAAAAAGGAAAACAAAAAATGAGACTCGCTTGAAAAGAGTTCTACAAACACTATAGCCATTTATTTTGCGATGTGTTAAATGTCAACGCACAGTGAAGTTCTGGTTGCTGAGATGACTGGTGTGACAACATAAATATGATTAAGGCTTTTAACAGCAATAACAACTGTTCTGTTGAATCATCTTCATAGCCTTAATGGAACCATAATTGAAAATACTGTTATTCTGTTATGGGATAAAACAATCTGTGTATGTTTAAGTTGTCTATTAAATAAGTATTTTTCAATCAGTGCTTAAACTGTGAAAATAGCTTTAGCACAATGCTAAACAAGAACTCTGAAATGTTAATGTATTTGTAGCTATGCATGAAACCCAGAGTACTGTTTCAAGCATTGTACGCTTTACATTTGGATTTCACAGTCATGCATGTATTATCAAATTAGCTGTAAACAAAATATTTCAAACTTATAGTTTCAGTGATGGAAAAACATAGCCTGGGATCTCAACTAAAACCTTTGGGATTCCCTTTGTACACATCATGATTTGGCGAATCATTAGCCCACTCATAGCTGGTACTGTGAATTTCATTTCAGTCTTACTCTGATCACTCAGTTTTCATGATTTTGGAATGAAAATTCTTGAGTAAAATCTGAGAGTTCCTAAGATATGGAATTCTTAATCCTTCAAGACAGGAATCCCCCATGTGAAGTCTTGAGAAATGGTATGGTGAAGAAATTCCTGGGGCTTTTAAATTTCCAGATGTTCTTTTTTATAGCATTTCCATAAAAAGAGAGATGATAGGATTTAATTTTGAACCTCATGTTTAAAAATTGCAGTAGGTTTTAATTTAATGAGTAAAATTGCCTTTCATGGGTGACATACGAGGATGGATGTAATGATGCAGCCTGTTGTACATTCTGCAGTTCTGCAATTAAATCTCTGATTATCTGCTCTTTCAGCCTTGCCAGCCTCTAATAGTGTGAATAAGGAGCAGTAGATAAACACTTTCTACTCTCAGAGAGCAAGTAATACTATTGAAAAAGACTCATAGTTTCACCTTGGGCTGAAGTTCCAAAGAGTCAGTTGACAAAAAGTGTTTTTTTTTGCATTAAATGAATGTAGATTGTAACTTGAGGGTGAGGTCTATAATGTTGTTGCACAATGTCACTAATACTGATAACATTCCCTATTATACTGTTACACTTTGTTTTGCTTAAAATCAAATTAAGTGTAAAGGCTTGATTTTCTTCTCAGTTACAAACACCAAGTGACTCCTTCAAATAAGTGAAGCCAAGATTAGAAGTAAGGTCATCGCTACTGTAATATGACCCTGAAATGAACTCCTTGATTAGAAATGTATTATATACTATTTTACATTCACAAATCTATATGTTAGATTAAAAAAAATCTCTACTCCTAGGGTCAAAGAAGTTGTTCCAGCCCACACATGATAAACCATGCTAGAAGTCAGGTTGTAGGCAGCTCCTGTGGCTGACGGGCTTTAGTGTGCACATAGGCAGTTCCGCTTCCATTTTTGGAAAATGTTACAGATCAAAGATAATTAACTGTGCTTGTTAATTATCTCTTTGTGGATATCACTGTATTTAGAGGATCTTCTCTTAAGCTTAAGATCCATTTGGTCTCAAGGACGAATCCCATGAGGCAGGACCTCTCTCATCTGATCTTGCTTGTGCTGGTTTGGGCATCAGTGATTCTAGCTAGATGAATATTGGGCAGACAAGGTTTAAATAGGCCAGCTACAAAGTCACATTTTTCCATGCTTCTAAAGACATTCACTGAAAATTGGAAGTAAATTGCCAGCCATATCTAAGACAATAAAACAATGTTTGTATACCAAAGGATTTACTCACTCACAGCTGAGCGGTAAAAAAGTAAAAAGTGGAAACTCATTTCCGAAGTGGGTAAGTTATCATCATTCTAGTGAGAAATTAACAAGTTTCTGTTGTTCCAGGAAAAAAAAATCAATTATGTGAATTCTAGCAAACAATATAGTATTTTGTTTCAGACTACTATTATGAAAATTCTGCACTATGCTTCTCTAGATTAAATATTGAAATGAAATCATTATCAACTTAACTTATTTACTTTCAAATTTTATTCAGTAGAAATTATCTTGTTAAGGTTTAGTAGAAAAATGACAATATTTACTAATTTATGTAGTCATGAATCCATTCTAGAATGTCACACCGAATATATTTGCCTCTTAAGATGTGTTTACAGGATTTCTGTTAGTGTTTTGTGCTTATATCAAGAGGAGAACCCACTTAAACTGAATATTCTGTAAACTCACACCATCTATTTATGGTGTTTAAAAAAATACATATCTTTTCCACATTGCTTCTCTCTTTCAGTTGTATCCCCATCAACCGCTTTACCATCTATTGCTGATTTATAAGCAGTGCCAAGGCCATGTTTAGCTGTGAAGAACTGTAAGATTCAAGGAGCAGTATTTTTTGCAAACTGTATTTCCAAACAAAACTTCAAGGGTCTGGAATGGATCCCAGACAGTTTGCATCTAAATTATTTATTCATCTGGAGCCTGAACTGTATATGTAATAAGAATTTGAAAGACAATTGTAGACTGTGAAATGGATATAACAAGACTCCAAGAAGTGAGGAAGTAAAGAAAGAAGTTTGGGAGTCAATAATATACAAAAAACACGGTGATGGGCTGAGTGAATAGATTCTGCATAAAGAGTTTATAGACGAAAACTCCATTAAAATGATGCTCTTATCTAGTGTGGACATTGATGATAGAGCTAGAAGAATGGTGGAAGCAAAAATAATTTATCTCCCTTGGCTGGAGTTGCAATGCTGAGTGACTTGAGGAAGCAAATGTGAGAGTGCATGTTCAGTGCAAACCTCCATCATTAAGGTTCTCCCCTGCTCTCCAGAGCAGAACACAGACAACACATGGCACTTTTCAATAGCCTATAACTCAGACAAGTCTGAAGAGATTTTCATTGCATTATATGACTATTCTACTTCCAAATTTCAAAGATTTCTTGCTAATTGTGAAAGGGCTGAAAATTATTGTTACTTTCAGCAGCTTTTACTTCTGTTCACTGGAAAATTAATCTGTACTTGGGAATCATGTCCCAAATGGCCATATTCCATACAAGTGCTTAGATTGCTATATGAGGAGGATGTCTCTGGTTTGAGATAAATTCTTTCTTACTCAGCCAAACCCATCTGCAGTTTGCTACGTCAAACTGGTATGACCTCTCTCTCAAGAAGCCCTTCTTCCCATTTGCTCTACCTGTTTCTGTCCCATCTACAGTATTATAGCTACACTCATTCATAACAATCCTTGCATTAGAAGGAAAATGATGTTGCAGATAACCAAAGGTGTCTTTTCCCCACATCTAGCTCCCATGATTCCATGACATATAAAATCAGATTGCTTACATGAGAAAATTCTCACTCCACATTGTAATTTTTCTTGACTTGATATTCTTTGATGAATATAGTTATCAGCACATGCAATGTTTTCCCTCTGTCATCGCAGTTAACCTCTCGACACCTAATTATACATAGTAAAGAGATAGTTCTAAAATAATTCGTGAAGATATTTTCAGACGATCGAGTCATGTATTTATCTGACACACGATTTAGACCATGCTCTCCTCTGCTTTTCAGCGGGAAATACATGAATGTCAGAGAAAGAGAATGTAGCCTTACCTGGCAGAAGATAATGCATCAATTACTGCAATTTATGCATGTGTAAGAGACTGAGTGGCTCAAGGGCCTGATCTCTGGGATTCAGCTGTTAAAATTACTTAATGCTTCATCCGAACAGTGCACGAAGCCAAATGCTAACATCAGATGTGTTGTAAAGCACCGGAGCCACTGGCAAGATATAAAACACTGCCACCAATATCATTGTAGGATATTATTCTCCCAGTGCACACACAAGCAGATGAAATGGAAGTTTTGCATTAGTTTTAAAAGTGAAATGAGCCAAGCAGACAGATTTTTAAAACTTCTTAAGACTTCTCAAGGAACTGTAAGGACAGACAGACAGATGTTTCTTATGAAGCCAGTTGAAAAAGTTAAAGACATTACAGTCCTCACCTGGCGGTTACAGCTCCACAGCTCAGCTGACACTAGAGATTATATGACCTCTCCTCAATCACCTGAATCTGCTGTTAAAGAGATCTTGAGGTTGGTGTCTTCCATTACAAACTGAAGTATGAGCCTTTAAGCTGCAGTAAAGACCACAGTGCAGCCTGTTAAGGTGGAGGTTTATGTGACAGAGCATATGTGAGATCTGGGCAACTATTATCTAATGAACCAGCAGTTTCCTAGGTCCAATAGTCTGTCTGCTTTGGGACAAGAGGGGATAGATCATGAGGCTCTTTTTTACTGTAGTTCAGACTTTAACCTGTCCTTCTGTATTAATAACTTGTACTGCATTGCTGACCACACATGGTGTTTCCCCCTTCAGCTGATTACTGACCCTATTGTTGTTACCTGTTCTGTCTCATCATGAATTTGGCAAAGTGAACTGGTAGGACCAAAAAACATATAGCAAGAAAAAGATATTATTTCTTTCCTTATTCACATACTGTCAAACAAACGTAAAGTTTAAAGAGATGTGAACTGGAGAAGGGGTGTAACTGTTCTGCAAACTTTTTGGCACCAGTCTTAATGGCTCAAACAAACATTCATCCATTCAATCAAAGTTCTAGTGTACAAGCTGATCTGTTTAACTTTGCATATTATGTGAAATAGGGAATATTTACGCAACACATTCTCTTCTTTCTTCTGTGAAAGCTTTAACTCAGAGAGCATTTAACAAGAATCTAGCAGCATAACATGATTGAAAGTGTTAACATCAAAACTAGTGTATCCATAGATTGTCAGTCTATCCCATGAAGTACGGACAACTATGCTCTATTTTGGGAAGTGACAGACATTTACATCAGCAATAGTAATTTATTTAGTTGTAATGATTATGGCTTCCAAACAGTTTATAAATGAACTAGTAAGTCCCCAGAACATCCCCTTCATACATGTAAGGCGGTAAGCTTATTCAAGGAACCAGAGAAATGAGAACATAACTGTGATAGTGAACAAGAACTCTTTAACCACAAACAAGCATCGGACAATATTAAGAAAATATGCTGAGAATAAATTTGTATCAAATTGAAAACACCAGGGATATATTATCAGTGTGATAACATTCATTTAAATTTGAATTTAGTGAAGCCAGTGAGGTTGGCAGCTTTTTCTCTTAAAAAAAGTAACACTTTACAGTCTATGACTACATCTTCCATTTTACATCTTGTCATCTCAAGGGGAAGCTGTATTCCTTGGCATCAGACATGGATCTAGATCCAGCACCACTCATGGGAGAGAAACATTGAATTATCACTATCACTTTGATATCTATCCTCAATTTTTCCCAGAAAAGTGTAGTCTTAGGGTAGCATCTCAACTGCAAAAGATCATGTAACAACATGATGGTATAACAGTATTATAAGGCTTCTACTCTACATAAGACACATCTGTTAGCTTATCAAGAACCAACTGTAATCCATGAAATACAGAGATATATTCCTCAGACTGTGTCAGTCTTCCTGGTACAAGATCTTATCTTCTGTCATCACAGCCTACAATTGTTTTAGCCTCAGTTTTTCATTCTTTAGGTAACTGGTAGTCCAAGAACTACAATTGGAAACTGATACTCATGGCAGCACAAAAGAAAGAGAGCTCGTGAGCAAATATAATCTGAGGCAACAAACATCAATACTGACTACCTTAGGTCCATGGTTCATACAACCTTGTATTTTAAATAAAATACCTCAAGAAAGGATAGCTTATATAAGATGATGAAAAGACAGAAAGAGTAAAACTGACCCTTACATTTTAACTAATACAGATAGAGAAGACTGCTTTTTCCAGTAGATATTGCACAAGCGTCTGAATTTAGTCTTTTTGTTAGCTGCAGGTCAAGTTCTTTAATCACTAGCACTGTGATTAGTGAGGTGCCAGAATTATGAGAAACCTCTCTTGGCATAAAAGAACCTTATTTGGGAGCAAGGACTAAATGTATGGGCAAAGGAAACTGAAAATTAAAACAGGCTAAGGGATGACTATTAAGGGAGGAGCTGGAACATCCATTTGACAGTAACTCCTGAGCTTAGTCCTYGGCCTTAAAGAAGGTTGAAAGTGAATATGAACGTTCTCTTTTCTTCAAGGCAGTGTCTTAAAATCCTGCTTACTGACTGTTTTGGAGCATAGTATTCACTTCTCCACCTGCTGGAGTTTCTCTGCCTTGTATAATTTTCTTAAATATCTCCTACAACAGATAACATAAAAGTGAACGTGATTCTGATGCCCAGTGGATGTTCTCAGAGGCAAAAAATCATGATTCAAGTGCTGTGTCAATTAATGCTTATTTCAGCAAATTATACTCACACCAACTATAAGGACTGAGAGCACCCAACTCAGAGTACACTGGTAAACAGCGCACTCACTGGAGGGTAGGCAGTAAGGGGCTTATATCACCTCAGGAAAGCACCTAAACCCTAGTTTCCCACACTAACAAGTGAAAGCAAGGTACTGGAGAAATCTTCACTGAGTCTGCAGAACACTTGTTACTGGTGAAAACGCATTTGCAGAGCAGACATACGACAAAAAGAAAACCTGTGCACTTACAATCTGAGCATGTGAATCTGCAAATCACTGAAACCACAATTCTTACAGTAGCGTTAAAAACAAAAAGTAGCTCACTGAGCGAAACTTCACTTTAAGCCTATACTCATCTCCTTCCCTTTCAGATTCTTCTTTTCAGTTAATTTCTCATTTATGTTTCAGGCATTCGATAATATTATTTTGTTTCATTTCTATGATCACATGGCAAAGTGTTCTTCAGTGGTTAGTCCCTATAATTTTCCTTTATCTCTTTTTCCTCGGTACTTTCCTCACTTCCCCCAGAATGGGGTATCATAGCTGTGCTGATTGGGTATAGATAAGGTCTTCCATTTCTTACTTTCAGATGATATAATCACTCTTACTATTAAAAGTTTGGCAGATATGTGCTGCTTCTACTAGAAGTTCTTTCACAAGAATGTGGTTAAAATTTAAATTATTATGCTGCTCTGGGATAGGAAACTGCCCATCTATGTTTCCATGCTGTGGCCAAATCCAGTAAAATTAATTTCTCTTGCCAATGAAGAATCCAGAAGTTCTTTTACTTTTGATTTGTTTTTGTTGCTATGTTAAGTCAATTGCTGTATCTTCCACCCTTCATAGCTAACATGCCCCAAATCAACAACTACTAAATTTGTTGTGTGACTACAGTGATTCATTGTTTCCTTATTTTCTAATTGCATCAATATTCTCTCCAATCTTACTAGTTACTCTAGTTACTCTCCTTTGGCAATTCAAACACGTTACCCATTTAATTTTCCAAGATTCTTACCAATCATACCCGATTTTACATGGTTTGCAACCTCACACTCAACAGCTCCATTATCAAGCACATCTATTCGATAACCTTAACACTGATAGTAGGTTTTACATTACATAGTATAAGATAGCATTCAAAGTAGATAAATAGAAACATAGAAAACACCAGTAAGGGGAAAACAAAAGCTCAGCCTAAGCCTATAGGAAACATCCAAGAAATGAGAGATGACACAGGATTTTTCAAGATTCTATGTTAAAGATTTTAAGAAATTTTTTTTAAAATCTGCTACAATGAGTACCTAGTTTCTGGGGGTGAAGGCTTCAAACTGCATTGAGTCCTAGATGATGTCTAAAGGTCAACAGCATCTCTCCTTAATATACTTGCGGTGAGACAGAGACTCCTTTTCCTTATCTGATTGATAGATGACGTAAGGAAGAAAAGTACACATTCCTTCTAAGCTAGGTAAAAGCTCACACTCAGCATGTGATTTTCCTTTGTCATTGGTTTTAAGACTGATGTAATTTCAACTATTTTGGCAGTATCATATCTGATAAGAAGGCCCCAACTATGGTATGGGACAGCAGCAGTGCTGTGTGCTTTCCTGCCTGTTCTGAGTGAGCAGGGCAGGAGCTTTGCTGGTGCGACTCCTCCCTGTCCTTGGCTGGTGCTTTCAAGGAAGCTTTAGCTGACAAAACTGACATCAGCATTCAAAGGTCTTGGCTGAATTTGCTGGAGGCTGTTCTCTGTGGTTCACTGTCAACCTGAAAAGATACAGGTAATATGGTCCAGGGGATTTGCTACTACTGTAATTTTTTTTACTACAGTTTCTTAGTGACTGGAATGCTGGAACTAAGAGCGTGCTTTTAAACCTGAGAAAAAAACAACAAAGTGGAAGGAGCTCTCGAAGATTGCATTCAGAATGCAAAATGGATTTGGCGTATTAGAGAAAAGGCCTGAGAAAATACAAAATGAAATTCTACAAAGACAAAGCAGTTTAGTGTAGATGGCAATACACAACCACACAAACTCATCCTGTAGAAAAAACTGAACAGGCAGCCGTGTCACAGAGAAGGACCTATGGGTTATAATATATCAAAATAAAACCCAGTAATGTTTGCTACTGCAAACCACACACATTTCAACAAGAATAACATAGCTTACATTCAAAATAATTCTTTTCTTCTTGCTAGTGGAACGTAAGGTTCAGCTCAGCAGTCCTGTATCCACTTTTGAAAGCCATAATTTACAAAAGATATGAATTGATTGGAAAGAGTCCAAAGGAAAGCAGTAAGAAGGACCAAAGGTCTAGCAAACATATCCCATGAAGAAAGATATGACAGAACCTAGGTGATTTACTGAAGACAGTAAAGACATTATAACAGTCTACAAATGTAAAATATTGCTGCAAAGAGGAAAGGCACAAACTGTTCCACCACAGATAGGAAAAGAGTTAATGAGCTTAAGGTGCAGTAAAGAAAATTTCAATTTAACACTAGGAAAGTTAAGTGTGAGGATAGTTAAACACTCAACATATTGCCAAGTGAGGTTGTGGAACCTTCACCAGAAGAGGTTTCTTGAACAGGACAGACAACCGTCGATCAAGAATATTTTAAATATAATTGGTCCTGCCTTGGACAGGGAGATGGACAAGATGACCCTCCAGTGTCCTTCACAGTCCTATACTCTATATTCTGTGAATTATGACAGGATGATTTATTATTGATGAATAGAAGAAAGTTAAGCATTTATTTAATTTGCATTTTAAAAGGACACAACCCTCCTTGAATTTAGAGAGATTACTGTCATATTTAGCAATTGCACTTAAAGTGTACCAAATAATGCTTCTGATATAATCTGACTTTGCTAGGCTCTAAATAGAGTAGCACCTCTCTTAACTATCCTTATCAATTATTATTCTGAAACCCAGTGGGTCTTGGTATTCATTTCAGTGAGATCATCTCACTTCTCAGCAAAGATTTAGCAGCAAGAAAGTTGCAACAGGATTAATACTTTACCACATGTAAATTTACATATTTATGTATGTGTTAGGCCTCTATAAGAAATAAGAAATGAATGTACAAAACACAACTTACGAATCAGTATTATTGATTTCTTTATACACATTTTTCATCCCCCTCACTGCCTTATCTGTCAACTGCAAAAACATACTCATTTGTAATTGTTCCCATCATCGCTGCTACGGCTTTGCTACGCATATATCATCTGCACATTATAACTAACTTCCCCTTTAACTTACTGCACTATATTCTTCTCTACCTCCATGGCAGAGGAAGAAATTGCATATTTTATTCAGAAGAATGAAAACTATATGGAAATGCAATCACTTGCAGTTAACAATGATGTTATTTATGCAAATTGTTGATCTCGCTTTTCCTTAAAAAGAAAAAAATCTGGCTTTTTTTAATCTATAAGAATTTTTTCTTTTTAAGACTCTTGGTAAGCATGATTTGTTTCACCTGTTTTTCTACTGGGGCACTGTCTCGCATCAAAGCATCTACATATCTTTGAAAGACATATCCTACATGTCTGAATACAGCCATCTAAAAGCAAAAGGATCCTGCAGAAACTGAAAACCCGGTTCTTAGATGTAACCTACAAAAGTGGAATTACAGAGGTTTAGTTATGTTAGATATTGTATCATGGTCAGATTAAGCTGCTGCTAACAAGATGTTAGCTGTATGACCGCTTGACAATATGCTTTTTCTTCACTGCTTATCATCCTGTGAAAGATACAGCAGAGTTGACAGTTATAATGCATTGCTTACCAGCTGCAAAACAGAAAAGCAGAACACAAGAATGCGACTGATTTCAACTGCAGGATATCATACTGGCCCTTGATTCTCACCCAAATGTTCTCACATTGTAATGGATGAAAAAAAAATTAATTTTACAGAGGTTTAAAAACTAATTAAGTATGTGTCATTTAGGAGAAACAATTATTGTGGTATTGTAATTCCTGGTGGCAACCTTCAACGGATTGAATGCAGGGTAGTTTGTATGCATTATTTGAAATATAATGCATGCATGTACCTAAATGCAGGCATGCGTATGTAAAAATAACTCAGTACTATCAACATTAATTAAGTATTTTTAATACAAGTTCATTAAAGATAACCTATTTTGCAAGAAGGCTATGGATACTTCATTCTGTCTATTTTATAGTAGTCATGTCCACAACTCTAACTTTCAACTCTTTATTTTGGATTATATGTTAATAAATGGGTCTAGCAAATTTGGTGAACAGTGGTGGTGATGGTGGTGGCGGTTGTTTTTTCTGTGTTAATTTGTTGGCTACAGCAACACTGAACTCAGTAATGTCTTGTGACATTTATCTATGAAACAGGACACACAAAAATACAGACAGTGAGCCAGATTTAACTTTGTGGCTCCCTTACTGAACGATTTATAACACAACTCAATTTCTGCTGTTTTGTGTATCATTATGTGCACAGCTACAGCATGCTTCATGAGACAAACTCAACATTACATCTAATGCCATCAAAAGAAATTCCCTGGTTAATACACCTCACGTTTATTCTCACCGCCACTCTCTGACATAGTGTATTGTCAACGTGCAAAATGGAAGATATTCGGGGTGAAGGATGCCTTGATGCCCTGCTGTATCATCTAAGGCAGGTGCAAGCATCTGCCAGTGCAAAAGGCAGGCTCAGGGCACGGGTCTGAAGCTCTTTTAGTCTCCAACAAGTAAATTCATGCCTAGAGATGCCAGTGATGTTTCAGTGATGCACTGACATTACTGAGAGAAGTAAATGCCAAGATGCGAAACTGGTTACGTAGTCAGTTATAATCAATACTATAATGATAACATGGGATTTATTAACATCATATGTTTTCTGTTGATCCTAAAGGTTTTACTTTTCAGAAGCCAACAATAAATACTGCAATGTAGGCCACATTTTTTGGTATACAATCCTAGTGACATTTTGTAAGCATTTGTAGCCAAATTCAGAGTCACAGTTTAATTCTTAAATTTTCAACCTTTTGACTTTGCACAAGTTACATACAATAATTTAAAAAGAAGCTTTGTGGTTAAAGCTTTGAATTTCATCAGCCAGATGACTGACTAAAGATTTCAGAGCTGCAATAGCAATCACATTTTGAAAGTTGCTAAAGCAAAACAGTCAGGAGATAATAAAGTAGTTGAAGGTGTCATTCCAAATCCCAGCTCAATGTCATGGGCATGGGGGATGACACAGAACCAAAAATCTAACTGTTGTCTTCCTTTATCCTCTTTTTGTGGATGGATAATTTTGAAAAATCTTCTGGAGACTAATGATATACATAAAGTTATTATATAAAATTCATGCCTCAGAAAGATTCCACTTGTCAAAGTGACAAGTTTGAATCCTCCAATATTCAAAGTTCTGCAATGGAAGCAGTTCCTTAGAAATTTAATTTGCTTAATTTTTTTGCTTTTTCAAATTGCTTAATTTTAGCAAGTGAAAGTCATTTGGGGAAGAGTCTGAGGGGGATGGGAACAAATTAAGATTATGATTACAATAAAGCACTTACACGCCTTTATATTTTATACTGATACAGTAGACGACTGTATTGACAAGGCTGTGCTTTAAACCATTGAAAAAGATATCATCAAACTAAACTTACTATAGATTGCAGTTTGGCTAGTGTAACTGTATCCACACCAAGGGATACAATACAGTATAGTACAGTTCCAGTACAGTTATATCAGTCAGGGATCACATTTTTTCCTATCTCTTCTTGACTTAGTTATGTTGGTAGAAGTGTGCTGTAAGCACAGCTTTAATTTACTTTACAGACTTTTCTTGGAAGGTCTGCAACACAGGTACATGATACAGAAGTGAAAGACACGTCTTATGCCTATATAGCTCAGATCTCAGCGCTGGTTACATGTGTTTATGCCGGAGAAAGAAGTTTTATTTTTCTTGCGCCTGTTTATGAAATAGTAGCAGTTTGGATAATGACACACAACTCAGCTGAGCATGCCCTGAGACACCCAAGAAGAGCTCCCAAAACTATCACTGTGCTAATATGACTTGAAAGGGAGACATGGATTTTTTCTATACTGTGCAGAAGCATATCTCATCAATTACTTTGCAAGGCAATAATCAGCCTTTTATGGCAAACCATGTGAGGAATGGTGTTGCTAAAACAAAACAAGGAGGAATAAAGTTTCCTTTGTGACTTCTGATTAGCAATATAAGTGAACTATTGGATCCAGATACTGTGCTATGGTGTGTTCGCCTGGGCCTGGCAAATTGCCCTTGAAATGAGCTCTCTGGTAACAGAAAGCTTGTGCTGCTGCAGCTGTTCTGCCTAGTGCTCTCTGTGATTAGCGGTTGCAGTTAGGACAAATGAGAAATGAAGCAATCAGAAAAGAGAATCAAAACTCTGTTGAAGACCTACTTTTGAGCAGTTTTAGTCTAGCATTTTTTACTCTGTACAGTACACATTCCACAGCAATTTTGGAAACAGTATCACGTAAACATTAACATCTGCTTAGCTGGTAGCACCAGCTAAAAGCCCTCATTTGTAATATACAGGGGAATTTGTTATTGCCCCAGTCAATAGCTATTGACTTGGTAGAGCTCTTCTGCTTATTACAATCAAATCCTTTTTCTTTTTTGTTCAATAATCAATGAGATTGTAATGGAAGGTACTGCTTACAAACTGCAATATATATTAACAGCTGCTAGAACTTCATGACTAATGGTTATAAATAGGAAAGCACGTGCTAAAAACAGCATTACACTTCTATTAATCAAACTTACTGCATCAGATGTGCCTTTATAGGTTAGTGGAACTGTAATGCACAGCAGATAAATAGTTTCTGCCATTATTAATCTTTTAATACAAAACACCTCTTAATCATGCTATCATTACATAAATAAGCTGGCTAGGACAAGGTTCTGTCTGACTTGTATAGAGCACCTTTTATTCATAGGAAATTTCTGTCCCTGGTTGGCCTGTGCAATTCAAGATCCTGCATTTAGGAAAAATGCAAGGTATCTATTCTGCTCCCAGCTGAAGACATGAATATTCTATGAAAACCATGGAGGGAGCAGGACAGAAGTAAAGCAATATCCTAAAGATAAAGCAGCAAAAGACAAGCGCACAGCAGAGCGTACGTGCCACATGCTCGGCCTGCCTCCTAGCATTTTCTCTGCTGTATAGCAGTACTGCACAACTTCGTACTTTACACTTCATAAAATGTGCACTTTCCAGGCCTTGGGGTGAAATTTGTTGCTAATCCATGTACCCTTTTCATTCTGTAACTATTGCTGTGCAATTACGTATTTTTAAATTTTACCTCTCTGCCCCAAACAATATTGCTCTAGAACTTTTTCTATTTATTTTATATCTGAGAGTGATACATATTTTTATAGGACTGTGTAACTATAATGGTAACATCTGCTATTCTTATATTACCTCTGAGCAAACATTCCAAAAACAATAATAAAGTGTTTTGACTCCTTAGAGAAAGGCACAACTGTTAAAGATGACTTCTTGGCTTAAGGTTGTCTATAACCACTTTCCTATAGAACAGGAACAAACACTCTAATGTTGGAGCACTGATTTATCTGTTTGTTTCTGTTTTCTTAATGTATACTTCATTTCTCTCTAGACTGATGATGAGATGTTACAGAAAGAAAATTTATAAATGTGGCAAAGATTAAAGAATCATGCCATTGCCAAATACATTATACTGTACTCTGTGTGCACCATCTAATTGGATTTAAATAGTGTTTATAAATCACAGCCTCTAGCCTTTTCCAGAAATGAGACACACTACTAGATCAAGCAGCAAAACATGACATGGATTCTAGTTGTACCTGTGATACTGGTTCATAAACTGCCCAGACTGGTGAAGACTAGTGGAAGTTAATTGCTGCTATACTGCTCATTATGAAGCAAGAAACTGATTTCAATTAAGTTCCTACATATTTCCATCCCTAAGAAAGATATCCAGTGCTGCTCAGACAGTGTTAACTTGTTTTCTTGTTCATGGTCAGCAGAGCAGCCACTGACTGGAGAGCAATGGAGACTAAACCATATCTTTCCAGAAGGCTGCAACATAATGAATTTCTAATAATCAAACACTCCTAAATATTTATGAATTTATCCTTGTAATACTGTATGAAGCAAAAAAAATTTGATCTTCTTTATCTTAACTTAGAACCATAGAGAGACTGATTTGCACAAGGTCAACCTGTATCTATTGAAATTCTGTCCCAATGACATGAGTTCAGGAACTATAATTTCCTCTTTATTCTAGTAGGTTGTGTTTCCCAAACATAGCTCTGAGCGTAGTAACATGGTGAAAACAGAAAACATTGAAAGCATATTTATTGCATCTTTTGTGAAGGTAAGAGGATGTCATTGTCCTCTACAAGCAACATAGTATGTTGTCACAAGCTCTAAACCTGCTTTAAAAGAGAAACATAAAGCACTGCAAATTGGCAAACAACATGGCTTGGTTGAGGCAAGCATTAATTATGAGAAGAGTATGTATGCCTTGTGAGGTTCGTAATTCAATACTGCAAAATGTTGGCATTAAAGAAATTCCACGCATCTTAATAAAACTTCTACCTAACACTTAAATGATCACTACATATTTCGGCAGTTCAGGAAAGTTTATAACCCAGCTAAAAATAAAAGACTTCAGAGACAAGGGACTGTTAGCCTCTTGGCAGCCAGAATAGGTATAAAGAGTAAGACATTTCATAGATTATTCTGGAATTTAGTGAATCATTTGCAAGTGTACAAAAAAATTAGAAGAGTTAACATTTTTTTTTTCTGTAAGATAGGAAATTAATCCCTTCTGGTACCAGTTTTGGTGAAACACAACAGAATAAAAAGTGAGTCCTTGTGCGAAAAGAATAATACAGCTGCTACCTTTCTAACTCTACAAGGTGATTTGACTTCATTGTCAACTCAGGTACATTTATGGTTTTCTCCACTGTATTCCATCTGCCCATAAACAAATTCTGCAATGCTATTTTATAAGAACCTGTAAAGGATTTTTTTTTTTGAATGTGGAGGAGGATTTTTATTAAAAAAAATCTGATTGAAAACAGGTAGGCTACACTTCTCATAGTATTGTTCCAAACTCTCTAGTATCTGCTAGCTCTTYACGATTTGGTTCATTTCTGAGCATTACTATCCCTACTTGAATATGGAGGTGATTCTTAATTTTGATACTAAATAACATGGAATGGGAAAAAACAGTGAAAAGCTATAAGCAGTAACTTACTTTTTGTAACTACTCCTTCAAGACGGATTATATTTGGGTGATCAAATTGTCCCATGATACTAGCCTCTCTCAGGAAATCTCTTCTCTGCCTGTCCACATAGCCACCTTTTAGAGTTTTAATTGCAACAGGTATCTCTCTCTTTCCTGGTGTCTTCAGACGTCCACTGCATACTTCTCCAAATTCACCTTCAATAGATAAAACATCTGTTAGATCATTCACAGTGCCTGGAGAACTACAGTAGTTTGCACTAATGAACTGAAACAACACTGTCTTTTTTTAATAGTTCAGAGTTGTTTATAGTGATCAGTGAAACAAGAACACAAAATACTCAAGAAACTCACGCGTTCCAGAGCTAAATGGCATTCCTCCCAGTGAGAAATAAAGGATGGGATATTCAGGCTCCTGAGTTACCCCACAGCCCAGTAAGGCAAAACATTCAGCATTACTTCACAGGAAACAGTCACCTTTTATGTCATTACCATAGATCAAGGGGACTTGTATTTTCACTGTTATAGCCAAACCATCTGACCTCTACAGTGTGGTTCATCTTTGCTTTACTGACACTTTGAAACTGAACTTTGATATCAATGTGCTTGCAGTATAACTGAGCATGCTATGAGGAAGCAATGTAATGAAGCTTAGATTTTAGTTATAATGATGACAGAATATTTATCTATGGATATTTTTAAGGGATGCCATGCACAAAGATTTTTATTAAAATAAATTCTGTGAGCATATCAGAATATCTGACTTTCCTCTAAATGTAGAAAGCATCTAAAAATGTACTTAATATTATTATGCCCCACTTGCCCATGAGTTATTTAAATGGAACTTACGTGCCTACTTGAAATTAATGACATATTTCAGTGTTCTGACACCCAAAGGCCAACAGTTTCAGCAAATCAGGATTGAGCTGCATAACAAGAGGAATCTCAAAGCTTGCTTCACCTGATATTTGCCTGTGTAAGTAAGCACCTTTGAAGAACACACGTCTCCTCACATTCCCTTTGGACATTTACTAGTTAAGTCTGTACGTAAATCACAACTTTTCTTTGATCTTGAAGTCACTCAAAAGTTATTTAAAACCCATACCAAATATACTCTGGATGCCTGCAGGTCAGTTTTCAATGGGTCATAATTCAGTAAATCAAAATCAATGTTCACAAAAATATTTCAAAGCACTTCGCAGTGAGGGGTACTTCCATACCAAAATTAAATGTCTACCCCAGCCATTTTGGAATCAGAACTGCWGAAAAACAAACAAAAAAAGTCATAAATACAGTTACATATTTAACTGGAAGAAAACATTTCTTTCCCCCTCCACTGAGTGCTGTCTGAATTAGTTTGCCTTAATGTTTAAATACAGAACAAAGGAAAACAAAACAAGAGAGCTCTGTTGCATAGAAGTATCTTCAAATATAAACTGAAGGTAGAAAAGATAGGTGTGAGAGATGGAAGCTTCACTTCAGAAAGTTATAACTCTCTGATATTACAGGATTAGAATGGGTATCATCATACAATCTTTATTTTATTAGGCTCTGTCACTTTCACTATAAAACAAAACAAGGTTTTATTAGCCAGTAAGATCCAGGAGGAGTGCAGGGATTAGAAAACCAATTTCGTCACTTGTCTTCTGTTTCAACACAGACATCAACAAGTACAAGAGTACAATTAACAGATGTTGAACATAACCTCTGAATACATTAGTAGCTAACAAAGGTCAAGTGTTAAGTTTGGTAGATCTTCTATCTACCAAAAAGATCCTATTTGTTTTTATTTTTATTTTTACTTTTTAATTTTTGAAAGTAAAACAAAGTATGTGCTTCTCTGAAGATGTGTTTGTGTGTGTGGAAATACATGTCACCAGACTAATGCTCTGGGAATCTCAGGGCAAAAGGGAAAGTTGGCCAGCAAGTTTCCTATATGATTGATGCCTTTTACCTTTTAGAAGGCTCTGCTTAAAAGTTTATTTGCCGGACTATTGCCACAGAAGAAGTAGTGGATGACTTAGACTTCCAAAATTACACCATAAAACAAAATCATGAAACCTGAATGTTTTGAAGGAGAGATCGTATGTCAATCCTCTATTCTGTGATATATCCAGCAGTGTTCGAACTCATCTTGAAAGCAGTGACCTTACTGCATCTTAATGGCTCTTCAAGCTGAAATGCCTAAAATTAGAAAGACTTCCAATTTCTTACTCTTGATGAAACAACCAATGTCAAGGAAAAATAATAGAACCTTAGTATCCAGGTTTTTAAGGTATTTCATGACTGTGGAAATCTGTGGAATTGCAAAATCTCATTTTTGAGAAAAATTTGGATAGTACAGATTACAGCATAAAATGTTTTGCTATTATAAGATTATACAGGACAGTACTGCAATTTCAGAATTTCAGAAATAATAACATTCATGCCTCAGGGACTGGGAAGGACTGTTCACCAACTGTTTTGAAGTGAATTAGACTGTTATGGAAGGAGGCAAGTAAACGACGTACAATCCCAAGATTTATTATCTGTACAACATCCAAAGCACGGGAAGGAACATTGTGTCATCTCTCTGACCTGTCTCTTTCCTCTTTTTTGGATGTACCATTTGTACAAATAGAAAGAAAATTCACTCCCCATGGATATTGGGATGGACAAGTTGGCAAACATTAAGATCCTAACTGCAATTTTTTGGGGATGTAGAGACTTTTCAGCCAGACAGTAAATGATCATTATCTCACAGAACAGACAGTTACTATGCTCAGAAACTTCTGCAACATGTAATAACTTCTAGTCCTGGTTTAAACTAGATTGAGATCAATGATACAATCCAAAGCATTGAGCTATTTACGTTGAAAAAGGTTCTGACAAGATGCAATTCCAAAGTATTTTTGCTAGTCCTCTGTTAAAGAAAGAATTTTCAATGTTTTTTAAAACAAAGGAGAATATATTCTACAATAGGGACACATTTTTTTCTTGAATCTAAATCTGATTGCTCAAGTTTGAAGATAAACAAGACAAATGTTGACCCTGCAGCAGTAAAGGTTCATGACTGCATGTGTAATAAGCAGAAGCTAAGAGCCAGATGTCACTGAAGTCAGCATCTTTCCTTGCTGCAGGGAAAAAGCTGGTGATAACTAGAGAAAACGACAGAGTTCATTGTCTGTTCAGTTTTAATAATGTGTAAATAATCCCTGTTTTAATGATATAAAACTGACATGCCTCGTTGTATGTTATGCAAAAAGAAGATAATTGAGCAGTCTAGAAACTTACCCTGTGCGAGCCATGCATGTCTTTTCTCTATCTAGTCAGATGTTATTTAAAATGAAACAGGAATAGTCACTTATGAGTCTGATATGCAGACTCATGTTTGCATGTGGTATTTCTAAACAGGGTCAAAACAAATATTTTGCAACAAATACTGTAAAACAAAGACAGTTGCTGTTGATTGAACTCAAAGATGGCAGCAACAAGTACAGTTCAACTCATTTTCCCCAGTTTTAGTTGTAAGGCCTTGTAGTCATAAGACTTTAAATACTGGAGTGGGAGAACTGGCATAAGATTTAGATTATAAAAAGAATATAGTCTGCTGTTTGTGAAAAATCAAAGACYTGGCCTCTTCCTGAAGTTTCTACTTCTTAACAAAGAAAACAAAAGGACAAATACACGCTTGAAGAGATATGTGACAAAATATGTCCTGCAAGTCCTTGCATTAGGAGGCGTTCAAGCCTTAAACCAAAGAGTGAGAAGTGCTGGGGTCGCAAAAAGTGTCATGCACAGGACAAAACACAGGATATTACAGCATGTTGGTAAGTGCAGCAAGTTTAATATGAAAAGAGGCTGAAGAACATCTATAGCAATGAACAGATGGGCAAGTTGTGGGAACTGGCAAAGAGGCACCCAGTGTTTTTGTGATATTTGACCAGCTGAACCCATGGGATGTCATGGAATATTTAATACTAATGATAATAAAACTCTACCAAGAGTTTTGAAGTCAAGACTATATAACATTAAATTAAGCAATAGAAAAACTTTGTCATCAGTAGTGGTTGTAATAAAAGGGAATGTAGCAATCAATCTCACCATTTAAACTGCAACTGTTGCTAGAATGTGAACTTCATTAAAACCTATTTATTTGTTGATGCTATTACGAGAAACATAAGAAAAGCACTTACAAATAAGTTCTGTTTTGCCTTTGCTATTATAATATGCTTGCTATTATGAATGCATATTTGATCTAACCACAAACTCCATTTAGGTAGTAAACCATTTCCCCTACTGCCTTTACCGTCCAGTATGAACTAAGGCATCTGCATAAGATATTCAAGAACTAACAATAGAGAATATTAACAGGTATTAGCCTGGATGATCTCTCATTCAAATGAAAGCTCCATACAACAGTAAATTTTTTCTCAGTGGAACTAGATATAAGATATTGATGAATGGGATGGGGGATTTCAAGCCACTCAGGGGAAGCAACCTGACTAGAGATCCTTCTTGAATCTGGATTTATTAGCAGACTGTGTTATTTTAACTCACATATGTGTGTACAGTGGAGTATGTCTATGAGTAAAGTTTGAAAAGTTTGGAAAGCCTGTATTTTACATGCTTTAATCGCACCAAAGCACCAGAAGGAAGGACAGTAATTCAGAGAGTCTGCAGATGTACTGGGACACTAAAAGCATTCCAGAGGAGAAGAAAGGGAGAGCTGAGATCAAAGGTTAAACTAACCAGCTCCATGCAATATAGTGTATGTTTTCAAAAACATCAGCTTAAGAAATGTCCACTAAGAGGAGTTCAAAATTTTTTTCTCAATGTAAAGAAAGCCCTTGAGCTCATCATCCTTTCTCAACTAGTTACTGTTTTGCATTTGTTATTATAATCCTCCTAATAATATGAACTCACAATAGGAATGTTTATTAAAATGTATAGACAAGACAATTTTTATTTTGGCTATGATGCCTTTGACTCTTGCAGGCCAAGTGTCATCTTCATTACTACTAAACGTCATTTTCCAGTCTGCCATCACTGCTTGAAGATCTTGCTACTTTTTCAATTTGACCATTGGTTGCCACCTTCTCTGAATCTGTTTTAATATCTGATGGAAAAATCTCATCATGTGGAACAGTCAGTCTGTAAGCAACGATTTTAGATATTCTTTTTTTTTTAATGTCACATGGTTAATATTGCCCTTAGGTTACTACTACTCGGCACCAAAGGACCAGACCAAATTGTCTGTACAACATGGCTAATCAATGATTCCAGAGAAATCTCAATGTCTTGTGCAGCATGCAGATGTGCCCCTACAACAGAGGGTAAGTAGGTAAATACAGTCACGGGCTCTTAGATTTTGCACTTCTAAGCAGAGAGAGACTGAAACATAGGACAAAAATATTGAAATATATAATAAAGTGTACATTTCCAACTCTCACATCATACAAGATTCTAATTACCAAATACTTAAACAGATAACATGGGCACAGGGATGGGCAAGCTGAGAAAAGAAGCTGAGTAGAAAACTTGCCTTGAGTCTCATGATCATCTGAACTGCAACTAGTGAACCGTGAAGAACTTTTGGACACATGTTTTTCCTACTGAAAAATGAAATTTGAAACTGCTTGCAGAAAAGATCAGTTTCAAAAAATTTCTTGACTAAAAATGCTAGAAAAAAATTCAAATATTTGAAATATTTGACTGACATTTTCAAAATGAAAACTTTCAGTTCTTGAATGGAAGCAATTTTTGGTTTGAAAATTTATGTTAGTTACAGAAAGTCAAAATGAAAATCAATCAAAAGAAAATGTTCAAACAAAAACCTATTAATTCACTTTTTAAAATGTTTTAATGTGTCATTTTGTAAAAGATTTTAATTTTTTGTTTTGCTTAGGTGAAAATTATAAACATCTTCTAAAAGCAATTTTCTTGCGATGAGAAATCTATTTTACACCCAGATGCAATATTTAGTACAGAATCAGAGAGAAGGCATAAAGGAAGCTTCAGGACTGCTGTAAACTATAATGATATATGTCCCCTAGCAGCTATCTAAGAACTGTATGAGAATTTGTACTTTCCTGCCTCAGGTGCAGTACTTAACCTGTATATTGCTGGCATGGAAGTGGGTTTAAACTTCATTGCAAACAGTTTCCAAGTTCTACTAGGCAAATATCTTAGAAAATAATAGATTACCCAAGCAATTTTACAAGATTAAAATTATAAAAATAAGACATGTCAGAGCAAGCAAAAATTAACTCCCATACATACAGGAAAAGGGATGGTGAAGCTGAGTAAGGAATTTCTGTAATGAAGTAAGTTAAGAATAAGGACACAATTTCCATTTGAACAAAAATCAATAAGCTTAATCCTTTTCTGTTGTATTCAACTCCTTTAAAATCAGCAGTCATACCAATGCTGAATCTAGTTCAATATGCTTTATAATCTAAGACATCAATATCTATAGTATATCTGAAAAAAGGAAGAAATAAAAGTAATCAAATAGCATGTCTTCTGCAGAAGTCAGAGCTCTAAGGTCTCAAACTAGTAATTCCAATGGTGCACAGTGGCAAGTACATATTGCTTAGCTTAAGTAATCAAACTCTAAAGTACTCTAGCTATATGGACTGCAGAGTGAAACACAGTTTTCTTACTTTCAGTTCAGTATTTCCTCCTCTTTGCTTGTTAACAGACCAGATTTTACTTTTGTTATATTATTTGCATGACATTATCTGGTTCAGAAAACACTTCTGAGCAACACTGGAGACGTTTCCACTGCTATGAACCTAGTAATATATCATTAAATAAGAGCTCTCAACTGAAAAATACCTGAATTCTCTCAAGTGATTAAGATATATTAAACAAAGGTAAAAAGAAGGATCACAGGGCATTATGCCTTCTGATAGTAATTCTCCCCAAAATACTTGCTAGCATGAGTTCTGTGGTGGCTCACCATGGACAAATTAGACTCATTCTTCTTTTCCTCTGACCCCCTTCTACAAGAAATAACTACATGATTTTTGTTTGTTGTAGTGTGAATTATTTTTCTTTTTTTCTTGATGGTGTTAAAATTAGAGAAAGTAAAAAAGGTATAAATTTAGCTTTTGTATGCTGGTATTTACTTATTAAGTAACAAAATATTATTGTTAAAGAATGCCAGGAATGAACAGATCAAAGATGGCCAGTGATATATGGAACATACTAATTATTGCTACTGGAATAAAGTTACAGTCAGGTGAAGCCAAAACATCTTACCAGCTGGCGTTTGCCTTGCAGGCAGTACTATAAGCACCTTTAAGATATTTACAAAACTCAAGTCATTCTTAAAAATGTCTTATTGATATAGAGAAATATAATTATCTATACTGTGTAAACTGAAGACAGGTAGAGTGTGAATGTCTTTCTCAATGACAAATGAAACTTTCGAGAAGGAATCAGAGCTCAGGATTCTCTTGCTATATTCATCAAAATTACTGACACTTAGTTCTCTGATTTCCCCTTTCTCTTGGGGCTAAGAAAAGATCAGTGCTCCCCAACCACCGACAGTGTGTGGATAACAACACAGAGGATGTAATGCCTCACAGGGAACTTCAGACTGTACTCTCCCTGTCAGCCTATTTTTTGTTTTAATTTGCTATAGCTGTGAGAAATGCTGGTGAGCCTTCTGCATGACATGTTGGTTACAAACCATGGATTCAGATCCACTGGATTAGGTAATCTCCTGAGGCCCTCTCTAGCCTCATTTTCTCTAACTCCTCAGTAAACAAGACCCAGGCAAAACAGAGAGCAAACAATCTCAGTACTTGGTAAATAATGAATTGCCATCTGTCCCAGAGTGTCAGAACACTCTGGGAAAAGAAATGGTTTTACAAGACTCTGATCTTTACAGGTATTTCACTTTTGTTGCATTAGCCGCAAAGGTGTTCCTTCTGTCGCCATTGAGCTGCCCACCATTAGGAGCTCTAGTGAACTCTGGCAGCAGTCATGAGCCCTTTCAGCGGCATGTTGTGAGAACGTCATCCCTACGAGAGCTTTCCAAAAGTGAATGCACGGGAACACTTGCACAGCACTTCCATGACTAGCAAAACCTGACAATTAACCCACAGCGAAGAAAAGGGGTTAACACTGAAAATGCACAAAATAGGCATGCCTACATTGGACATTAGCAAAGGGTAAGAAAGATCCCTGCAAATACAAGGGGCATGTTACCTTCCTTGAAAAGAAAGGTCAATATACACACATGAACCTCTGAAACTTATTTTTGAAGAGCTGTGAAATGGCCTATCTACCAAAGGGTTGTTCTCAATGAAAGGTAAACATCCCTTATAAGTCAATATGGCCTAAATCAGTTGTTCAGACAGAATTCCCCTATGACCCCACCATACACTGGAAAATGAGAAACAGGGATGTAAGAGGAGATCCTGAAACAAATTTTCCCATTCCTCCTGCTCCTCAACTCCACGCCATCTTTCTCATTGTCCTTGATGCACACCTTCTCCTGACTGGAGCATTCTGGTCCTCTATCCCCTCACCGCCAGTGACTCTTCACCTCACAGCTCTCTGCTTCCATGCTACAGGAAAACCTGTCCAAGCCAGTCTCTCCTTTTCCCCCTTGCATTCCTTCTATTTTCTATTTTTGGCTCAGTCTTCCATATTCTGATCTCATCTCCCCCTAAGAAATTAATCCACACTTTGACAGATTTGTAGTCAAATTTCTTCCTGTCCTCCTGCCCCATCCCAATACTGTGAAGGCTGGATTTGAACTGACTATGGCTGTGTTGAAGTCTGAGTCAACAGCTCCTGCATCTCTTTAAAAAGTTCTCCTTTTACTTGTAAATAAGCAAGCCAGAATATTTTTCAACTATTTTGTATATGTTCAGTGCAAGCTAGACAGAGTAACTTTTTTTTTAAACAGTTGCAAAGGCTGCTTTCCCCTCAGTGACATGGAATATGTGATGCTAACTATGGCAAATACTGAATGACACAGTGTTTTGAGTACATTTGGGACACAGCAAAACAATTGATAAAGCCTTAAAAAAGGTTTGGGATAAAGAACTTCAGAGGATCTGCATCTCAAGAACTCCTCATTTAAATACACCCACACTTGGAACACTAGCCTAATGCGATACCTCTTGAACACCACAGAATTCCAGGGCAAGGCAAGTATGCATATGGATTTTAATGCACTTAGAAGAGACAGACTGTAAATAAAATCTAAACATAGCATGGCTCCTGTTTCCTTATGACAGAGAAAAATACCAACCCAGTTTTCCAATAATATTTGTTTTTCTTTTCCTTTTACCTGCCAGTCATGCTATTCACCTGGTCTATAACTATTTGTTCTCCAGTGTACCTTTTAACTGGATCAGGTTATCTTCCTTGTTTTCTTTATGTTTTTTTTGGAATGTCTTGATTGGGAAAGACAGACTGATATCAATAGATTTTTCTATCAATCTTTTCAACAGGCCAACAGAACTCCCCCTTCCTCTTTTTTGTCGTGTAATTAAAGCTCAGAATTCAGAAGTTTTGTAGAAGCCATAAACCTTCTGAAATCCTCTTTCATGAGTACTCTTCATTCCCAGAATTAGTGTCATTTTCTTTTCAGTGGTATGTATATTGTCAGATATGAATCTTTTGAGGGCAGGAGGAGTGAAGTTCCACTTGGAGTAGTTGCTGTCTTCCCTCCACTGAAGACAAAAGAGGAAACAGAGCACTGGCCTCTCCAAACTAAAAGAGGACCTATTAACCCATGACTCACCGTTATGTATTAAAGTTTATTACTGTGACTCACATGAACTTCTCTGTGAGAAAATCCTGTGGCTTTATCAAACAAATCTTTAGTGAAAAGGGATCAGCCAGTGAACTCACCAAACAGTAAATTCAAATCAAATAAAAATTACTCTGTTTTCACATAGTGCTTAATTATGGTCTAAAACTCAGGATCACATGACACTGGAGGGCAGAACTACTGGCAGGTTCAAGAAAAGGATTAGAAAAATTCTTGGAGGATAGTTCCATTACATACTTTCAGGAAGCCCAAAACCACTGACTACTAAACTTCAAGAGGACTTATGAATAAGGTTAGATTACATATGCTTACTTTCTTAAATTTTTTTCTAAGTACCCTGTCAGAGACTGAGTTAGAAAAGCCCAATATGGTAGTCAGACCATACTGACGTGTAAATTTGGTCATGAGTTTCTCATTTCTTTAGGAATCCTGTCTGTACCAAACCTTACTGAAATAACTGAGATGTATGGAAGAGTGGGCACCTAGAGATCTTTTGGTAGTAGCAGGACAGGGAAATTGGCTACTGTTGTAACTTTAGATCAGAAGCTGAAAGACACTTCAGAGTGAACTGGTCTATCAGAGAAATACACCTGCATTTTGTACTACACTTGACCACTTGCAGTATGACAGTGACTTGAGAAAAGCAGTCCTACTATGCCTATACAGTTATGACACAATCGTATTTTTTCAAGTGACTGTGCTTTTACCTGCCCCAATAACTCTCTCAATACGAATTCTTGAAGGATCTATCTCCTTTGCAAATTCATGGACAGCAAGAGATGGGTCTTCATATGTGTCTGGATCAATATATGTTTTGATTCCTGGGAAACGTACTGAAAAAAAGGGAGAATACTAGGAATCAAGAATTCTTTGACATTCAGATTTTATAACAATATGCATTTTTTGTTGTTGTTTGGCTAGACAATTGAGAAGATTGGTAATAACATATTAAATCTTTCACTTTTAAAGTGCCAGAACCCAAGAAAAAATGATAATTACTAATGATACTAATTTCACAGAAACTAACTGTAGAAGCCACATGAGTTGGCTCCATTTGCTAGTAGCATCAGAGCCTTCAAGGATTGACTAAGCCAGACTTAAACATTTTCTCTTACCCTTCAAGTGGCTTTTTTAGGAGAGGCTTGTGAGACCTTAAAGAGCTAGGTCTTACATCTGCATAGATAGAGGGTAAACCTCTGCCAGTCTCACACAATTTACCAACATCAAGCCATCAAGCCATTAATTAGTTCAAAATTAAAGGTGCTTTTTAGTCCTCCTTTTAATTCTCAATGTCATTTTTGTAAATCAAGGTCTCATTATGTCAACCTTGCTTTGTCAAACAAGCATCAGAGTAATAACCAGTGAGATTTATAAAAACTTGGTGGATAAGGGCTCTACTCAATATGTGAAAGTGTGAAAGAACTAACTCTATTGTGAATGAGATGATCAAGACCAATATTATCATTTCTGATTGACATGCAGACAAATACCGAATCCTTTAACATGTCATAGTTCTGTCAATACACTTAAGATCGCTGAGTGCATTGCTATTAAGGAAACAATGACAATGGCAAATAAGCCAGTTTATTTATTCATGGCTATTTTTGGCAAATCCAATCTATTTTATTCCTCAGAAGTAAGAAATTGCTGTAAAATGAATGACCTACAGTAATTATCTTTGCTCAGACCTTGGCTCCTCTCTTGGTACACACATGCCATGTCTATAAGATCAAAAGCATTCAAAAGTACTGCCTGAAACTCTGAGAAATGTCCTGCTGGATCCTGCTCAAATCTCCTGAGATGTTCTGGATGACTGAAAGCATGGATACTTCTTCAGGGTTGCTGCAATAGCTACTGCATGCAATTGCACATTAAATATCCTTTCAGCTTGCAATGATAACTGATAACCAGTTTTAGTGTAAAAAATGGAGAAAAGATGGGTATTAGGTTCTCTGAATGCTATGTATACCTCTGTCTGGTAACCGTCATTTTTGCTAGATASACAGGTGCAAAGAGTTAATCCTGTCCTACAGGAACAAAAATTCAAGGGGCTTCAGAAAACTCAGTATTTGGTTTTCAAGTGTATTCAAGTGCTTTCTTCGGTATTCAAGTGATAAGACAGTGTCAAACTCTGTTGCTGTTTTGTCTCTGTCCCAGCTAGACACAAGCATCTCTGGAGCTACAGCATTTCAGGCAGGACAATAAAGAGGATGACAAAGTTCTTGGGAACTTCTTAGAAAAGAGAACTACAATAACAGGCCTACCTAAGTTTTGAGGGAAGGGCTATTTTTAGGTAAGACAAAGTATATTCAAGTTTTTGTTACTGTGAACCTTTCCTTTGCAATTACTATTTAGTGTTTTATTCTGAAAAGGGTGGTTGGTGTCTCTACACTTAGCACAGGTCCTGAAGGAATGCATCAAGTACCACTGGCAAACAGGAAGACTGGAAAGTGCAGCAAGTCACAAAGTAAAATATGAGTTCTGAGCTGTCCACTTGAAAGGGTGCCCACAGAGACACTGAGTGAGGCTCAGAGATACAGGGAAAGGCAGGTCCTAAACAGGGACAGTGATAACTGCCAAAGCAGTTTATGTTCCCTTTACTGCTCCTTGGACAATTTAGACAATCTGTCCTTTACTGTGAAAACAGTGCTTGCTAATTTACTCCCTTCATTTACAGGCCGATGGCTGAATATTCCTTTTGCCAAACAGGTCCAATTTTTGAGAGCCTTTTCCCTGAAGATAGGTCCTGGAGGACTGTGCTGCTTTGTTCTCTCCTGATCAGCTTACACAACCAGAGAGCCAGGTGCAAGACAAGAACAAAAATATCCAAATCCATTTACAAGGCTTTGATAACTTCTGTCTGCTTCTTTGGAGATGGCTGCAGCAGTAGTGGGTTGGTGCCAGATTGCTTTGGCAGGCTCCAACAAGCCATCATTTCCTGGCATGSCTAATGTCCCTCATGGTCTTGAGTGCAGCATGTCCAAGAACTTATGTTGTTTCTCTTGGACTATCTGGATGGGAAATTTAAAGGCTACTGCCATGTGGTAATTAAGTTCTGGAAAACTTTCAATTCATCAACAGAGGTTGATGTAGATAATGCATTGACTTCTCAGGGTAAGAGGAGGGTATTGCAGCTGGGTACAGAAAACCTCTTTTTAGAGAATTAAGTACCTCTCAACCTTCTTCCTCTTATCACTTAGTAGCTGAGTCTAAAGCGACTCATTTGATGATAAGCCTAAATACATTTTTTAGGTTAAGAAGACTTAGTTCAGAACATATGAATGTGGTTTGGCTTCATCAAGGAGTGTGTAATACCTCTTTGGACCAATGCTGATTGAGTACACATAACATATAGAAATGGAGAGCACACCAGAGACCATGGGATGTCATATTATCAACAAGGTCATCGACCCCTTTCTCACTCCCTTCATAGTTTATTTCCCGAAATCTGTCTCTGATGAACAGGACATGGTTCTCCTCTGTGCACGGCAGAATAGGAGAGAAAGCACCAACAGGACTAAGCTGGGGGGCAGGCACAGGCATTGCTAACCAGTGCTGGTTTTGCAGCAGAGCTCTTTTTTGAACAGCTTCAGCCTCTCTAGGAGATGTCACCGTTATACTGATCCCAGCAGGGACTGCCCAGCCCAAAGTATTGTTTCAGGCTGAGATGTGGGTACCAACTCTATAGGCTCACTAGCAGTAGTCAGTAGGCAGACAAAGATTGCTACTAGCATGGAGGAGGTACTGAGTGCTCAGGGTCAGGGAAGGAGTATCACTGGCAATACAGTTTTAGCTGTTAGGGTAAGTCATGGTAATTCCTCTTTATCCTTGGTTCTGTGGAATGCATGCATGTCAGCTGTGCCCCCTCAAGTCTGATGCTGAGATAACTGCAAGAGAATGAGAAGCCTCTGAGAAGAAGCATTGTGTCAGCATGACATAGGGTCATTTTTTACCCTGGCCTGAAAGAGACTGAGACTTTTCTCAAATTCAGTCATGGTCTCAGAGGCATATATCAGACTCGCCAGCAGAAAGGGTTTTGTCTTCTTTCCTGTCTTACTGTGTTTGGAAACAAATGACTAACATATCTTCCTAGGAAGTATCCTTTCTGAGGAAATGTGCCCTTTCCCATGACAGAAACAGCCACTTGGCTGGATATGCTGGTGTCACGTGAAACAAAGATTTTACTTCTGATGACTTAGCTTCTGTCTTGAACATAATATTTCCATATGGGACAGGGAAGTTATCAAAATGGAGTAAAAATTAGTAAAATATAATACCCTTTGTATTAGCCAAGAGTAAATGAACACTTAGTTAGCCACTCTAACATAAAGGTGTGATGCTCATAATTAAAATAAAGTAACTAAACTAAACTAAATAAAATAATATACTGCACAGGAGAGATTGTCAGGGTTTTCTCTCACACTACTGCTCAGCAAGAAGGAACAGGAGGGCAGGCAGCCCACTCTACTTTTTATGTCTTGGTTGGCTGGAAGTATAGATCCCAAAAGACATTGATAGCCATTGAGAACTGGATACAAACAAGGCATGTGGTTACCAAGGGTGGAATTTTGTGGCAAATCATTCAGCAGAGTCCAGAGCAGTTGTGAATTCACGGAAATATACCTCAAAAACTGATGAATATTATGAATGCTTAATATCACAGAAACTTATTCAGTAGAGTGAATTCAGTGAAATTGTTCAAAAGGATATACAAATAAAAATAAACAGTCTTGATGATACAGGCAATAAGGATCTATTCAAATGTCCAGATTACAGAATCAGGGGCAAAAGAGGTACAGAAAACAATGAATATTCTTCATTTAAAATGTGATACAGATTTTATATAACTAAGTTTTGAACTACTTACAGTGTCCATTTTGCAGATGAGCCCTTCTTTTCTCTTCAGACTTCATTTTGGCCTTTATGTACCACTGGCATCTTTTAAGAAAAGCAAGTGAAGTTTTAATTAAAACGATTGTAATTCATAAATTAAGTGTATATGAAAGCCAAAATCTGTCTGTTCTGAATCTAAAGAGATTTAGTTATGAAACTTTGAGGGAAACATGCACTATGAACAATGACAAAAAGATCAGATACAAATAAAAATAAATCAAGATTGGATGATTAGTAGCAAAATTAACTACTATTACAGTTCAGGTTCATAGTTCAAGCAGTAAAGATGCTTCATTTCCAAGTTTGACTCCTCTAAAGAATTCTGATACTTTAACAATAAACTATTATTTCCCCCGTCTTTGTGTTTGCACACATTGGTTTATGCCAGTGAAATCTTATTCTATTACCTTTCATATCCAGTGGGTCAAAAAAGCTCACATTTTCTTCATAAGATAATAGTTTCTATGACTTCAGCATGTTTCATAAAGAAAATATTTTTTCATATCAGGACCAATTATTTTTTCTGAGTAGCTCTGTTCAGTCTGTGCCTTCATTAATGTATTATTTCTTTTAAGATAGTAACTATCATATAGAATAAACAATATGCAGCTGCTATGTCAATATGGTGATTTAGCATATGCCGCTATGATTGCTATCAAATTGCAAATCCTTTGCAAATTGCACAGAACTCTGTTAATGTTCATTAATATTTAGTGACCTTACCTGGCAATGCAAAGGGTATGTTGGAGAAAACTGACACATGACAAGATTTGAGGCTCCCTGTGATGAAATATCCCCTAACCTGAATGCTGCCTAGCTGCAGGGCCTTTAATGCTTATCTAGAKAGTTGCATAATGGAAATGACTATTCAGTTCAAGAAAAAAGAAGACTTTGCTCTTGGTCTTAAAGCTCCTTCTCACCCACAGAGCAGCCTAAGAAGGAAGATTTACAGGGACACTTTTTGGGAGCTTGAAGAGACTGAAACAAGGCTAAGGACTCTTGCAGCAGTGACCCTAACAGAAGTTACAGGTGTCCTGGAGAACAGGAGTGTGCATGGACATATGCTTTTGTGTGTAGATATTCAGTTCCAAGATGAGCTAGACAAAGTGATCAGCCTTTGTGTGTTCATTGTCAGTGTTATAAAATGAAAAAATCTATAATTATGGCTATTATAGCCATTAAAATAATAATAATGGAGATATGACAAATATGTGAATACATCCACCTCATTTCAATGGTTCATTTAAACTACTGAAACAGACTAGGATCACTCAAAAATTCATTCACTGCTGTAGAGCAGATGATGAACACCTGAAGGGTGGTAACTTTGCAAACTATCACAATTGGTTGTTATTTGCAGGGCACTTGTTTTTGTGGTTATGCACCCTTATGGAGGGAAACAGTAAACTCTGGATTCTCAGCTTCTCTGGTAAACTTGAGAGTGTACAACTGTTGCTGGGACCGCTAAGTGTGCCAGTGCCACTCTGAGGACCTGGACAACTGGTCTGTAGGGTCCTAACTACCATGAAAAACATTGAACACAAGCTCTTCCACTTAAAGAGCTTTCCCAGAGGAACCCAGCCAAGGAAACAAAGCCTTAACCCTGTACAGTTCTCTCAAGTACATATGTAGCCCCAAAGTTTGACTACAGAAGCCCACTGAGTAATCGATAGCAGTGGAGTCTTTCAGTTCCAGCTTCCCATTTCCTGTTATTATTAGCTGCTGAACAATCAGACAGGAATAATTTCTCTAATGATAAGAATAAGTCACACTGAGCTTTAATACTGGATTTCCTGAAATTTAGCCAAGACCCCCATCTCCCCACACATTCTGTGCCTCAAAGTCAGTGTCGCTTTCATTTTTCTATCTGCAATTGACAGCCGTGCTTCCTGCTTGCTCCTGGTGGGTAATCACACAGGGAAGTACAGAGGCAGGTGCTCATTTCACCCAGCCTCTCCAGTATGAATAGACTCATCAGCAGCCTTGTGACTCAACAGCTCATCAAATTGCTAATTCTAAACAGTGAAGCAGAGCACATCTGTAGGGTACCAATCCCATTTTCACGCTGAAATTTGCCTCCAATCCTATAGTAAATTGAGTATTTATTCAAATTCTCTTGCTCTGTCTTCTGCAGAATGCACTCATCACTGCATTTAAGCAACACTTTAGAATGAATTCCTATCTTACGTAATTGAAATAGTCTCATTCACTATGATGTTAGAAAGCCAAGCGAAAAGAACTTTGGCTATCCTTATCATTAGCAAACAGGAGGAATAAAAGCAGAAAGAACTCAGGAATGTTCATTTCTACATTTTTTTTCACTACTGAATTTATTGAGTGCTTTCCAAGGGAAGCATTCCCGTGATGTTTCAGGAATTCCACTTGAGGATTCTACACAATCATTTCTCCAAGAGTTTATCTTTGTCTGAGTAGCTCCTCCTTCCCCTGAAAGAATCTAATGTTTGTCAGTTTGTAGTCACAGGTAGTCGTAGGTCACAATATATTCCAATGTTAACTACTTCCACTAACTTCAATGGAGTGTCAGAACAACTGGTTCTGTTACTGAGCAGAGACCATATTAATTCACATAATGGCAGCTACTGTAGTGCTGGGATACTGCARATAAAACCTCCAACCTACACTGGTAGGACTTCACTCTTCTTCAGTTAGAGGTAATGCTGTAACAACAAAACAGTGACTTAAAACAAATCTGAAAGTGCGGCACTGTCTATTGCTATCAGTCCAGTCTGTAATGATCATTATCACATTCAGTGGAGTACTGTCTTTTCCCTAAATGAAATACAGATTCTAAAGAAGGCAAGGAATAGTGCAGAACTCCATTCAAACTCTGGATCTTTTCTGTCCCAAAGCCAGGCAAGAAGGAAACTCTGTGAAGAATCTTCCTCACACAGAGGCTCTTACACCAGTGTTTTTTTGTCTGAAGGAGGGAGAGGGGAGATGTGAAGAGTAGGGAAAGGGTAGACAGGGGCCAGAGCATGCCCACAAACCTGCCTACAGAGCTTACTGCAGGAGCTAGTAGCCCAACTCCCTCTGCATGGAGGCCCCATATCTCTACAGGATATCGGTCTTTTTTAAGGCCTTCTTGACCCATGGCAGCAACGTGGTGCCACTAATGTCTCACAGAGAAGATGGGAACATATTGCCTTTGTCCTTGTAAATTCTGCTTTGCTTCCTCGTGGAAGCAGAAGAACTCTTGAAGCCACATGGAAAACACCCTGAGGCTCAGTGGAAAAGAAAACAAAGTACCATGAAAGCAGTCATGTATGTGAGAATTTGAGCTCTGGCGAGGACTGATATTCTGATCTCTCTCTGCATTTTTTAGCAAGTCCACTAAGAATTGGTGAGTTCCTTCAAAGTTTCAGTGTGTAATTGAGCATGGCATCTGGCCCCTCAAATCAAAATACTTTCTCATCCAATTAACATAATGTCATTATTTGATCCTGATCAACATATCAAATGAAGGAAGGTGGACAATTAGCACTGTACTAAAAGGAGGGAAACAACTGCAGGTATAAGAATCAGGGAAGTCATAAAAAATACTCATTGTCCAGACCAGTGAATTCCCCTACCAGTGCAACAGTATTGCTCTAATGCAGATATAATTGGGATATGTCCAATCCAATTTAACCCCCCCCCCCCAGTCAAATAGAACCTTCAGGAGGCTATTTTGCAGTCTCAAATGATATTACAGGCAGTAGAATCATCCTAGTATTTGAGAGCAAAGTTTTCCCTAGCTTAATTTCATTACGTTATTTCTACATTTTCTCTTAACAGATGCAGAAATGCATATATATAAAATATATACATAGTTGTATATTATTTTTCCCTACAAATTTAATGTAGCAAAATAATTAAAAATTGGCCACTTAATTGCCCTTTAACAAGCTATACTGCAAACCTCAAGGCGTCAAAAATCCTAAGGTTAAGCCCTCCAAAGCTGTGGAATTGACAGACAGTTATGAGATTTTAATGTCAGAGCCTTGAGGGTGCAGGTGGATTTTATTATTAAATTCTTGCTCTGCAGGAAAGAGGGCAAAAAAGTTATTTCAAAAACAGCAAAGTTATTTTCTGATTTCACATAATCATGTATCTCTCAAAACTTGGGTTCAAGAAAAACAGCACACCACAAGACTCACAATAGAACTGTGAATGTGAGTGGTGCTGAACAAAGACGACATTAACCCCACTATGCCTAACCTGTCTTTTAGCAGTAAAAACGTGGTTTACTGACTGAACTATTATGACTTCTCCCTTTTGCATGACTCTAATCCTGAGTAAATGAGAATGGTGTAGCATTAATTACCTCCCGGTGATTAGGAAGAACAAAGTGAGGATGACCAGGAGAGTGAATCCACCGACAGCAGCAGTGGCAATTACGAGAATCTGCCCCTGCTCCGCAGCCATATCGGAAGCTGAAACAGAAGCACAAAGAAAAGAGGTTAAAACTCCAGCACCTGGGGTTCATGCAGAATGGATAACAGTGTTTCACTGGTCAAACATTGCAATTACCCTGAAACCTATAATGGTTTCCTTGGTGCTTAGCAAGGGCACGGGAGGGAATCTGTCTGTGAAGTGAACAGTCTTAATCCATGTCCACTTATGAAGGAGAGAAGATTTTTTACAAGTAAGGAATATAGCGTGTGGAGTAGTTCAAACATTGTACCACCACTGATCTGCCTGCTTGTTTTTATCTAAAATGGTCTGTAGGTTCTCAGTTCATAAAAACAGACAGTAACTACAGAACTAAAACAGTTTCACTGTAACATTGTACATGTTTAGGATATGTAATTCTTGACAGAGTCCACAGGCATCCACTGCCCACTATTTATTCCCAGAAAGCTTCTCCTTCTCGCAGTTAGTATATGCACTGCAAACTAAGCACTCAGATGCACCTATTCTTAGAGATTGAAAATTCAGGCCTGTATCTGAAAGATCCTATACCACCTTATGATAACAAGTAACAACAGAAATATGAGATTTTATCATCCTTTTAATGATAACAGTATCGCAACTTAATTTCAATTTGGAAGTAAAATTCAAACTACACAGTAAATGTTTTGGTATGGCAATTGCTTTTCTATATTTAAAAAAAATATATAAATCAAAGGTCCAAAACAATCCGTGGGATCTTGATACATACGTAACCTCTGCTGCATCAGCATCCTTTTCTAATAACTGGGAATTTTGTGATTTCCTGGGTTTGAGATTTTAAAATGAAGAACTGGCATTATCAGTCACTGGCAATTTACCAAAGTTTGAGTATGGCAGGATTTTGGACACAAAACTACAATGTATTTGTGCGTTTATCTTAACCCTGCATCAGATTCAGAGCTTCTCTACATCCAGCTGTCCCAGTGAAGTCAGTAGCAGTGCTATGTATATAGTTGATACTAAACTGGGTTCTGTAGAAGGCGGCGCAGAAAAAATACACTTAACATGTGGCAGGCTGGATGTCTGCTGGTTAGTTTTATTGTCATGGAATTTATACAGCTTTACCTATAACATACTCTTGGCGTCAATGTAGTTAAAAAGATACTCAATTTTCTTATGCCTCGTGTTTTTCTCACTACTTTTTGCAGGACATTTGGGAGTCAAATAAGACCACATGAAATTATCTTGTCTCTACAGATTTCAACTGTTTATTATTTTATTCTTTATAATATTAAATATTAACATTGACAAAGTACCTACTTACAGCCAGGCCTGTCCTGACTGTGCAAGTACTGCATGAGTGGGAAAAGAATTAGGCTCCATTTTTTCTTCATCTCCTGCCTTGTGACTCCAAAGTTTTATTTCTTAAAGTAAACTCGTTATGCTTGAAGATTTTCACCAAATGACATGTTTATCTAAATCATACTTTCAGTTTCTATGAAAAAACATAATAGTGTTCTGAAAGAAGAATAAATGATCCTATTCTATGACCTCTGGCAACAGTAGTAAATGCAGAACAGAAAAAAATCTTTGGATTCATCAAGAAAGCAACTCTGATTTTGTAAACTTGTAAACTGTTCTATAAGCAAAATCTTCAGCTCTCCTTGGGCACCAGATGATTAAAGCTTAGGGAAATCACCTAGGTGTCTGTAAAGAGAAAGTTCAGTAAGGTATATTTTTTCACTTTACAATTGATAAAGCCCAGTATAATGCACACATCACTGCCCAAAGCCTCATAAAAAGCTGTTTCCAAGAAAAACATTTGGCTTCTACATAGTTTTTATGAGTGGTTTAGAAATTAGCATTATTAACTGGCTTTGTAACAGTAGTAAAGCAAATAAAAACAATAGTAATTTATGTAATTTATGTCCAATTTTCAGTAAAAACAACTTGTTAGATTTCTACCATTAAGTTTCTGCCTATATAATTTAATGGAGATATGCACAGGCAGTAAATTACAATGCATTCAGTATCTGTGGTCATAAACTCTCCACAGACAAGTTACATAAATCTTCCAATAAATGATGTACCAAAACCCGTTATCAAAATACTCACTGAATAGCTAATCTCCAAAATGGCAGCTAGCAATATGGGAATGGGTTCTAGACTCTGCATCATATTATATTTCATTGAGTCAGATTCACTTGAGAAAACATAACTTAAAATATGATGCCACACAAGTAACAATGTAAATAATAACAGTAATTCCAGGTTTTCTGTTCAAACTTTGAATACTATTTTCAAACTGCCAAGGGTATAAATGTTGCAAAGATCTTTAAAGCCAGGAGCAGTTTTAAGTTGTAAAAGGAGGTGGAAGTTTTAAATAAGTATCTTTTGCTACTGTTTGCAAAGCGGGGCTGGGGACCGAACAGGACACGTTGCGGCCCTCTTTTTTCTGATAAGAAGAAGAGGTGTGCAAAAATAATGAATTCAGCAGGAGAAAAATGAACCAGGGGCTCAGATAAATTAGTTGTGATTTTGCTCAACAGACATTCATTATTAAGGAGACAACCCAGGGCTTTTCTTCATGAAAATTAAAGTTCAGGGTACAAATGAAGGAACCGACTCCATGGTCCAAAGAAACATTCTGCTAGCTATTGAGAAGAAAAAGGTCAGGTTTCCTGGATCATTTCTGCTGGATGGAGCTGCTATTTCTTGGTGTTCTAGCTAAAACAGGATGCAATCTATCAGTTTAATAACATGTATTTTCTATCAGGAACTCCAGTCAAGTTTGTGAAGGGGGACAAATTTCCTATCAATTTAGTCCTTTCCACCTCTACCTAATACAATTTTTAGCTGAGATTGTACATTCCTAAACAGCGATCGTTCTGTTTCTCTTGTTTCTATTCTACTGTGTTGGCAGAGATGCCAGAGTCCAATATATTAGGATTTTTTTCAAGTAGCCAAATCACTACAAAGGGGCTTTCAAGCCTGAAACTTTCCAATGACCTTAATTTACCTGTCAGATAAAAATGTCAAATGACAGACAAGTATAACTGGAAAATGTGGATTTGTTAAAAACTGACAGAAAGGCAGGTAAGGCAAAATGATGGAAATACTTATTTTTTCTTGAAGTGATCCTTCTAGAAATCAATAAAGGCACAGTGCAGTGAACAACACACACATAAACACAAAGACACATGTGTGCACATATACAGACTCCTTCTCACACACAGGTAAAAAGCTCCAGGAAACACTATCGAGGCAGTGAGAAGATGGTAATAAAGCAAACACAATAATTAATATTTTTACAACACTCTTGAAAGCAGAAGTATATTTAGGCATTTTGCCATTCTAAGTTAAATTCAGGTCACGTCCCTCAATCTTTTTGTCATTTTTTTCATCTCCCCCTTTTTCTTTTAAGGTAATGTTTAAGTTGTAAAGAGCAAGAGCTCAAGATGCATAATGTTTCTGTCATGCATGTTCTCAATTCTTTTTTGTCATTTCCTGCTTTTCTTTCCTTCATTTTTTCTCTCCATCAGCTGGGCACGTTGGTCCTTCTGTTTCTCCTCAGTATTCTCAGTTATGCAGGACAGAAAAACAATTATTATAGGTTGCAAAGCCAAGCAAGTTTCTGCAACCTTATTTCATCCCTCTGTGTTTAATCATGGGATCATACAGCACCACACAAACCCTCCTGTACAGGGACAATTAGCAGTTCTGTGACCACAGGGACAAACGTGGCTGTTATGTGTGTGGGGCCATACTCCATTTGAAAGTTAAAGTTTATGGGGGAGGTGGTGAGGAAGTACTGGTGGAACAGGAGTATGATATTGCTAGCAGTGCCAATGGGAAGACTACTGCCAACTTAGCTTCCCTTGTCCCTATTCCCTTGACCCTATCCCCTTCTTGGACATTCAATCTACCCCTGCTCCTTCTGACAAGATGACAGTGCTCCACCAGTAGCACTCTCTTTCCTCATTAGCCTTCCTAGGCACATGTGAATGGGAGGGAGGTGCTATCCATCCAGTGCTTGATACAGGTTGGTGCATCAGCCCCCGAAAAGGATTAGGATTTGCTATGATTACCTTGTTGGTGCTTGGACACAAAAGGYGAATTTATTTGCTAGATTTCTGCTTTAGAGAAGACTCACGAGGGAGCTTAGTACTTATCTCATGGGGCTGGCTGTTCTTTTATCTGGTAGCGTGGATCATTCTCTCTGCCCATCAGCTTGATAAGTTCATTTTGACAAAGACATCCTTTAAAAACAAATAGCACAAGACTAAGATAAGGGAGGATTTATTGCTTATCTCAGCAGATGATTAGATAGTATGCTGCAATGTTTGGATGTCATAACCCTTTAAACACAGCATAGCTGCAACTAATATGATTAGTCAAAGTGGTGAATTAATTCTAAAACTACATCATGTATCATACATATGTCCAGAAGCATATTGTCAAAATAAACTGTTCACTTACGGACTCTTAATACATGAGTATCTAATAGCATCATTCCTTCTTCCTTTCTTGCTTAACACCATGCCCAGAAATTCATTCTTTACCTAGTTCTGCTCCCTAGTCTGCATCCAGCCTGGGATATGTTCTGTCCTCACCATCTGTTCTTCACTTTCAAGCCCTGTCTCAGCTCCTCTCTGGGTTTTTCACCCAGGCCTGTGGAGGAGGAGCTGCACTTTCTGTCCTCTCCAGACTGGAGGGAAATATCCCAAGGCTTCTTCACTTCTTCACTGGGCAGTCTGGAAGGAACAGTGCAAAAGTTTAATCACAGGACAGGAGGATAAAAGGAGAGAAGAATCTTCCAGCTCCTTCTTTTTCCTTTCATTTCTTTGAGCAACTTTATCCAAAATCTGTAAGAAGTTGTGTATTTGGCATAAAAGGGTTGGAAACCCTAACATCAGCTCAGTCCTGTGTCTTAGCTACATGCTTTCATTATTTTAATTTGACATCTATCAGGCAGTGGACCTTCCAGCAGAGTGAAAGATAGAAAAGTGACAGAAAGACAGCTAGACAGATAGTAGTGCGAAGCTGTAAGACAGATAAGTGTGGATGGTGAGAACTGGAGCTCTAATAGACAGGAGCTGACTGTCAGATGGATTTACAAGGCATTGTAAACAACAGCGCTTAAGAACAATAGGAAAGAAAAGTATGAAGTATAATTAGGTAACCTGTGCTCCAGTGATCCAATGGGCTCCAATCGAAGGGGGGGGGTGTGGGAAAGGGAGGAGGCAATGGAAAGGCAATCTTGAAAAGGACTTTTAAAAGGGAAAACTAATGCTATCACTAGCATAAGAGCATAAAGCTTTTTGGTATATACTGGCTTGAAAAGCCTTTCTCTGAGTGTTCTCATTCTCTGAGTGACCAGTAGATGAATGGAAAGCCTGTGCAGGAAGTTTGAGATCTGAGCAAGGATGTTGTTCTTGTCTAGGAAATGCAAAGAAAAAGTCAAATCTCCGGGGCTTCTGGGCACATAAAATAGGGATATCAGATGGGCCAAAGTCAAATCTGAAGTGCAAATGGATGAAAATATAAAACATAATATAGAAATACTTCAAGATTACAGTAAGACTGAGGCAGACATAAGGATAGATCCAGCAAGACAGTTATCAGATAGGAGATACGTGAACTCTCATTTGTTTGTTTGTTTTCACCCAGAAACTTCATTTAATATTGTCAAAACATTGCACACTAACAAAAAAATCTCTATTTTGCAACGGCAATCCAATGTATTTTAAAAAATCCTAGGAACATCCTTGTGGCATGAATCAGAGCACTTATCTGAAACAATACTAGACCTCTGTCAGAATCAATGATTCAGGATCCCTCTCCTGAGCTTTGGAGTTCTGGAAGGAAGGGAACTTGGGCTCTAAATCAAATTTGGGTTGCAAATCCAAGGTACCACTATTTAAGGATGAAAAGTTAAAAGACAAATGTTGTAGACGTGGGAAGAGGAGGAAGAATATGAGAATTCACCAGACCTCACAATACAGGAAAAGCACCACCTGTGCCTATGTTAAAGAATTTAAAGCTATTGTTTATCAACATCATTTATGAATAATTTTGTTGCTGTTTTTAATACTTTTTATTTGAAGCATTCGCAAGTCCTCATTGCTTTTGGATTAAAAACTGCTTGGTGTCTATATTTATGAGTTTGGGTCACTCTCTTTGCAGCCCAAGTACTAGTCCACACTGCGCACATGCTAGTTTGCCCCTTGGGTGATTTGGGCCCAGCTGACACCGTAGATCACCCCAGGATCCAGCCCCAGTGCATCACATCAGGCCACACACTGCAGTAATCTGCCTTCAGCACTAACCGAGCAAGCCTTACACTCTCAAATGTCCTATTGCCATAGATCTTTCCACACTGTGTTAAAAAAATATGACGCAGCTATGACACAGTCTTTTCACGATCTCAGATATTTGAAATCGAAAAAATGACACAGTATGTCACAGGGCCATATGGGTACCCAGCCAAATAACATGCCATGAGGACACAGCCATTCCACTACAAAAGCATGGCAGACCTGAGCTTGAAATCCATGAGAAAAAAAACACAAAACCTTTTCCTGCTGCTGGGAAGACTGACATGGTAAAACACCCTCTGTTTTAGAACAACTCCTGCACAAGAGAGCTGCTGCATGAAAACACTCCACTGCCTAACAGCTATAAATTGTTCAATATTTTACAAAATTCCTTTAGGCACAAGGGCCTTTGAGGTGATAAAGAACATTCCTTCAGAAAAAAAGAATGCTTTGAATCACTAAATATTAAAGTACTCTGTAAACATCTAGTTAAAAAAGAGAGAGAGAGAGAAATAAAGAGGGAGAGAGAAAACAGTAAGAGATTAAAGCATGTTTGCCTTGGGACAAATGGTTTTTTATTGTCACAATACATTTCCTTCTAGGAAGGACTGGAGTTTTTGTGGTGACTCAGATACCTGGCACTCCTGATACACAAACGCAGGAACTAAGTAAGAGTGAGGTTATACTTCAATTTATAGCCACAGCAGTGGTACATATGTGTGTGTGTGTGAGTGCATGAAACCTTGTCAGCTTTGCTAGAGGTGTTTTGCTTGTAAGGTTCTGAAACAGGGAGACTGAACAAAATGGCAGTAACRAACAAGCTCAAAAGCAGTAGTTACTATGCTTTGCAAAGCCGTTACATGGAAATTTCCCAGCAGCAACCTCTTAGCTTTAGCAGTGAAAGAAACCCCTGACAGCATCTGTTCATCCATTCCTTCTTCCTTTAAAAGAGAACTTTCCTGACTCTTTTAGATAACGCCATTTCCTTTCATGAAGTACAAACTTTACTCTTTTGATTGTTTCATTTATTGGTCTCTACAGCAGGGAGAAGAGTTGTCCAACAACACACTCCCCAGGCAATGGTTGCCTCAGTCTAGTGTCCAGCAAGCGAGGGTGCTTCCTGGGAAGCAGCTCAGCATTGCATGATTAATTAACTTTTTTTTTTTAATTACTTCTACAGAGACAGTCTTGTTTCTGCTTCATGCACCAGCATTAATAATCAGTCCAAAATTTTGTGTTCCTAGTAATGATGTATCTAATTTTATCCTATATGACTGGAGCAGCACAGATTGCATTTCAACCAGTATACTGCAGCAAGTATGACGGTACTCTGCTATCAAAGACAATCTGTTTTAAGACTTAGTTAYACATATCTTACAAATTAAGAATCAACATTTGTACCATCACACTTTTTAGAACTTGTCTAGGTTCTTTAGAACTCTTTAAAGAAAAATCTTAATTATGGACTGCTCATTGTACCACTTCTGTCAACAAATTGTGTCAATATTTAAGCAGGTAAATGGAGTAACCTTGGTTGTTCACCTGCAGCTGGTCCCAGAATTCTTTTCTAGATGCTAATACATAATGCATAGGGAGTTGAAGTATGTTAGTAACTAATGCCAAATGAGAATGATTTTTATCAAACACGTTACTTTTAAAATATTTTTTGTTTATTTTTATGAGATTATTGGTTGATAAAGTTGCTGTTAACAACACTGACTTTTTATGACACTGTCCTTCCCAGCATTCTGATGAAAACATTATATACAGTCAGTATAGCTCATATTAAATTGATTAAAATCTGGCTACAAAAAGTAGTCAGACCACAAAAAGACCACAAAAAAGTAATTGTAAATGTGGAATTTTCATCAAGTAAATTGTTTCTAATGAGTAGGGAAGAAGGGGGCTGTAAGAGTCTATCTTGGCCTAACATTATTCAGTATCTTTCAGAACAATGGAGAAGAATATATATTAAAAAATTAGAAAATTTTCAGCTAAACTGCAAATTGCTGGAGTAGTAAATGATGAAGACAGATTACTACACAGCTTGACTTGGACTGATTTGTAAGACAGGTGCACAACAGCAAGGGAAACATAAGATTTACATGCTGATATGTATATGTTATATAACTAGGCAGTCCAACAGAACTTTCTCCAAACCCTGCATCTAAATGTAGGTCAGCATCTTGGAATACAATGTTAATGACAAAAATGTTGCTTTGTGCTAATTATTCAGCTGTGTAAGACAATGCTCCAGTTGAGACAGTAAGTGCTAATCTTAGACCCATAAATAAAATAATTTTGGCAGAAAAATGGTACAAAATACAAGCTAAAAATAAATTCAGGCTAGAAATAAGGTGCAAACTTTTAATAATGAGCACTAGAATGATTTATCTATAAATATAGTGAGCTCCCCATCACTGGAAGACTCTAAATCAAAGAGTATATGTGTATGAGAGATGTTACATTTCAATCCATTGTTATAAACTGGCTGGAAAAATTATAGGACTACAGAAGTTTGGCCTGTATTATGAAAGGGGTTCAAGTGAATGATCATAATCATCTGATATGGCTTTAAAGTTTAGAAAAGGCTTACTTTAAAAATAATGCTTTGAGGAAGTAAGATATTTGGACAGTAACAGGGTACCATTTGATTGGTCACTGAGGGCTGCTTCCATTTGAAAAAAGTAATATTTACCACCAGGTACTCACTTTGCCCTCTTTTCCCTTTGAAATCTAAAGAAGCACTGTACTAATATTTGAATAAGACCACAGTCGTAATGGTTCTTTGAACTACTCTTTTAATTAAACTGAAGTCTTTATCTAGCTCCAGGTACCATTTTAAACTGAAATGCAAAATTTCTCTCTATCTCCACCTCACTTGATCATAAACAAGGACTCCTCTACCTACATTTCCTTTCAATCACACAACGATTTATTTCTAAAATAAACTAAATACTTTTAGTCAGGTACAAGGCTAAGCAATAAAAGTCGGTAAACAACAACTATACAATGTGTATTCATGTTTCACTACCAAGATTCACACTAAGAGCTTAGAAGTACTTGAGAGTCAATAAATATTTAAGAGTGTTGAAATTTGAAATATATTCTCTTCAATAGAGCTCTGTTTCTGTAGGAACCTTGTGTTTCCATGCAGTGAGCAGAAGGCTAGTGAGAAACCCACAGGCTACAAATTATTATTATCTGATGAATTTTCAGACAACATATCACAGAATGTGATATCATTTTTTATCACAAAATTCAGTGCTTCTCCAAAATGGGATACAAATTTGAATGAATAAATTACACGTGAAATAATTTACCATTTCCTTTTTAGTACTGAATAACATAGCAGCTTATATTAATTTTGCTGTGGTAATAAGGCTTACAAGTAAATTCTGAGAGAAACTCACAGTAGCATCATGAAAAACACATTAACCTATCACCTGTTTTATTATCTTACAATGGAAGCCTAAACCATGTACCACTGCTAGTCATCCTCGGTGTCCAGCGAGTTTGGAGAACAACTCAGGCTTCTAAACTACTTTTTATGTGTTTGACAACACTATCCTTAGTTCTTTTTGTTCTTTGCCTCATGGCTGTAGAGCTAGAGAAGCTAGTCCAATATACACAGTCAGTGTTGTAACAGTGGTGCTCCTTAGCACTATGACACCATTTAAGTCTACATGGATTTGAACTGCTTCAGACCTCAGATATTTGGTATGAGAACTTAGGGAAGGATGAATTAATAACACACCAGCATTTACAATGACATCTCTGTCTCAGTCATCTGGATCCAAGCCTAAACTACTTCACTTAAAGGACTACAAACATGTTTTTCAAAACTGTGTAAGGTTCCAGAATCATTGGTTTTAGTAGCAGTGGTCAGCTTAAAAAATCGTCATCTCTCTGATCCCCAGCTCCCTCAATTACTTGTTCCCATCCATGTAAAAAGTTATTTTAAAATTATATTAATGTCCTGCTCTAGCTCACCATGCAGCCCAAGAGACAGTTGTATTAGTGTAACTGAGAAGGAGATGCTGGTTGGGAAGGAGTGGATGGGATCTCACTCCCAAGAAATGTTGCCTTAGCAATGAAAGAAATGCCACAGGAACAATAGTCTTCATGATTTAGATGGGTAAGTCACATTTTCACAGATCTGACAGAGGTTCATAGAGGTTTCAATTCCATTTACTTTTGATACAAGTTATGCCCCAGTGTGCCTGAAGGCCAGATTCCACACAGCATCGCACCAGAAGATGCAGACAGGATCTACTAGAATTCTTGAAAGGACCCAAGTGCTTAAGTTCTATTCAAACCAACTGGCTTAAGGGCCTAGAAATTTTTAAAAATCCAATTAGGCATTAAGCACTTGGAAATCTCTCCCTAAAACATTTTTGACATAGAAGCTAAGAAGAAATGAAAATGGAACACAGACCCATGGGTGCTCTTAAAAACACTTACAGAGAGTTTTGAGTCTGTACTTTAGCTTAAGCAACTTGAATTCTAAAACACTAATGAAAAACACGGTATACTTAATTGGTTAATTAGAGTAATTTCATTAATGAGTGTTTTAGTGTTGTATCTACTACTCTGATTTTATCTCAAATGCTTGCAAATACCTTGCTTGCAGTTTCTCTGAATGCGGAGGGAAATATCTGATTTCATTATAAAGTTGTTCAGAGCATGAGTCAAGCCTTTTTATATGTTCCTTAGGAATATTTAGGTTTTTCTGCTTCTTACTGGCATGTTTAGTATGCTTATTGGTTGAGTGGAAACACATATAAAAGTTTACATAATTTTATTTGTAGATTCTGGGAGCACTACAACCTATAGAGAAAAGACTCTGTTACAGTGTTCTAGGAGCTTGCAGGAAGCTGCTGGGCTTATGAAACATACAGATTTTACTCGGGATATTTCCAGATGCTAAAAGGTTGGCCTTCGAGTGAAGAAGTGATACGGGGGAAGACTTGCAGCAGAAAACATTCCTTCAGCTGCAACCTCAGGCTAAGACGTCTATTTGTTGCTCAAAAAAAAAAAAAGAAAAGGAAAAAGGAAAAAGAAAAAAGAAAAAAGAAAAAACGACAAACCAGAAGTGCAGGGCTGAGTCTTATATAGCAGTGGTCATTCTGTGATAAGTGTATAGTATGGATTTAGCCATTCAAAGTCCCAATGTCTGACTGTTTAGAATTAAATACTACTTTTATTGCACTTGATTTTTTTCCCTTCAGTAAAACTTACTTTCATCTCCAGTTTCAAATTCAAACTTCTGGCTATAGCCGCTGTATCCTGCTGCCGTCCTGACTCTGATATGAAATATATACTTGGTGGCTGGCTTGAGACCTGTGATGATAACACTTGGAGCCTTGGACCTTGTGGAGGAGTAGCTGAGCTGCTCATGCTCCTGAGGGACAAAAGAAGGGAGAAATGGTATCAAGCTGAGTTGCACAAACTTTGCAAAAATGATACAGCAGAACTAAAGCTCCACATTCTTCTCATGAATGTGAAATGTGTTTATAAAAGGAGGTGCAGGTATGGATTTCAGTACTTTGATTGTGCTATAATCACAATGTATTATATGGCCTTGACTTAGATTTCAATTTTTTTGTCCTTAGTCTTGCTTATAAACACATCACATCTTTGTGATTTGGGTTAGTAATTATATTGTAGTTAAAACAATATGGATTAGTACAAGACTACATTCACAGTAAATGGCAGCTACAATAGCAGCTAATTATTTTTGCACAATGGACAAATTAGGAGTTCAGTAAGTACTAGTAAACTGTAAAGTAAAGATGTGGGAGTATTCAAATACCCGCTACTCACTTCTACCCGCAGGTAGTGCCAAAATGCCGGCGCTATCCGTGGGTAGACCTGTGGGCAAAAGAAAATAAAAATTAACTTTTTCTTTAAAGTTTGTAAACTTCTAGCATGGTTCAACTGCTTCACTGCTCTCGAATTTGATTTCTCTTTCCAGGTAGCTGTAATGTGGTTGTACACGAAATTCCCTTACACACACTAAAAGGAGAAATACTCTCTGTAACATTCCGCTGTTAATCTCCCAGCACTTGATCCCAGGTGTCTGCTGAGAACTCCCTGCTCCCGCAGAAGTCACTGGGAATTATGGTGTGAAGCGCCACTGAAGACCAGCTGTTGTAGGCCRGAGATCAGCCACATCGCTTGCTGCTCAAACACAACACGCAGCTTTGCTAAACAGGTCATTGATGACACTTACACATGAGGGGGTGAATTAAAAGAACCGAAAGCTAATTACCTTTCACTAGTTACTATCACTTGATAAATCAGTAATCTGCAATATTTTATATGGTGCCTTAAGGTTACATGTACTGTGTTATAGGAGGCTTTGTCCCCAAATTGACACTTGAACAGAGCTGTCCTTGGCATATGCTCAATAATCCAATTGTGGGATTATTAAGCCATTGTGTGCCATAGGGCACCATATTCAGTTATTATATTATACAGCAATATTAGAGTATGTGCAAGCTATTCAAATAATGCTTCCAGCCTGTTAATAAGGAAACAATCTGGTTCACATAAGAAATATAGCCAGGAAAAGAACAGGTCTCAGTTAGATTCTACCAGAATCTTAACCTCTTCTGAACAACATACATGTATTTTTTACATAAAACAAACAGTCAACACACTCAGTCAAATTCAGTCACGGTATAACAAAGTCACATTAGCATATGGCAGGAGGTATATCAGAATTCCCCTCGTAGGTGTACAAGGAGATGGCCAAGAAAACCAAATTATATAAAAATAAACACACAAAAAGAACGTAATGATTCTGTTAAGTGACAGAAGAGCAGGAAGGTAGGAAACAATGACCAATATTCAAAATAATTGCATTTACTGCTTAATTAAAACAATGGAAATAAACTGAGAATCTGTAATAAGATGAAGTGCTCATGTGTTCTACAGCCTATAACCAAATTTTACAATAGCAAAGAGTGTATATTTAAATTGAAATATTAAGACACGGTGTGCATGTAGTCTCATGGATGGAGAGTACAATCAATATATAATCTAACAACTTTTATAAATATCAAAAAAACTCTCCCAATCACTTGAAATACTATAACTTTGCTTTGAACAGTTTGGTGGTTCTTAAACTTTCATTTTCTGAGAAATTTCAGAAAATATCTATTTTCTTCTGACATAAGGCCAAGCTGTTAAGGTGACAGATTTTGTTTGAGATTAAGCTTGCTTCAGTTTGAAAAATAGCATGTATATGAGCAAAAAAAGGTGTAAAAGGTTTATTTTCTGATTTGTAAGGAAATAGAGAACTCAAATGGAATGGTTGAGGTTGGAAGGGACCTTTACAGATCATCTAATCCAACCTCAACATGTACAGAGTAGTTTCTATAGGTCTTTATAAACATTTCACAAACATCCAGTCTGTCATGAATAGTTAATTTCTATTCCACAGCCTTGTTATACGTGCAGTTTCCAGGGACCTTCATCTGTAGAGGGGTCATACACCTTACCATATCACTTGGACAGGCTCTGCAATCTTGGAGAACACAACAAGACTTGAAATTATTTAGTAATGAAGCTGCTGATCACACTGCGCAAATTTTAGCCCAAAGAGATCAAGTTTTTCAACAAAAGCTAGCAACCAGCTCAAAATCAATCTAAGAATCAGGAAAAAAGGGTGCCTGCTTTTGCACTGTCAAGACCCCATTGAATTGCATGACTGAAAAAGAAATCACAGGTACGGCCCTATGTTTGTGATCTTGCTAAGCACAGGACTACTCCAAGCCTCTGTTTCCGCACTTTAATCCAGGTAAGGAAATGATACCCAAGGAAGAGAAGATTCTGGATACATTCATTAACAACTAGGTAAATAGCAGATGCTTGCTCTATATGGATGTTAGTATGCTTCAGTCTGAAGGTTTAGCAACTAGTTATGTGCAGGTTTGGGTTTTCAAACCTGGAAACAAGCCAGCTCCTTCTTTCATGGCCCAGACGCCAGTAGGTAGAGGCTTTACTGGAACACTGGAAATTTCTGTTTAGCCTCAGCAGCCTGTAAGATAAGGAGGATACCAGCACTTCAGGGATTTCACTGTATGGTGTAAGAGTTGAAAGCCTTTCCCCAGACTACCTTGCAGCTTGAGATCAAGTACTTTTTACAATTTACTGGTTTATTCTGACCTGCTGGAGAGATTGTAGAAATAAAGTTTCAGAATAATTTGATGGAACTGGAAGAAGAAATGGGTTCCTTCAAAAGAGGATGGAAATGGAAATTTTGTCAAAAGTAGTGGAGACTCCCCAGGATACAATGCTAAGATTTACTGTAGAAGACTGCAGAACAAGGCCAGTGGCAGCCAAGAACTGAGAATGACTTCTGAATAGCTGAATCAGAGTTGTATTTGATGTATTGTAAAGCAGTTTTGATAATGTAACAGTGGTACCAGTGACTGATAAATATTAATATCAAGTATTTACCAAAGTTATTATTATATCTACAGCTATATTTGTCTACAGATACACATACAGACCTTCTAATGATTTGTAACTTTTGTAGTGTGACATAATGCAAAGACCCTAGAACAAGGATCTACGCATGACTAGATTTTGCTAATAAAACATTACTTCTGTTACCAGACATCCCTGTTAGAAGGCTGTTAAAGAAAAACAGGAGATTGTTATAAGGGGCCCCAAAAATATAAGCAAAGATAACAGAGACCTTGAAAGTGCAGGCACAAAAAGGCAACAGAGTCCCCTGGGCTATAAATGTAGTTCACAAATGGCCAATTACTGGTCACTAAGGAACACAACAGTGGGAGCCAGATAAAACTAAAAAAATATATATATATATTTAGGGATAACAGAGAGCAAAGAACAAGTATCTGACATATGTAAAATATGCAAGATACTCTAAAATGTGGATATAACAACGAATTTGTGGACAAATGAGGAAAGAACTAGCAGGCTGTGTTTGTCAATGTATAAAAATAACCCCATGCAGATCCAAGAGTGAGAAGGAAGAAACCCAACCATCAACATCCTCCCACTGAAGCACTGAGAGAGCCAGCAACTCGCTGCAGCCTCTCTCCCTTTCTCTGCAGGAACACTGGCACCATCAGCATTAGGAGGCGGCGGGTACTGGAAGGGTGAGCATAACACCAGGAGAAGGGAGAGATGCTAGAAAGTTTGCAAATATCAATTTCAATGTTATTGGGAATGAGTTGAATATTTTGAATAGCTGAATATTTTGGACAAGTGTTAATATTATTGTAACTGGACTAGTAACAGATCTTTGATTATGCTGTTAAGACTCAGGCAATCAGTAAATTTTTGGCTCACCATACAGGGTGTATTTCTTTAGCCCACATAAATGGCATGAGGTATTTGGTCTGGTACCTTGCTCTTGAGACTTGGCTGTAGTTTGGATGTAACAGTTGAAGGCCATTTCCTTTCCCCAGACTACCTTCCTGCTTGAGATCAAGTATTGTGGGTTTTACACTGAACAATATATTTATACAGCACCACTAAAGCCAAAAGACCCTACAAAATTTATACAGAAATTGCTTTGGCTGTCACTGAAAAACATTTGAAATACATTCCCAGAGTAGCTCTCATCTGCCTTGCAGAATTTCTGTTATGGATTATCCAACATATTCAACCTTTCAATTTCTAAAGATCATTTTATACTACATATATTTATCACAAGCTAAATGTTACTTGTATAGAACGCAGCACTTGGGATCCAGTGGGTCCCTAGACAGGAATGCTGAGCAGGCAGTGATCAAGTATAATTTTTTATTTTTAGTTGGTCAAAGATAATGAGTGTAACAAGAACTGTGATGGTAACATTTAATCAACAAATTCAGTTGCATCCCTAAGAAATAAGAGGCTTTTTTCATTCTAGGGTGATTGGAGAAATGGCTTTCCATGGATCAATAAAGACAGCAATAAATGTCAGGAGGCTTACCCTGTTTTCTCAGTGGTTTGTGGCAGACCATCAGATAAAGAACTCTGGGGGAGTAGACTGTAAGAATAATTCTGGTATAGTTTTAAAGAATAAAACCTAGAACTTTCTTTGCAGCTAAGACATATAAGATCAGAGAAAGCAACATGATAGCACAAAAGTTTATAAAAACAATTTGCCATGGAACTGTTTAATTCTTTACCATGATAACTTTTATGTGCCAGAAATTTAAATACCAGTATTTTCCAAAATTTACCTACACTTACGGTGATACATTTTGGTAGGACAAAGTATCAGGTATTGCCAACAATATATTTGCTCCTTCAACAACCGAAGGAACAACTTTTATTTTTCTTTCTTGCTAATGATGGCTCAAATCTAAGGAAAAAAATATTTCTGATGATTGAAATAGAAATCCATTGCATGTTTGATTTTTTCAGATGATCAGTTAAACTATATGAGGAATATTTGAAAATGTGAAAAATCTATTGAAATAAAATATTTTCACTGTTGTCAGTGAATCATCATTTGTAGCTGGTAATGCTAAAATTAATTTTGGAAGACATTACTTGGCAAATTAATAGAAAATGAATACTGGCTTCTGGTTTGTTGCACAGTTTATATAGTAGTAGAGCAAGGTTATTACAAATCTGTTGAACCTTGAAAACTGGATAAGTAAAAATTGAGGTCACCTTTTTTCATAAACCATTACAGAAAACTTTGTCAACCCTGAATACACAGAAATGCTGAATAAACACTAGCAGATAGTTCTTTTCAGACCCTGCAGATTAAAATCATCTTAATCTGTTTTTCAGATATTTGAACCTAACTTGTAACTACTAAGTCTGGATTGTCCAGTTGCAATTTTTGGATGATGATGATGATGAAAAAACATTTTAGTAACTGACCAGTGTTTTATTTCTTTCACAATGTGACAAGAAACTACGATGTTTTTAGACAACCACATATATGGTCTTGTAGAAGCTGATGATTGTAGCTTATATTTCATTGTATTCTGTCATTCAATGCATTGTGTCATAAGAAAAAAATGATGACAAATTATTTGTCTAGAAACACAACTTTTATCAAAAAAATACAGTGGCAACATAGAAGAAATGGGAAGGATTTCAGTGACATGCATTAGCTTTCCAATACCTTTTTTCACATGGTGATTTTGGCAAACAATCTTCTTAATCTGAGCTAACCCTTTTCTTTGAAAAACATGCTAACTTTTCAGGAAACTGTACGCGTTACTGAAAGTTGAAACCTGACTCTGACTCTGTCTAGATTACTTTTATCACAATATTCAGTAGAGAAACAAGTTCAGGTACAAGTTTCTGGAGAGCAGTGATCAAACGCTCTACCATCAAATCCTAGTTTGCTTTTTTCTGTCTTTTTTCTTTCCATTTGGTGAATTTATTCCTTCCTCTCTTTCTGAATTACTGCAACAGAAAAAAACATTTTCCTTGAATAAAGCTAAATGCTGAGTATCAAATTAAAGCTAACTTGTGCATTTAAAAGGTTTTAGAAACTGATTTTAAGAGGTACTGAACTGTATTAAAACCACTGATCAGGATTTTAAAGAATATGATGACATTTGTGATGCTTTACCACAACACTAAGATGAGGACTGCAAAGACGTATGCTTGCAAGAAAAACACACAATGGGGTAAGCGTTTCTCGGTACCTCTGGTTTCCAGGCAAGACCCTGCATTACTCAACGACAGAAACCCCCAGGATACGTGTGCTGCGGCACACGTGGGGCAAGCCCTGCTCAGGGTCAGCCCAGACCCCTTACAGCGAGCTCCCCAAAGAAAACCRAGAGGCCGTTAGACCCCCAAAGGCCACGTTTTATTTCAGTTCAAACCGCCTGGCTTTTTATGAGGAGCAAGCGAAGAGCGTTGAGGGACGAGGGGGACGCGGGTCCCCCGCTCCCACCCTGGGGGCGGCAAACGCGGTGCCCGTCGGAGCGTCGGGTCTCTCTCCCCCTCTCTGCCGCCGTTGCCCGACTGCCTGTTCCTGCGGGGTCGGGAGGGGAATATTCCTCCTACCTTGCACCAGCCCCTGCCTCTGTCCATCACAAGGCCTGTGAGCCTACGCCTAGGTGTGCACGGTCATAAAAGTAATACTGCTGCCACATGGGCAAGAGGGCAGGATTTATTATTGCAAAGGAAAGGGTGGACTTCTGTCACCTTGGCACGTCTGGGAAACAAGCTGCGGCAGCAGGCGTCAGATGAGAGCGGTGCTCAAATACGAGGCAGAAAAAAAACGTTTGAAACTCAGCAGTGTTTCGTGTGAAGGTTTCACACAAAGAAATGAGCTATTTTTGCCTGGATTCATACAGAAGACAAATCTCCGAAGAGCAACAGTATTTGACACTTGAATCTCTACCACCAAGTTTTTTCAAACTCACTGTGAGGATCTGGGCTCCCAAAGACTACCATAGTCCTCTGAAATACCATCTAATGCCACAGTGCAGGCCAAGACAATTTTTCCCTGCTTTGTAATAAAGTTCATTGCCAGTCCCAAAATACTCTCCATGGTATTTGCCTAGATAACCTTATTTCTGCACCTGTGTTAGGTCTAGTTTGGAATATTTCGTTTTCATACAGCAGTGCTGTTAATTCCTGAAAAACGACTCAATTACACTTTGGGACTGTTAGCATGGACTACCATTAAACAATGCTTCATGATGAGGTGTGGAAACCTGAGTACTGAGAACCAAGTTCAGTACTGAGAGAAGTGCAYAGAGATTTGTTGTACTCGGCTAGCAGTCATTTACGCCAGTGACAAATTTGGCTGTGTCTGAGACTGAAAGGGGGCTCTGGCCTTCTTCCAAAAAGGAATTTACAGAAGGACAGACACCACAACCCCATATATTTTTGGAACTAGCTGCATGACCTTACAGTTTAAGGCTTTGCTGATAGTGCATTGGAAATTATCCAATTTTCTGTGCAGGAGAAAAGTGGATGAATTTATTGACCACTAGACGTTCTGGCCAAGAAGGCACTACTTAGTATTTTGCACTGGTTGCATACTGCTGGAGTCCAAAGGAATATTCTGCAATGTCTGTGAAAACATACCTGAGACAGTAATAGCAATACTTGCTGCCTTTTACTGGGGGGGACCCCACCGCCCCCCCCCCCCCAAAAAAAAAACCCCAAATGTAATGATCAACAAGAAACTTGTGTTTACCAAAAGAACATTTTCCTTACTTGGAAAAGGTGATAAACTACTCCATGACCATTAACAGGACAAGCTTCAGGGTTTTACTTCTTAAAGAAAATATTAGAAAGTGGACAAGGAGTGGTCTGGTAAAATTTACATTCGTGTCATGTTAAATTTTTTCTATTTCAGCATGTCCCACTGAAATAACAGAATATTTTTGACTGTATTTTCAGATCCTTTTGGAAAGTTTCAGCTCACATTAGCCTTTGGAAATGCAATTATCTATATGAAACAGCAGGTAATCTTTTTCCACAGTTTGTGACAGACCCACAGCTGGATATACAGAGAGAAAAGTCCTCAAGGATCAAAGATGATTTTGCCAAGACTCCCTCATCACAGTCACAAGATCTGCTGTGAACCTGGAAAGCTAGGGCTTTCCCCACAGAGACACAGTTTGAGGTTGATGATGGTAGCCTGGAAGCTTTGGCTTTCAAGGTTGGCTACTCTTTCTGCCATGATGGTTCCCAAAGAGGATAAAGATAGTCTCAGAAGAAAACAACACAATTCTAGCGTGCAGAGAAGTATGGGATGATCTGTTCCATTCTTTACACTACTTAATCCTGCATGGATCCTGGGTTCATAAACTAATCTAAACTACAGGACAGGGATGTACTTCCTGGATGTGCCCATGCACCGATGCGCATGCTTTGACCTCACCCTCATTTTACACAGAGGCAATACTGAGACATATATCAGCCCTCCTGCCTTGCACTCTGTTTTCCATGGTTTTGTGGGCTAAAAGGGAGCCACAGTATGCTCTGTGATAGGTCATGGGAAATGTCAAGGTCTACATTTGTTCTGTATTTATTGAAAACTACAGAGGACTTCCAAAGAATCTGTGAAAGAAAAGAACAGTTTCATTGATATGGCTGTATTTTCCCTTTGCACATAAGCATTAAGCAAATTGCTGGCCATTATATAGGGCTCTAGGTTGATATAAAAGAAGTACAAGAAACGTTCTAATCCTTCATATTAGCCTTAAAGCAGCATTGTGATCTTTAGATAGCACAGGACTCAGAAATATTTCTGAGAACACATAGTCTGAAGCTTTAAAGGAGTAAATCTAATACAATGTACTCAAAAAATAACTACTTGTCATATGAGGAAATAAGACTTCTTCCATATTCTACTGCAAATTTATTTTGGTGAAAATCTATAATTAAAACATAAATATAATGCAAATGACAAGTAATGTCAATATTATTACACAATGAGATAAAGAATCTAAGACTATCTGCCAAATTTAAACATAGAATTATATTATAAACTTTGAAAATACTATCTCTATTTCTAAGGAAATTGTATTTTTCTTATTGTTTGTGCTGTTCTTGTCAATTGATTCAGTTCTCATTCTGAAAGACACAGAGGGTCCATAGTCTCCCATGAAGGCAGAATCAGACTCTTAGAGTCATCACTGCATGAGTATCTGAACATCCTAATTCTGTACTTGGTTTTATGATCAAGACATTCTCTCATATCTAAAGAAATATYATGCTTCATTGGAATTCTTTTGCATCCTCAGTCTCCTCTCCCAGGCTTTGTATATGAAAGCCACTGGTCTGACTGAACAGAAGTTACAATGGTGCTAATTATCTGAGACTAGACAAACTGATTAAATGGGGTGGCAGGATCAGAGTATAAAAAGTAATGAAGAGCTTTCTGCTTTTACAGTGCATCAGAATAGCTGCATCTGTTCCATCAACATATGCTGTAATGAAACATTTCTATTGTATGACATCATCAGATTAACCAATAATTCTTCATTATGTGTCACTAAAGTCAGCTACTTTATTAATGAATGTCATATACAATCAACATCCAGAGGTTATATTAATGTGCTGTGTATTGCCATTTTTTCTCATATGCTCAAGAGAAACGGATTACCTCTGATGACATTTAAAGCCTGCAAACAAATAGATAAACCTCCACAGGCCACCCATATATGAACATGCTGCACTCTAACTTTTTCCCCCCACCTTATTTCATACAGAACAGCACAGAAATGAAGACTTTGTGCCCATATATGAGGTAAAGTATTGACAAAGACTAACCAAAATGTGATGACTTTTTATCATTTTAGATTCATACTGCAATCAAAGTGTTTAAATTCTGAATTTACGGGTGAGAAAAAGTACACAGAACTAACAATGTTCAGTGCGAACATAGAATAATGGAAATACAAGCTGAAATGCTGAATTTTGCTTATAATGCTAAAGYAATCTTTAGATTAACTTTACTGTAAAGCCCTGATAAAGATTCAGCCACTTTCAGTCATACAAGATTTGTCACTGTTAATATTTAATTGGGAAAGAAAAACATGGCTCTAATCAAAATACTGTCAGTACTTATTTTGGCAATGGAAAAAGATAACCAAATATCATTTTCTATCATTTAAAATATATAGCAGGAGCTTAAGGAATTACCACTCTCGTGCTATTTACTGTGTGTCTGGCTTATTTTATGAATGACAATCAAGGTATAAAATTCATTGAGTCCTCTGAGCAACTGAAAAGCCTTCTTAAATTGACACTGGTGAAAGGGTTTTCAAAAACTTCTGCCAGCTGAAAACATACCTGTGTACTTACAACATCCAAATGTATGTGTGCAGGAAGAATCCATGGAGACACTAACTGAATTTACCATCAACCATTTGCACATAGATTTTGTAGTTTATATCCATTGTGCCCCAACAAGAAAATTCTGTGCTTAAGCCATATAACCCTGCTTAGCATTTTTRGAGAACTATAATAGGAGGAAATACTAATAAAGATGCAATCTATACACCACAAGGACCAGGTCTTTCTCTTGTGCACTAAAGCACAATGTCAAATCTTAGTAAATACCACACTAAAGTAAAGAAGATACTGAGTTTTATGATTTAGACATCATCAATGTTTAAATAAAAGCACTAAAAATAAAAAAGAAACTTTTATGAGACCACTTGGTCACATTTTTCTTCTTTCCTAGATACATTAGTCAGAAGGATGTACACAAGATGACCTACAGAGGAAGCAGCACTATTTTAAAGGAATGGCCACAATTCTCAAAGCGAGGAATTTTCATTAATTCTAGCTCTGGACCATAATGAAAGTAAGTCTCCAGTCCCTTCCCCAATTTTCTCATGGAATCAGCCATGATGGTACTTAATTACTCCCAAGATAAACTGAACTTTAATGTTGGATACACTTTTAAGTGAAACAGTAGGTAATTACTAGGTATAGTCAATATGTGATTAATTAGTTCAAATAGAATTCATTAAAGTCAAATAACAGCAAACTGTGGAATTTGTACCTACTGCCTGTGTTTTCCAAGAAAAATATAGCCCCCATAGCTATAATTTATGGAAATTGCCTTTGATTTATACTGTCTTTATTCCGCTTACAACGAATTTGTCCCTAACATTCTCAAAAATTATTTATTCTGCAATACAATTATTCCTATAATATGATCTCTGAATGCTTATTACCCCTAGTCACATCTTGTTTCTCAACTCACTCAGATTGTTGTAGATGCGGAGAATTACATGGAAATCACTAAAATTACTATACCTGGGAAACTCACGAAGTCTCTCTTTGAAAGTTTCTTTATCTTTAAAACATGTTGTGTATGATTTTCTGTTAGAAAATTATTTTGACCTGTAGCATATGTATTAACATGAATACCAACAGTAAAATTTGAAGGTATTAGAGAAGAGACGCACTCATAAGTTCGAAAATGTGATTTTAACATTAACTGGTATCTGATTACAAAATGACCAACAGGATGAGGTAAATTCTCATTGTAATACAGAGTGACAAGAAAAATTACAATAATTAGAAAAAAACATTCATCTTCCTGAAAAAAAAAAACCACTTGCTAAAAACCTTGCACTTTATGGTTCCAGCTGACTAACAAACTTAAGGTAAACTTAGAAGAGCAATTAGAAGGATCTGTTTAGAAGACAAATCTGAACTAAGATGAAAACCCTGACAGGAAAAGGTAGGACCATAGAGAAAATTACAGATGACTCCAGTATTTGCTTCAGAGAAGAGACCAGCAGAATTTTAAAGCATCAGCCACTTCAGGCTGCAATATTCTCCCTTCCCTTCTTGACCTCCCTTGTCATTAATCTGAGATGTAACAGTTTAGGGACCTGAAATACCAAAGTGTGCTTTATCTGTTTGGCTTTTCAATATTTTATATTTTGATTGCCTGTCAGTCAGCTCATAACTTTCTCCATACAGAAAGTGAAGCTGTCAACAAGAAAAGGGGAAGAACGGATAACCAATCATAAAGAAAATATGGAAAGGTCAAAACCCAGCCAAACCTCATTTTAATTGGATTATATACCTGGAAAGGCAGAAATGAGTTGATGTGAGGTGAACCATTAAAAAGAGAAAATCAAGTGAGGACAGATGAGGACAGGGTGACTCTAAAACAGTGTTAACATTCTGCCCAGCACAATGAGGTGAGAGGTGGCCAAAGCAAAAGCTGTGTGGTTATCATTGAGGGCCAAGCAGGAAAACGAGGTGTGAAGGCAGCAGATAGGACACTGCAATCATACTGACAAGGAGATTAAACAGAGAGGAATAAAAACTGGCCTGTACCTTAAGTTGGTGGTGGAACAGAGTGCAACCAGAATACAATAAAGGGAGCTGGGGAACATGACTTGAATGGTCAGAAAACCCCAAATATTAAATTCCAACTTTCCAGCAGTTATGCACTACTCTAATAACATTTGTTTTCTAATTAAGAATATTTGCCAGTGAAAACCTCTGCACCAATATCTCCAGGAGTTTTTCCAATTTCAGGATATAAAAATGTCAGCCTCTCAAGTTCTCCCTGTATATTTTTCTTATTTTTTCCCCCTACTATTTTTTTCCCCCTGCATTGTCTTTCCTTGGAAAAAGCAAGGAGCTACTGTAAGCATGAACTAGCTTACTAACACGACAGTAATCAAACAAACCAGTATTCAAAAACGTTGCTGTCCTCTGTGAACAGTAATGCACAGTTTCCTCCAAGATATCTAACACCAAGGTGTACCTCATAACGAGATAATAAAACAGCTGACAAACAGAACTCAACAGGAAACAGATGCCACCCAGCAGAATTTTATGGTTTGAAGCCTTTTGTGAATTTTTGGTTGTGAAACAAACCCAGAGAGCTATGCACATACAGTCAATAGGCTAACTGTCAGGTTGCTCATTTGGTGTGTGAGATGTGTAGTTCAAAATTCGGAGTCAGGTCCTATATATGCCATTCTACACCTGCAATACAGCATAAGAAGCACAAGTTCCCCCTTCCCCTGCTCACCTTTAACATCCTCCCAGACCCCAGCAATCTGCAGATTAGTGACTTTCTGAATTAGCTAGATTTGCTTCATTATATTTTACAGCTCATGAAAGACTTTTCTTCCATGAATTTACTTAATTATTTTTTGAACCCATTTATGCTTGTGGCTTCCAAAACATCCTTTGGCAACAATTAACTACAAACTGTTTAAAAAAAATACTAGCTTTCTTTGTTTTAAATCTACATCCCAATGATTTCATTGGATATACTCTAGTTCCTCAGCTATGAGAAAGAGTGAATAATCATGAATAACAGTGATTCGTTCAGTCAAACGCAACATATCTCTGTATAATACAGAGTGCTTCTAGTTAAAAGTGGGAAGTAAGTCAGTGGATAATAGAATTTTTAAAAGGAAAATGCAAGGCCCCTGGAGGAAGGATAGCAAAAAGGGACACCTCATACAACATAAAAAGACTGTAATGTAAAAAAACTACAGTCCAAATACCTGAGGTTCTCTAAGTTGCTGAGACATACCACAGGGAATCTTCTTACTTCCAGCATTATCAGCATTGGTACAATCATAATAATGCTGTACACACAGAACTGCTGCATTCCCACACTGAACCTAGAAAGCGCATTTCCTTTATTTCACACTAAAGCGTGAAGAAATTTTTAAAGAAAGGAAGCATTTTACAACTGAACCGTAACTTCAATATAACAACAATGATCCACTTTTTCAGAAGACCTCCAAAATAATGGTGACTTGCTACAATATGATGTAGTCAATACTCTAATGTGACAAAAAAGCACAACATATTTTCAAAGCTGTGGTGTAATTCGGTGATTATTRTTCATATTCAGGTGAATCTACCAATCCACTGTAGTTCAGTGGAGTTATTAGAGCTATCCCTTTTATTTAAGYAACCAGAATACCTACTTTCATAGATAGAATTGACTCAGATTGCTATTGTGAATCTGGCAGGAATGATGGAATCAATAGGATTAATCTAAATATTCATGCATATAAGATGATAATACCTGGATTCATGAATATTTAATATGTAAAGTTTGCATGTATACTTCTTTGGGACAATTGTTTTCTTTCCAGAGAAAATCAGCACTTACAAATATAGAATGATGTTGGCAATATTAATACAGATTTCAATACCACCCAACCAAAATCAACATGGGGGGGGATTTTACTCTAAAATATAAAATATGAAATTACCAAAGTTTCAATTTAATCACTCCAATGGAAAAAAAAACAAGAGGCAGGAGGGTACCTGCTGATCAGGGCTGATCCTCTGAGATTCAGTGTAGCATATCACATGCTTTATGTATTTGTGAGCATGTGTGCGCATTCTTTTGTGCCTCAGTGCATGCAGCCAGCAAACATCTATCTTGTAATGTTAACTTAAAAGGGCTGAATTCATCTCTGGCATCATGACTGCACTTCAGATGCTGGTGTTACTTCAGCATTAAATATGGCATATTATTTGAATTCATATTTTCTTCAAACATCTCAGCAAGATCTTAGAGGAATATAAAGCAAAACAGAAGTCTTTTTGCAATTAGTTTAACATAAATTTAAAATAATAAAACACAATCTAACAAGTAAACTAAAATGCTGATGGAAACACATTTTTATAAAGGAAGTGCTTTCTCAATCACTACAGAATCACTGTTGTGACAATATAATGCGCTAGTACTTGTGACAATATATACAAAAAGAACAGATAGTTTGTACAAGGTCACTGCAAATACAAGATGCATCAACCCAGTGAAGTTCCTACAGCAACATAAATGTTTTTATGAGCAGCAGGTGAATTCCTGCAGAAGCTATTAACAGCTCGGTAAGGAGTACATAATAACAGGTTGTTAACTCAGCCTCCCTGACAAGAGCATCAGGAAAGGGCACTTTGAAACTATTAATACTAATGCATTAAAAAAAAGTAAAAAGACAGATTTTTTTATATTACCTTTCTTCAAATCAACAAAATAAACATTCATGATTTTATTAAGGTGCAAAACTAACAAAACTACATGGGAGTTACTTAATAACATACCCTTTCTAAGTATTTGAGTTGGTTAACCAAATCATGTTTTTAAAGTAAAGGCTTATCTACTGTATATTTTCCATTCTAACAAAAGGAATTTAAGACAGCTTTTATTTTAATACATCTGTAAAATGTTCATACTAATATTAAACATGRAAAACAGTTATCTTTTTTTACATCAAAACAGAAAAGCTCTCCTTAGATGTGCTTCCTCTTTCCCTCTGGATTTTCTCCCTTCTCCCAGCATTACTGCTTTGGGGGCACCACTACTTAATATAAAAGAGGTTCCAATATTATGCAGTTGGTGGCTTTGCCTCCATTTTGGTGTGAATGTTAAAAGTAGAAAAATAATAACAATCTGTCCTTTTGCATGGTTAGTGTGCAGTTTCAAAGCAGCCCCAGAAGAAAAAAAAAGGGGAACCTTATTCTCTCAAAATGTCTAGCCAAAAAAAGAATACATGTCTTCTGACCTCCATTTCCCCAAATATCTCCTGAATGCATCAGGGATTGAAGGAAGAAACTGCACAGTGAAAAGATACCTCATATTGGAACATTCCTTCACTTAGACAAAGATATGACTTTACTCATGTCTCAAAGTACATACAGTATCTTCTTGATTTAATCTGTGAATCTATCTTAAAGTTTGGGGAAGAACAGTTTATGAACAGTAAGTAAGTTGTGTGTTAGGCAAACAAAGAGTGCTCAGGCTGCAGTTTTTAAAATAGTTCGGGCTCATGGATTAAGACTTTCCTGAACTTTTAGGATAATTCTTGTTTCTTGAAAGTCTAAAGGAAATATCCTAACAGGTTTTAGAGCAACAGATGTCTGGACACTATATTTAACTTATAAATAAGAAAAATATTCTTGTTTAGAGGGCCATCTTTTGGCAACCACACTAAATATTTTCAGATAGTAGCTCATGAAACTCACATACCATTCTTTTGATAAATCTATGTCAAAATTTCAAACCCCAAATTTGACTCTTGAATTCGCATTTAGGTACCTGAGGGAGTTATAACTCTTATTAACTTCAGATATTATTACAATCTACTGCACCTACACTCAAAGGTGAACACACTGAAACTAATTAATAACAATAATGTTTTAAGGTGAGAGTGCATTCTCGATTTTGCTAATTTAAGATTAAACATGTAAAAACTGTTACCACTCCCTCCTGTGCACTTGATATATCAAACCTAAAGAGACAACATCTCTTTTACCATAAGTTCATCAAAAATCATATTAAGTTTGTCCCCTGGAGTGAGCTGAATGCTACTTTGCTATAAAATATGAGGTTCTTCTGATTTTTGAGTCTACCTAACCACTCTCTTAAGATTAACAGCTGATTCCTGCGGTTAACTTTATTATTCTTGCTGTGTTAGTAAATTATTTTTAAAACTAGTTTTCTCTGAACTGCGACTGCGGTATGGCTAGAAGAAAGTTTAAACATTTTTCTTCTTAGGAATCAACCTCTACTATTAGTGGATTTAGCTTTCTTTGAGGTACGGAACTAACTGTGTGGTGCTACATATGTTGACTTGTAAGCAGTTTGCATAGCTCCTACGCCTGTATCTTTGAAAAAGTCTGAAAACCATTTATTCAAAAGCATTAACATACTTTTTCTACATTTGTGCAGCTCTTCTAGCAGTTACTGGAATAAGCTTTGTGCACACAATTTTCTTTGGGGAAAATGGTATTAGCTACGGACAAGAACACAAGATCAGCAGAGACTGAGCTATGTTTTTTTTAATCAAAACCACTAGAGTTGCTTAAACAGCATTATATTTCTCTGTGAGATCTTTTGGTTCAGCAGGAATGACAATAGTAATAGCTCTGTAGGCTACTTTATTATTAAATACAAAGGTTTAGAAGCTAGCTCTAAATAATTGAAGACAACTATTAGGAGACTAGCCAAACCAGGCACCTAATGGAAAAGGCCTAGCTCAGAACTTCTTTGATAAACCCTTTGCTGTATGTAATTGATATTTAGAGGCCAGATTTCTTTTTCTCCTAATAGTAATTATATCAGTGTCATTAATAATGGCTGCTGCAAGATCCTTAAGTTCTTTCCTGCAGGCAAAAATTATATCTGGTCAGAGAGCCTCAAAATTATTCACTCCCATTTTCAACAGTTCCAAGACCTATTTTTTTCTCTTTTTAGAGTCTAAGGCTTTTACAGTTCTTCCCTTGGGAAACGAGGTTAATAACAGTAGAATAGGAAAACTGAGAAGCTTGTTTAACATCACTTACTATGCTAAAATAAGCTAGATTTTGTTTTAATGATTATTTCCCAAAGCCCATTTGTAGTGATTATTTTTTAAAAACATGCACCAAACACGGTTCATTTCCCAGAAGATCCGAAAGGCCGTGAAAGCCACAAGAACTGCACAGAGCGCTGTGGGCTTACAGCGAGATGCTGATCTGCACCTGCAGCTACGGTCAAATTCTAAGGTTTATTTAATACTATTATCCAAAAGCTCTTATACACCCAAATTACTCAACAGTCTTGTTTTCACAAGAATGTGCTGCAGATTTAATGAAAATGTAGTATTTCACAAGCCCTACATTTCTCGCTTCTAGTCACATCAAAAACATTTTACTTCTAGGCAGCAGATTGTTACTTATGCCTCAGACAATTCCAGTAATTGAAAAATATGACAGGATCAAACTGTTCATTTTAAAAAGAAAGATTAGCATGAGGCTAAAAATTTGTCATTCAACACTAACAGCAGAGTGTTCACTGTTTCATACTGAGTATACATTTTAAAAAACTTACTGACTGGCCAGACACCTAAAGTGATCATATKCACATTCATATTGTTCGAAGCCTTTTCCTTTTCCCCAGCCTCATCACTGATGTTGACTTTATGATTCCGTCCTGAAGCTTGCAAGGGAATGAAGCATACTGTGGTATGTATAGCAACAACAAAACACTATGCCTTGAAAAAGAGGTAATACATGCTAACAATCAAGCCACAATGCTACCAAATGAAATATGCCTGCTCCTGAGTAATGTGACACAGTCTGCAGGTTCCCTTCAGCCTCATGCAGATCAGAGATGGTGCACATATTATTCTTCATGATTTAAAAATCTAACATAAAATCAAAATCTGAACTGAAAAAGTAATAGCTGGTACTTAAGGGAAAGAGGGAAATCGCCTCTGAAAAAATGTGATCCTTCTGACAACATGCAAAATTATAATTAGACAAGTGTAAGTATAATTAAAGAATCACCAGAGTGGTTTAATTATTTAAGTAATATGGAGGACTAGGGTCAATGAGCTTCACGCAGGTCATAGAGACTTCACAGAAAGGCAATTGGCAATAAAGTGTTTGAATCCTGTCTAATCAGGGTATGTAAGGCTAGTGCCCGTTTAAGCTAGATTCCAGCTGATAGTCAAGGAGGGTCAGGTTTTATGGTAGAGAGAAAAAAGCAGGGAAAAGAAGCATTATGTATCTAACGTCTGAGTGGAACTGAATTAATCTCAAAAGAGAATACTGAAATGTCTCCTTAGCTAAATCCACAAAGGAACATCTGTCATCCTAAACAGGGATGAGTTGCACACCATGAACTACCAATTCACATGGGGAAAAAAGCTGGAATGGAAGAACTTGGGCACTTGTGCAAAGTAAGTGTGGCCAGTCTCCAGGAGCACAGTAGTGCTGTGCTAGTCTTCGATGTGGTACTGAGCATAACATGAGATGATTTGTTTCTCAAAAAGTGTGGAAAAAATGGCAAGAATAACAATTCATGCATCTCTATATGCACAGAGTACCACATCTTTTTGCAGTTGAAGTGCAGAGTATGTACTCTATTGTACATATATACTTTTATGGCTTTGAAATAATAYGGTGCACACATTTATTGACAGATAAATATACTTTAAACCATTATTTAGAACATTACTGTAGGCAAACAATTCTGCAGGACAAAATTACCTTCTTGTTTATAATTTTCTCCATTATTTTTGTAATAATAATTCTGTCATTGCATATTTGTTACCTATTGATATTCTTAAATCTTCATATTATTCCTACCAAGTCATTTACCTCAAGCTCTCTTACAAATTTTACTATTCACATTCAGGAAGGTTCATTTTAAATCATACCAATGAATATTCAAAAAATAGCAGTGTTTGTTTTAATATTAGAGTTTGAGAAAGAGCACCATTTCTGGTATGAGTTAAGTAAATACAGCTGCAGACTGACTGCAAAATTAACAAGGTCATATTGCTTTCTAGTTCTTTAAACCTGGTACTTTCCTGTATCTCTCTGCTTCATCACCTCTTCATCTCTTTTTAAAATCTCATTGGGAAACTAATTTCCCCCCTTGCCTCTACTGCTCAGCTATTCTATCTCTTTTATTTATTAAATTGTGTAACTACACTATTCAGGTCTAAATAATACAGGAGTGAGATTCATAGAGGAAAAATCCTATCTGACATGGTGTCTTTCTTGTCCACTCACTGGCATATAGAGGTGGGTTAAATTTTTTTCTGTGAAAACTGCCCATGAGTTGTAAATTGAGTCTGTCAACAAAATGAAGTATTTTGTCAAAGAGATTTGGCTTTAATGTAAATTGCACCAAAAGACAAGGGAGCAAAAGAGCAGCAAAGAAACAGCCAGCCCCTCCACCCTAAATCCTGCTCCAAAAGACATTCTTTATTTGGAGATGCCATTGCAGTGCCTTAGCAGATTGCTAGGGTGTATCCTATAAAATCTCTTCTCTATACTTCAGTTTCCTCAGCTAGTTATATATTATTTTGTACATTACAGAAAATACAATTCAGCTAGAGAATCTGGGCCCTGTGGGAGAACTTAATACAGTTTATGGTAAGTATACAGCTTGGTATGCTTAATACTGCTCTCGGGGAGCAAGATGCCTTTAATTTTTTATGTTTAACTTTGAGGGTTTGGGGGGAAAAGGAAAAGGAGAGGAATAAGCATTTTCCAGTTCAAYTGTACAGCCTGAGGTGCAGCTGGTATGGTTTATATCCTCTGTGTACCATGTTTCCTTTCCCATGAGGGAATTCTTACAGAAGGACTCAGCTCCACTGCAAGGCTGTAACAAGGCTCAGTCTTCTTATCCCACTCCTCCAGCCCGCGGGACATGTGACCTCTTTGGTGCAGGCTAAATAGATTATGATGCCCTGAAACCTTTCAAAAAGTAAAAGCTTTAGTCAGTGTCTGAGTAATAGTTTTAAAGTATAAAGGAAAAATTGAATACTGTTAGGGAGGAAACAGAGATTATATTGATATCTGGAGTTTGGTTTTGGAAGAAAAAGACAACAGTGCCTATGAAAGACTTTTTTTTTTTTTAAGTATCGCACAGTTTGTGGGAGATATTAAAGGATTATGAAATAGGATGGACAGATAACAGACTGTGGAACAGGGCAGACATACTGTATTAAGGGATCTAACTTGCAAATGTTTAGCATCTACGAAGACTGCAAAGACAGTCTACCTAGAAATTCTTTTCAGAGCAGATTTTGATTCAGGTTCAGACATTTAATGGATTCTTTGTATGTCCCTGTAGAAACTCACTTTCATCTAAGGTGACAAATGTTGCCAACTGTATAGTTTTCAGAATGATTCATAATCTACTAGAAATGAGCTATGTCAATTTACCAGGCTGAACATACAATATTATTTCAGGATCGTGATAGTCTATCTCCGATTATATCACATAACTGTTCAAGCAATGGAAAACTTTCTCTCTTTACAGTAACAGAAAATCATAGCATCTTGGACTGAATTTCCAGGAATTTTTTTCCCATCACAGGCCAAGTCAGTTCTCTAATTATGTCTTAGGTTGGCTTATGTTCACTGCATAGTTGGCTGAAAAGCTGCAGAACAGAGTGACCCCTTGTCAGCCACCACAAAAATATGTAACAGTGTATTTCTAAATAAAAAAGCAAAAATGTGTAGTATATATAGAGAGCTGGCTCAGAACAAAGGTTTGATATTTTCTCAAAATTTCTGTTCTTAGGGACTGATAAAAAGGTAAATAATATTTTGTTAATTGAAGCTCTGATTCTGAATATTTTTCAGCAATTCATGGGAGGAACAAAAGTCATAAGGAAGAAGGTGCTTTAAAAGCACAGCTAAATTAGTGATCTGTTTAACTATATTTTTACATTAATGTATTTGTTTTCTGTGCTTGGACCTTGCTATCAGTTCTATAACTTTCCTTCTCTACTTTATTTCTCTCTTATTTAGCAGAGTCTTTCTCAGCAGAAGAGTAAATCTGTTTTTCACATTGAGATTATGGGCCTGATCCTTCAGTAGTTTTCTGTGGACAGCTCCTATTGCACAAGAGTACAAATAAAAGCTTCATGTATATCCACAACAGTCTTCCCTTCTTCCTCTTGGCTGCTTGTTCTGGATATACATGAAAGGATGTGTCCATATGTTCTGTGTGCACCATCACTAATTTGTCCTACTTGTAAAATTGCTGGAAACAGTCCCATTTGTTGGAGTATTCATAGCATTTTATTACATGGCTACTCAATTTCTGTGAGCTTACATATCTTTCAGAAAATCTTGGGAGCACATGACAAGAAATGACTTCCATTTACGAGCTTCAGAATTCCTGCTGGTTATAATTAAAGGAATGCAGTGATCCCTGGGAGTCCCAAGTGCCTTCTTGATAATTTTGCAAATGTCACCAAGGAAACTTATAAGAAACAGAAGTTCATATTTATAAAATTTTACAATCCTGCAAAGTTCTTCAGGCTTCACAAAGTTAAGAAACTGATACAACCTCTTGAAACTTGGATATTGAGTGTTTATATTTGATGAAGACATTCACTTTCCTGTACTACATGTATGAACAAAACCTCTTTTCTTTTTAACACAAACATCAGGCAGAAAGGGACATCTGATAGGGATAGGTTAAGCAGGCACTGCAAAGTTTGTTCTATTTTACTGATTGTATATCAGTATCTAAGGCAAAAGGATACTGTTTTCTGTGTTTTTATTGCCTCCTTAAGATCTTAAGAAAATTTCTGAACCTTTGGTACTTACATGTTCTTGAAGTAGAGGGATGTCTTTCCTTCTACTGGAGTTCTCTCCAGTAGAGAGATGTCTTTGCGGTAAGTTCATACTAAATCCAGTATACAATTATTTCACATTTATCACATTTCTTGTAGGTTGGAAAACCAACACTATTGTCATGGTTGCTGAGAATATGAATGCTGATATTTCTCTCTTTGAGGGTCTCTGAGAAGCCTGAAAGATTACAATTTCACTTGCTGTATCACCCCCTGACATTATACAGACTGTGCTACTTAATATGCAGAGTTTCAGGGTGAAGAAGAAGGAATGTACCAAAGCTCATGTTAATATTTTCTGAGGTAGGGACTGTCCCTCCTTTTTTTCAATAAACAAATCCCATTTGCATTTGGCCACTATACTTAACCAGTGATGTATCTGTAAAGAACATTTCTTCAGGACTATATGAATATTGAAGTGATATACAATCATATTTTTTATCTTAATACTGCAGAACAGCAGAGTGTTTTGCAGTGCCCGGCGATCGGTCTCTCTGCTCTAGAAGCTGGTCTCCAAGAGTGTTCTGGGTTTCTTAAAAATCTGCCACATACCTACTCCTCTGCTCAAATAAGTGATCCTCATATTGTCTGTCTCTCATTCTGCCTATTCCGTAGCATTGCCAGAGAGCGTGCCTGTTCTAAACAAAAGGTGTATTCAGGAGCTACGCATTCAGTTCAGTTAGTGGCTTAGGGAGGAAATAACCCCTGTGGAAAAGTACTAGAGTACGCCAGCAGTGCGTTTATCTCCCCACATCTAACAAAGAAGAAAAGATTGTAGTTAAAAGATAACCCTTATGCATTATAAAAGGTGGAAATAGAAWACGGTTCTTTTCTGGGAGAAACAGATAGTGTGAATTGTATATACCCAGTAGGCCATGAGATCTGTGTATCTAGTCCTGCTGCACAACACACAGCAAACACTTAGCAATACGTAGACCTATAAGGAGACTCAGTATTGACCTTGGCAAATAATCCATTGATAAAAGATTTTTAGAAATGTAAGCTTTATAATTTAACATCCTTATGAATGTTTTGGTAGGTTGATCTTTGCATCTTTCACATCCAACTGAAGGAATCTCACTATTTCTCTTTTTAATTCATCTGATTATTATTTTACTATTAATAAACAAAACAAGGGCAGCTCAAGTCATAATATGGCTTACAATGGTAATGGATCAAAACCTAAAGGACTTCCGTTAGTATAGGAGAATAAGGTTTCCTTGCTTTGGCTACTAAATATTATTATTATACCAAATTCTTAGCAATCTGCCTTCTCCCTCTAGCTGTGCAATTTAATTTGTTTGGATTTTTTTCCCAGCTTGCCCTTTTTCTGCATCATTAAAGCTGCATAATCTCGATAGGGAAGTGCAGCCAAGGAATAAAAATCTCAGATATTTACACAACCTAAAATCCCTAAATCTTTCATGACTTGGCTTATATTTCTCTTCTTTGTGCTCTTCTCACACTCCCATTAGTTCCATTGTGACCTTTAGATGGGGACAGAGCAATAGCAAGAACTGATTTAGCAGATTACTGTTTAAGGAACGGACACCAGAAAATTCCCGCCTATGACTCCCGCAATGAAGGCACTGATTAGCACTAAGTTCTATCCTGGTGCACAGCCCAGGAGCCAGCCAGGAATGACCAAGCCTGTTTTGTACTTGGGGAGAAGCAGAGTTCAAGTTAGGCATTCGTAAGAGGCRCTGTGTGTACTTATAATGCATGCCGTTGCCCACTTTTATGTGAAATCGCTAAGCCCTGAATTTTGACAAGCGTGTGCCTTGCAGTTCCTATCTCTTGTAACCTTCCGTAACCGTCTAAGGAAGGCTGGTGCACACTATTGTTTAGTCACAGATTATTGCTAAATTATGCCACAAAACATAATTGCATTGACATTCACCTTAATTGTACTGTTTCAGTGTCACTCCAATGTAAACCTTTCACAGTCCATAAACCAAAATATGGTCAAGCATATAATCCATTTATCCATGTTCATAAACGTTGCTACTATGAGACAGGTATACCTGTGCCTGCCTGCTACTCTATTTGACTCTGACATGAAACAAGACAGTCATTAACAAGCCAGAAGTACGACAACAAAAAAATYAGTATACAGTAAAACATCTACTTACACAACATTGTACATGGGATCAAGACAAAAGTTTAAAATATTTTTTAAAGTATTAAAAATATGTAACATACTGCTTTTTAGGATCTGAGTTTGGGTGATGCTGTAAGCGAGACCTACTTTCTCATAGTACTTGATCTCGTAGTCCAGAATGGCTCCATGGGGAAAGTCCGGCTCTTGCCAGGAGAGGGCAATGCTGTTTTGGGAAGCCCAGTCCTTCCTTACCATACCTATCAAGGAGGGTGCTGAAAGGGAAAAGGATAACTAAGGGTTAAAGACAAAGCACACTCTTTATCCTTTCAACCTACTACCTCACCATAGCAAGGCGAGCTACCTTTGAGTGACCTACAGGCAGAAAAGCATGACAGATGGCAATTCTCAGGGAAACCATATAACCTGGAATTAATGTCTCAAGTACATACCAGCAACTCTTTGTGAAAGTGCAGACCAACTTCTGAAAATTGACTGTACAGAAATGGCACTGTCTCTCCCCCAAAAGTGCCTGTTCAAGACAGCTGTTAACTGAAGGCTGTACGTTTCTTTGGTTTCAAACTCTTGTCAGCGCGGCCGGGAGCCTGGGTGCAGGTACCTGGTGCTCAAGGGGCTCAGGAAGCAGCCCCCTTTCATCCCACAGGCCTGCACCCACACCAGCCCCCAAACCTGCTGCATGCAACTGTGTCGTGCTGCCACCTCTGAGGACACTGTGTCCCGAGCAAAATCATGTTTAAGAGACAGTAAATTCTAAATTCAGGATCATCTGCATTTGAATGCACCACTTTATAATACAACTGGGTACAATGTACATTCAGTTTACTCTCTGGAATAAAATAAAGTGATGTAACTTAAAACAAATGCAACGAATTCTGTGTTGGCTAGCCGGGCTGGCAGTAGCAAGTGCATTTTAGCAGGTCAGTGCTGTGAACTTGTTAAAGGAGGCCAGTGGCAGGGAGAGGGTGATAAGGGCAACCCGTGGGCTCAAAGATGCCTGAAACCTACCTGCAGCTGGTGATACTGCTGGTCTGCAGCAGCACCAGGAGGAGCAACCGCTGCTGGCAGCGCTTGGAAGGGGCCCAACACAGGTGCATGCACCCAGGAGCCAAACTGTCTCACTGTGGGCCTAACCGAATTTAAGAAACAGATTTTCTGCTCTTTTGGAAAAGAAGATGCCATGCTATGTATGTAATAATTTCTATTGGTGCAAAACTTCTATTCTAGAACACGATCTTTGCTTATTTCATTAATCTGGTCAAGTATGTGAAAGGAGGTCTAATATTCTCTAGATGCTAACGCTGTTTTTATAGCACTGCTCTGCAGCTTTCCCAAATGCTACAACCAGTCACATTGTCAGACAACCTTGAAGACAACTGGATAAGCTGAATAAACCAGCTATCATGCAGCACATCACAGGATCTGCCCAACTTTCTGCGACTGATAAAGTCTAATTAAAAAAAAAATTCCTCARGTTGTTCATAGCTTTCTCTATTTGTCTTTACAATAACGTACATCAGTGTATTCCACACCCTCTCCTATTCCTCTCAACTATGTATCTAACTAACCCTCTTCTGAGCTCCCAAGGAGCTGTCTCTCCTAAAAATAACACATTTTTCTTCCTTTTTTATCTCTTGAATGAAAGAGTCTCCCTAGGAAAATGAAATAAAAATCTGTTTCTAGTTACAAAATTTCAAACCTTTGTTTCCTTTCCTGTAAATATCTCAGGAAGGTTAGGAAACGAAAACAATAAACTCTAGAATACAAAAAAACTACTAAAGGAAAAGGAACAGATTTCTTTTCACTGAAAGAAAGGAAGCTCTACATATACACGTGCACATACACAATCTCTTCTTCTGTGACACTGTATCTACCTGAGAGAGAAAATAAACTTTTATACACCGTTACATCCTCCCAGTGGGTAACTGTTCTGAGGTATAAAAGCTCAGTCTTCTCTGATGTAAAAAAAAGCCAACAACTCAAAATGTAACATTGAACAGTGTCACAAAACCTACCAAAAATGGCATTAAATGGACAAAATAGAGCTTAACAGGAAACTGTCCTATACCCGTACTTATACCATTTTAATCATAACTCTGATACATGGGAATGGAAGAAAAAAAGAATCCCTGTCATGCTGAATGAAGGATTAACCTGTTGGTCATGAAGTCCTTTAAACAACATAATATAATTCCCTATATAAAATAAAAATAAATTAGCAAATACAAAGCATTCACATGTTCTGGGCCAAAATGTTACTCCTAGGTATGCACAAATACTCCCTCAAGTTAAAATGAAATTTTTATTCTGGAAAACTGAAGGTGAACCTGAACTCTAGTAAAATTACTCTGGGGTAAAATCAGCTTCTCGGAGCAGGGAATAAAGGACTGTTTACAGGAAAATGTAACCTAGCTAACACTGATTCATATCTGATAAACACTAAAGGGCCTATGAGGGCAATTGCTTATACACAGGTGCTCGTTACTTGTTGTTTTGTGTCATTCCCTGGTATTGCGATGTGATTTCCAGGCAGGGTCGGTAGTGCCTTTTCAGCACTGCCCGCTACGCTGTGTGCGCCTGTTCATGCACGAGGGGCGTCAACCTGACCAGCCCCTGGCACTGCACTGTTTCATCCCTGTGCATTTGTGGGTTCACTAGTCAGTTAAGCAAATCCTTGTGAAATGATTGAGTTTGATTACAGAAAGTACCAGGTTGAACTGTGGATACATTTATATTCTGGGCCCTCCTAGGCTTTTAAAATATAGATTACTGCTATTACACTTCATCAGGTGCATCTCAAATTATGACTTAACCTTAATAATCTTTTCCAATATTCAACAGGTGGTAGGTTTTTCTTTGGGTTCTGACTTTCAAATTTATACAGCAATTTATACATTTATATTTGTTCTCAGCCTGAGCTCACTGCAGTATCTCTTCCATTCGAGCAAGTGCATGTCAAAACACAGTCTTGGCTCAACATATGATCATCTCAAATGTTCAGTATCAGAAGTAGTCTATGCATTCTCCCTCTGAAACAACTCAGTAGCAAAATATTGAAAGAAAATTACTTCAGCCCTCTTGTTAACCAGCTGTGCTTGACTTGCACTTGAAACTGAAAATCCCATACAGCAAGGCTCACATCACACCTACACCACAGTGCCAGCACTGCACCCTCTAAATCAAAATGTACGTGAAGGTGTGTACATAAGGCTGTCAATATCAGAAGCGTATTTTGTGCTTGCATTAGAGTGTTGGGCAAAAAATAATGTGATTCCCTGAGGAAATGTGTTTCAGAAAAAAATAAACCCCCAAAGGAGCCACATTACTCATTTCTTATATGTTCAGGAGGATGACCATATCATTTGTCATGCAAAGGCTCTCTCTCCATGTCTTAGAGAAAATGACAACCTAGAAAAAGAAAAGGATTCCCATCAGAAATGTATTGTATGGAGAAATGGACAAATTAAACCAAGTAATTAAAAGCTGCAGCTAGCTCAGTTTCTATTTCTTTAGTTCTTGTGAAATGCTTCTAAAAGCAATACCTTCTACAAAGAAACTTTAGCTTCTTATAAGAGTTGCTCACTAGAGCAGAAGTTATTTAGACCCTAAGATCCTATCCATTACTGCTGAAGTTCTTTATAACCGGGAAATTTTAAGATAGGTAAATCCTATTTGTCAAAGGGAAGTTCTCTTAATTAGTCATTTCAAATCCAGTACCTGCAGGAGAGCTTTAACTTGGTCGCCCAGTGAAACCATTAAAAAAAAAAAAAAATCCTTAGAAGCACAGCATGGCTTTTAATCACTTTAATGGCAGTATTTTCTTGCCATTGGTACTAGGCTGAAGGATGGCTTTTGGCTCTCGAGCTCAGTGCTGATCTCTGTGTTGAACTGAGGATTCCTTGCACCACCTGCTCTCTATGTTTTCCTCTACTCTGTTATAAATTTCTGGAACAATGATGAGACATCTACAGTGCTATGAGCTCCTCATTTAATTTAGTCTGATAAGTTTGTCTTTTCAAATTTGTACTGGATAGTGAATGTTAACTCCTTAATTTGGAGTGAGCTTATTTTATTCAAAATCTCTTTGGTTTCTCTCTTTTCAAAATCCCCTTCCTCATATGCTACACATAAGGCAGAAAATACACATTTTTAAATGATGGGTGTGTTCCAGTGTCACAGAATCACAGAATGGTTGAGGTTGGAAGGGACCTCTGGAGATCATCTAGTCCAACCCCCCTGCTCAAGCAGGGTCACCTGGAGCACATTGTCCAGGATTGTGTCCAGATAGCTTTTGAATATCTCCAGAGAAGGAGACTCCACAACCTCTCTGGGCAACCTGTTCCAGTGCTCTGTCACCCTCACAGTGAAGAAGTTTTTCCTCATGTTCAGATGGAATTGTCTGTGTTTCAGTTTGTGCCCACTGCCTCGTGTCCTGTCTCTGGGCACCACTGAGAAGAGTCTGGCCCCATCCTCTTGACACCCTCCCTTCAGATACTTGTACACGTTGATAAGATCTCCTCTCAGCCTTCTCTTCTCCAGGCTAAACAGGCCCAGCTCTCTCAGCCTTTCCTCATAAGAGAGATGCTCCAGTCCCCTAATCATCTTTGTAGCCCTTCGCTGGACTTGCTCCAGTAGTGCCACATCCCTCTTGTACTGGGGAGCCCAGAACTGGACGCAGTACTCCAGATGTGGCCTCACCAGGGCTGAGCAGAGGGGGAGAATCACCTCCCTCGACCTGCTGGCAACACTCTTCCTGATGCACCCCAGGATACCATTGGCCTTCTTGGCCACAAGGGCACATTGCTCCCTCATGCTTAACTTGGTGTCCACCAGCACTCCCAGGTCCTTCTCCGCAGAGCTGCTTTCCAGCAGGTCAACCCCCAACCTGTMCTGGTGCAKGGGGTTATTCCTCCCCAGGTGCAGGACCCTGCACTTGCCTTTGTTGAAYTTCATGAGGTTCCTCTCYGCCCACCTCTCCAGCCTGTCCAGGTCTCTYTGAATGGCAGCACAGCCCTCTGGCGTATCAGCCACTCCTCCCAGTTTTGTATCRTCAGCAAACTTGCTGAGGGTGCACTCTRTSCCTTCATCCAGGTCACTGATGGAGAAGTTGAACAAGACTGGAGCCAGCACTGACCCCTGGGGGACACCGCTAGCTACAGGCCTCCAACTAGACTCTGCGCCGCTGAKCACAACYCTCTGAGCTCTGCCATTCAGCCAGGTCTCAATCCACCTCACTGTCCACTCATCTAACCCACACTTCCTGAGTTTACCTATGAGGATATTATGGGAGACAGTGTCGAAAGCCTTGCTGAAGTCAAGGTAGACAACATCCACTCCTCTCCCCTCATCTACCCAGGCAGTGTCATGTTTCCCGAGTCTTTCTTTCCTTCCAAGGTTCCATTACTTGTAACCCTCTGATTACAATATAGACCATCTGTAGGCTTTCTGATGCTTTTTTCTTTTAGTACATTTTCTAATTTTCCAATTTCTTGTTTCATGTTTTTTAAAGTAGGCAAAGAATTTTACGTTTCTGCCCTGGTTTCCAGAGCTGAAATCCTGATATGTTACATATTCACCACAAAGAGGCTTTGGACAAAACAGCAGCTGACGACAAAAGCTCCCCTGATGTCCATCTGCACTTGGATCACTCTAATCCTACAGTATCTCTTTTCAAATCTTGTTATCTCTTCAGTCAAGTYTTACCTCTCCTGACACTGGCATTTTAGTGGCCCTACCAGGAGTGAATAATCACTTTCTTGTTAAAAAAATCCACAATCCAAAGAACATGATTAGCTGCCTCATAGCTGTCCCCCTCCCTCCATCCCCCCGCACTGTGTCTGTTCTGGCAAGGGCCAGTAAGTGCCAGCAGATACAAATTTGTGGGGTCGGTGGGAGGGGGACTGAATGGTCTGGGGAGGACTCCTCTCGTCTCCTTTGGACAGCATCCTTACCAGACAGCTGAGGGACTCTGTGTGCAGAACACTGTCCCTGGGAGTAACGTGGCTTCATTTAGTTACGGGCTTCTACACCACTCTGTTACCAGTAACAGCCTGAATTGCGTAATTACAGACTGTTCTTTCCTCTGCCTGCTTCCAGGCACAGGAGAGACCATACTCACTGAAATATAGGGCTTTATTATGTGTTTTCTGGTGAAGGGTCTCCCAAAAAAGGAGGGAACCCAGGCCCCTCTCCACTTCTCCTTCCTCTCCCGCTTCAGCCACTTCCCACGTGCAGTCGAGGGAGCACCACTGACAGAGGAGGCCCCCCAGCAAACCCCGCTGCTCTCTGYGTCGCACTCCCTGAGCTCTCCAGCCACACAGCCAGGGGAGGACATCCACTCTCACGGTCTGCAAGGCGGCTGCTTTCTCCTTGTGGGGGACCAACTGCGTTCATTAAGGGAAGGCCAGCTGAGGATGGAAGAAGTATCAACGCTATGAGGACTAACTTAAGTTGACTTTGGCTTCATGCCTGTGTTGGTCAGAAAGCAAAAGAAGATGGCTTTACCATTTTAGTCAAGAGAAAAAGACTTTTTCATGCTTATAATATATGAAAGGTTAATGACATGAATTAATTCACACAGGAAACTGCTTGAAAGTATGAGAGAAGTGGTTATCTAATCATCAAAAACCCATTCAACAGAAATATTAGGAAATTAAAGAAACAACATATGAAATAAGTGCTTCTACTTTTGAATGTTTTTTTTTCCTTTTGCTTAGCTATAATACTAGAAAGTCCTTTTGTAATCTACCCATACTACCAGACTGAAAAGCACAGCGTGGTCTAGATTAGTGTTTCTGTTTATAAATATAGCTATTCTTTAAAAAAGCTGTCAAATTTGGATACTTAAAAACAATGCAACCATAAATATATACTATTCATAACTGTTAATTATAGAGATGTCCTGATGCCCCATTTCCAAATACTTTTCTGAATGATAAAAAGAACTTGTGCCCCTTTTCCCATATCAGGAAATACTGTTATATTTATGCAGTATTTCTCCAGCCTAGATTCTGTAACTATATTAGAATTTCTATACTATTTGACACTAAGTATGATGTTATATTATACATAGCCATAAATGCAGTTTGGGATTTTATTCATAATCCCACACTTGGAAAAATTGTTATTTCAGGGCACTGTAGGAAAAATATTGATTTTACTTCTGATGCTGGAAAGTCCCTTAGGAAGGTAGTAAGCAATAAAAAGATGGTTTCTTAGGGGAGACATTTTACTCCAGTGACAGAACTAGAAGTAATGAAACAACATTTCCTGATCAACAATGATGTCTTCAGTATTATTAGCATTTGAGCTATTGGCCAAGGAAGGATTTACCGGAGGAGCTAAGAGGCCAGAATCCTTCAGCCTTCATTACTAATGCCACGTGTGATGCATATTCCCAGGCAAGTGACAAGGATGCCGTTGTGCAGCCATCAGCTACGGCTGTCATTGTTCCTGTAATATGATTATTAGTCCACCAGCAGAGATGTATGTAATTCTCTTTTATTTTGTGTTTGCTTATTAATCTTCTTGTTTGTATCTTTATAGGAGAAGGGAAGAAAGACTATTTTATGAGTGAGGAATGTGATAGGGATTCATGAGAGCTACGTTTATATTCCTCTCTGGTCGGGCTCTAGATATGTTATTTAATCTTTGTGACTGAGCTATCCTAAACCTACAATGTGAATGTCAGTGCCTTCCATTATTTCCAATATGAAAGCACTTACATATTAGAACTTTGGGGGTTATACAAAAGATCAAAAATTTATAACCTCAGCAGAAGTTTCTGTAGAAAAAACACAAATATAAACATAATATAAACTTCTATAAAAATGCACTGCATAACCAATTTCTCTGTATTTTAAAGATGCCCACATGGCTGAAACATCTATGGGTTTATACTGAATTCAGTAAGAATTATTTTTCTTATCATACAAGGCTGCTCTCAATTAGTACAGTGACTAGATAAGATATTTGATTCTTTATATAACAGTCTCTTATCTTCCTAATCACTTCAGTGATAATTCAAAGTTATAATGCTTGGAGGGTATACTATTACTGGCACTAACCTTGGAGTTCAAAGTTGAACATGGATTTTTCCTGATAAGGCGCTAGAGCTAGCAAATTAATGAGTTTGGGGTGAAGAATAATGTTTTTGCTTTATTTTCTTACACTAGCTCCCCAAAGGTTTGCATTCAAGACAGCATTACAAGTATGCTTCTTTGGAAGCACTTCATTTACTGAAAAAGAGGCCTCCAGCAAGCTATAATTATGATCTTTTCTTCCATTTTAAATTCTTTCCTCTTGCAGATTTTCTTTGCTTGCTCAGAAATGGTGGATGGAGGCCAAGTGAACCTGATGCTATTATTAAAAAATGTATTCTGCTACAGTGTTCTGGGCAAAAGGTTGTGATAAATGCAAACCCCAAACCTCCTCAAGGCCAACTGTAGATTCAACATTTTTTTCTACTGTCTTCCATAACACAATTCTTTCTCCCATCCTGCTTAATTTCTTTCTCATCTGTTGTTGGCCTTATGTATGAAGACAATTATTTATTCACTCATACAAGTTTGCAACTCTACAGATTTTCTTTCACATACAGAATGTGCTGCCACTCGTTATTTTGCAAGCTGGAGACCAGAAGCACTCCTAGATCTTTCCTTCTAACAGGACCTGCTCAGTCCCTGATTCTTCAAAATGTATTAGAGTAGAGGATATATAAAAGCAGTTGTATAAAATAAGGCCTTCCCAACTGCCCACCTGTGTGGATGTTCTGTTCTCTCTGATGAGGTGTATGTGCAGAGCACATCCTCAAAGTTAAACAGTGAGCTATTATATTATACTGTGAGATATTTTGCATAATTTATAATACAGTGAACAAATTGAAATAGTTTAAGAATGTGCTTCTCTAAATAACAGTAGCTAAAAAAATGACACAAATGTCTTCCATAAATCTATGTTTTAAGGAGTCACTCTGTATGCTCTTTAGTTCTGGGGTAAACAGAATACATTCAGTTCAAACAAGCTTAGTGGAAGCATAAACCTTCCAGAACTACATGCAAAACAAAAAGTCTGCCAAACTGAAAAGGGCCACCTGTCATATAAATGGAAATCATGTCAAATCAATGCCCTCTCACAACCAAAGGGATTTGCATCAGAACAATCAGATTCTTGGCTCCCTTCCATTGCCTTACTGCTGGAGCAGCAGAGAGACAGAAAGGTGCCTTAAAGAGCTACCAGTTCATCGGGACTTCTGAAGGAGCTGCTCCCCTAGCACCAGAGCTTCTTTGTCCTTGCTCAGCAGAAGACAATGCCATGGTCGTGTGGCACTGGCACACCAGCTCACAGCAGGTTGCAACGCATGTGGCTGAATCGCATGTCAAGAGCATGGTACCTGGGGAACATCCCTTTCACTGCATTTGGTTCTTCCAGGTATTTTGTTGTGGATCAGTTGAGAGACTATCTGATGGCAAGGAGAAGCTTGCAAGAGACCTTCCAGTCAAACCATTTCCATTGCCACCACGTGTTGTACTGSTWATAAACCTTGTTGTGGTATCTACTGCAGAAATACAAGAATGCTATGTCCTTAATCAGCAGATTTGCTGCTTCCACAAACCCAAATGTTACGTGCTATATTCTTCACTGTTCCTCCTGATTCAGTGTGGCATATCACTGAGTGCTGGCCAGTGACACACACCATTTCAAATTGGTCTGAGTCCTGACAGACGCAGGATTCCTCTTAAAAATGAAGGCAGGATGGCATATGAGGTATCCCTTTTGGAATGTGTGCGAATCTGGTTTATCAGCGGATTCAGATTGCTACTGTAATGCTGTTAATCAGCATGAAAAAAAGATGTGTTTCAGCCAAGGTGTTACATAAGTTATAAATATCACACCAGCACTGCTAGGTGCCGTATGATGTAGGGACAACCTGTGGTGACACATTTGCCCAAAGAACCTTGTTTGCAACCTCCTAATGTAACCTGAGAATCAGTAAAAAAAATTATTGGAAATACAACTTGAGGTTAAGAAGGCATCATTTATTGCAGTAAGGTGTCATTATGGAAACAGAGCTGTAAGTAAGTCTTATTCAGCAACAATCACTCCAGGGTCAACTGGAAACAAATTGCTCTGCAGAACTTCCTGCTGTTAAATTGATCTCAGAAGTTTGAAAATGAAATAAGCAGGTTAAAAAGCACTAGGAAATCTGCAATCTTTTCACTCCATTAATTGCTGCTCATCTTGGGATGTAACATGAACTAACCTAAAATATACATTCATTTGAGCAAATCTTTCCTGCTCTTGTTTATATAAAAATATGAGAATATATCAGATTGTAGGTCATTTTCTGTCAAACGATACTTACAGGTCTGAAAGAGGATTTTCTTTTAGCAAGAAAAGCATGAATTTTTTATGTGAACATCTTCTGTGAACCTTATGAAAAAGCTGTGTTTGTTGGCATTTGCTGAGAATGTCAGAGTTACTGTATTTCAAAATTTTCAGTTAATATGTGTAAGAGTATGAGACACATCTGGTACTGATTTAAAATACCAGTCTCTTCAAAGAATTTCCCACAAATGTTGATTTTGACAGAACATTTTATAAATCAGAATTATGCTAAATAAATTTGCCTTCATAAATTAAGTCTCCCACTGATGTAACAAATAAAATATAATATATAATACACAACATGTTATCTGTTATGTGTAATATACATTATATATTAATGTTAAAAAGATTTCAAAGGTATGATGTTATCTGTTGTTTACAAAGAATCATTAGAAAATGACAGCTATGGGTTAGTCTCTGTCTGAATACAGTTTTACATAGGGTCAAATATATATTTTTTAATGTTTAATATGTAAACCTATGCACAGAAATGTATGCCCTTTTAAACCCTGGTGCACAGACTCACAAGACTGACAATGAGAAACACTTCCAAAAGGCCAGTAAGTTACTGTCTTGTATTTGAGGTACAAGAATCTCTGAAAGGTGCCGTTCCTGCCAAGTGTGTGTTAGGTGTCCCGTGTGAAAGAAAGTATCTGAATTCAATTTCTAGTCAAGTAGGGTGGAATTCATTTTACTCGACTCTGATCATTTAAAAGCTGGGTGTTTATTTTCGGCAAGGTGTCTAGGTTCCCTCTGTAGTTAAGAGAGAGAGAGATGACTCCAGAGGGCGATTTATCACACCTATCATAGACACCATCTCAGGGTGGCACAGATTGCACTCTGGAGCTACCTGTTTAGATGCTGAACTGTCAGATGGCTGGCAGTAGATCAAATATATCCCCCAGTTTCAGCCACAGTGTTCAATACACTTATCACCATGATCAGCACAGAGGGCTTAGGATAAAATCAGCCTTGGCTCTTCTTTAAAGGTGATTGCTAGAGCAGAGCAAGAGTAGTTTTAGATGTGTCAACACCCTAAACAAAGTTTGGTTTTCAGTTGGGTATATCTACATGACACAACACAGTGCCACATAGACGTATCCAAGTTAGCCAGTTAGCTTGCATACTGAAACTAATACATCTGTGTTTGCTCAATTTAATTAACTCTTTGGAGAGGACGCTGAGACAGTAATGAGCTGTACTGGAAAGACAATGGAAGGATATTAAAAAAAAAAAAGGAAAAGAGAAATTAATAGGAGACCCACTGACAAGGTAAGGTTAAGGAAAGATAATGCACACTAATTATGTAAAAATAACAGCAGTCTACAAAGGTAAGACTATGAATGGGAGAAAAAGGGAATCAATGAACAGAAGTAACATGCTTACGTTATCAAGAGAAAAACAGACAAAATCAGAGAACATGTTCTGTAGTGAGACAGTATTTACATCTTCTGTTAGTTAGATCACAGGGATGTTTGCACACCTCTGAGTCTGTGGATAGTCTCTCAAGGTGAGGGATAGAGGCAATGGCACTTGAAGACAGCAGGACAAATCCACCCCAAGAGCAGCCAGCAGGAATAGATGGGTAGTCTTTCTCATCTCTAAYGTCTCATATGTCTAGGATCTGAGGTTCAGAAACGACAGCAGTTGTTTCTGAACTCCTGTGCTTGCATATTCTGAAAACAAGCCACACTAATCTTCAKTGTGTTTAAAAAATAAATGCCTTTTATATGTTTTTCTCTTTCAAGAAGATCTGGTCTCTTTCATTCACAAAGACAAAACTCCCCAGAGTTAAAGAACCACTGGGAACTTAAGAGTTTTCATCTCCCTGACTGGTATAAAAATTAAAACACCAAGAAAACAGAGGAGCCTAGAAATTAGATCAGACAATGGGCACTAAAAGATGTTTCAAGGGAAGGTTTATGGAATCCTGGGCAATTATGGAATAACCTTTCAAAAGGGAAGCTGCTTCATCTATTAGCTACTAGTTAGCTCATGCCCTGAAGCTTGTGGTTTTATAGTTATTGCACATACTCMTCCTCCTACTCATAATTACAGCAGGCACCATGTTATATGCATAGATAGATACTCCGATAGAGTTCCAGGTGAGAAAGAAACCTGGGCACTTACACTTCCAGATCAGTGCATCACTAAGCTTTATGTGCCTGCCTCTGATTTCCCTGAAATTATTTATCTGGTAGCTGCCCTCCTAACAAGAGCCTCTCAATTCTCTGAACTATTTATTTCTGGTATTTCCATTCTTTCTCTTTGCCCTGTCTTGCCCAGTTTTTGTGCTCCTCAGGGTTCAGCTCTGCCCCTGTGGGTTTTATACCCAGTCAATTCTTCATCTCCGATCTCTACTCCAAACCAGCCCCCCACAGGTGTTTCCTACAGAAGGGGGATAGAAGCAGGAAGGTTTGAAGAGGGAAGCTGAGTGTTGCCCACCTTCCCCTCACAATATATTCTTGTGCAAGTGGCAAAGTCGAGGGGAATGCTGACGCCTGCACAAGAACAGGACACAGGCTGGCCATTTTCTAGGGAGAGCATCATAAAACCCCTGTATCCTCCAAAAAGTGAGGAAGCTGATAGACGTTCAGGCAGGAAACAGAGAAAGCATGCCTAATTAACTAACATGCTGTTGAACACTACGTGGAGCTCTGGTGCTCTAATTTTTAAAAAAAGAGATATAAGGGAAAARGGCTACAAGCATAACCAGAAGGATAGGATTAAGTAGGCCATGATTTTTCCAGCTGAGGAAAAAGCAGACTGCTGGAGGGGACCAGAAATGTAAGAGGTCTATAAATAATATGGAGGAAATGAATAMGGGATGTTTATTTACTATTTCTTTTAATACAAAAACTGGGGACAACAGATGAAATTAGTAGGCAGAATTTTTAGTACATAAGAGGAAACACCTTTTCACAGAGTACATAATTACAGGCCAGTGCCACAGGCACACTGGGAAGGCATATGGGTCCAAAAAGCCATTAGACAAATTCTTGAAAAAGAAGCCAAAGTCTACCTTGTGTTACCCCGGGCTATAGGTACCACCTCCAGCTCAGGAGGTCCCTACTTATAGACTGCTGGAAGCTGGAAAAATACACAAGGGGAAGCATCATTTGATACTTTCCCTATTTTCTTTCCATCAGTGTCCCTTGCTGCTTATTGTCAGAGATAGATAAAATAATGGACTAGATGAACCTTTTGAAATTCAGAAGTGCTATCTTGATTAAAGAGTCTTCTGTTACACTCAATCCCAAGTGCAAAGGCAAGTTTGTTGCGTATAGCTCTCCTCTGGAATAAACCTTTATCTACTCCTTCACAGTTCCCTGCACCACAGACACTTTAGAGAAGGAGAACATGCAGCTATGTAGCTTCGGTAGTTACATGTAAGACCTAATGGCTCGTATCCACACGGTACATTAGTAACGTGGAGCTGAGTGCTTCTGGGGTTAACTTGTAAGAGCCTGACCCTCAGAATGGAATTTGGAGTTAAATCATGTTACTTGTCGAAGCTCCAGGCTCCTTAACACTGTCAAAATAGAGGCAAGCCAGAGTGTGCACAGAAGCAGAACTTGGGAATTTAGGCAACTTTCAGTTTGACAACTAATTTAGGTATATAGGGGTGTTAGGCAACATCAGGGTCAGGTGATGGTACTGCGCTATTCCTTACAAGCAATACTGTTAGACTGGAATAATCCACAAAATAACTTTCTTTTCTGCAATACATTGCTCAGCTTCTTTTATTTTTCCCCTGAAGTAAGTCTTCCTTCCTGCACAAATCCTCCTTGAGTGAGTAGTCTAAATAATTCTCTTTGACCAAATCCCACTTTGTTTCATGATTCAATTAAGAGTTTGGAGTTTGACTGGAAAGTTTGAGAAATTACTGTGTTCTCATAGAATATTTAAAGTTCTTTGGCAAACAAACAAACAAAAACAAGCCATAAGATCCCCTAATTCAGAGCCATGTCTCTCAGTAATTGGCAATGATCTCTGTTTCTGTCACATTCATCTTACAATTTTCCACAACAGGTGATATTTTCAAGTCCCTCTGTACTGAAACATATGGCAAAACCAGTGCAAAACAACTACTGAAGCACAGAGCAAATTCTAGGTGGATCTTTGATATAGGAAAAAATTATCCTAGCAAAGGGTCCTGTGGCTGGCCGACAAATTCAGACATGTGCAGTCTAATTCTACTAGTTCTTTATGTATACTGTAGAGAAAATAAGGGTTAGTAAAATGTGATCAAAAAGGAAGTTTAAAAATACTAACAAAATAAATTATACAGAAAAACTTTATAACAGTTTTCTAAAAATATTGTTGTACTTGCACAGAATAATTCTATGCCAATAACCTTATGGAAAAGAATTAATGATAACAAATGGGCAATGTATGTACTGCAGTTTTTCATACCAAAATGTACTTGTTAGCATTTTGAGGAACCCACATCAATGGCATTAATTTGCTGAGCCATCTCGCTAACTCTACCATAAATCAGAATTTTCCACGCTTCATTAATGATCATGATCACAAACTAATAGCACTGTTGATTTAGCTACTCCTGCCGTATGTGGTCAGACACACTGTGATCGTGTTTGTACCTGCTCACATAACATGAGTTGATCTTACCCTGAAACTTCTGTCCAGAAATTTCCAGTTTGACTGGAAGGGTCAAGACTAGAGGAGCAAAGGCTGCTGGATAATTAACATGTCAGCTCTGGCTGACAGGAGAGGATACAGCTGTTTGAAGAATTAACTTCTCCAGGTGCAACAGCTTCAAGTTTGCTAGTGTTTACCCTCAGTCCTCACCTCAGCTGGTCACAGTTCTCACTAAGTCTACATGAAGCTATTCAGATCATTTACTTCCACTTACTTTAGGCATCTAATTCAATGGGAATTAAAAGTTCGGAACATCAGTTGCTGGTATAAATAGTGCAGAGAGACAGCGCCTGCAGATAGAGGCACAGAGGACCCAGGTGCGGTGTCCAAACTCAGCAAACACCCCTCAGCTCTGTTCGGGCTCCACCAAGTAGCTCAGGTTCACAAACATACCCTCAGGAGCAGACTGGGACTTCGTTTTGGCATGCTGCTTGCCCAGAGCCAGATGACTTTCCCTCCCTCCAGCAAGCGAATCCTGCATTGTTAACTTTTCAGAGAGTGAAACAAGACCCTCGGGAACACAGCAAGAGCCCATTCCAGAGGAGAAATTTCAAAATTAAATTTATTCGGCAGATTATCAAATGGCCCACTGTGAAAGGGTTACGAACTCAGCCTGTCTGCTCCATGCTCTGCATCTCGTGTCAGAGGCTGGGCTGGGAGGGCAGAGCTGAGATGCAAGGTGCCTCCCCGCGCTTTCTGCAGGGATCAGAGGGAGCCTGGTGCATGTTACTGCTCTCCCACCTAGGACCTGCTAGTGGCTGAATGCTCTCTCAAAGATACGCCACTTCTCTGTGAACGCAGCTCTTCATCTGCAAGCATCTTGTCTGCCATATGGTCTGAATTCTGCCCTCAAGCACTGAGGTCTGTGGGGCCGCACAGCCAAATAGTGGAGGGAATAGAGCTATGATGCGTGCAGTTGTGTAGTTAAAGTGTACTGTCTATCGCTATATTCATGCATGCATTTAATCTTTAAGCTACCTATCTTCCACACAAGCATATCTGCACACACAAAGAATTGCACTGACATGAAACCTAATGAATTTCGCTCATAAAGAAAATGCAAATATGGAAGAGCTCATAAAATATTGAGTTAACAATCTTTTTTCCAACCATTAGAAATTTCTCACCTTTAATCCACATTCACAAAACTACACTTTTTTTAAAAGATAACAACCACAGCAACCCTCCTGTATTCTATAAACGTTGACATCACCATATAATATCCTTAAAAAGATGCATTAAGCATTTCATAATGCGCTATCTTGCACCAGAGCCTTCCATTAGGTTTGTAGGTATAATGCTGTTATAACATCTATACCAAATTTCAAAGATGCTGCTTGCATCTTTTTAAAATAAAACAATTTATTATAGGTAGAAACACAAACATGATCCTACATATTCCAAAATAATAATATTACATGACATTTTTGTAAGCACCCAATCTCGAATACAAAACTAACACTGAATGGCTGATAGAAGATATTTATTGGCATTCCCAAGTAATTGGAACTAGAGGATCTTACAGTGAGGAAGACAAGTGCTGAAATATTTCAATGTTTAAACAGCTTGATAAAATAATTTTAAAATTTTTATATCTTTAAAAATGATTTGTAGACTATCATTCGGCATAATCAGTTGTAAATATGATTGCTGTTATTATAAATACATAGTTGAACTATTTAGTTCTCATAATTCTATTTCAAGTGTCCTATATACATTCTCAGTGTCTGAAACATGTTCATATTCTACACAATCAATTTACATGTTTAAAGAGTTCTCATATGTACAATGTTACTAAGTTATCTAAACTTGTTCTCTCATTAAGGTAATAAGTGAATGCAATATTTTTTCTCTATGAATAATACATGTTTACATATAAAGCAGCGCTGGGACAAAAGCATTCTCAACATAACTCAGGTTGCTATGTTTCTCATTTTTGGCTTTTTAAAACAATGCAAATATACCTTTCTGATTACAGCATACAAAAGCTGAGGTATTCTTACAATAAAAATTAAATGAGGATTTGCTGCATTTTTAATAAAATCTGAGAGGGAATGTACTTTAAATTTTAATTTACATGAGTCAATAAATAAAAGAGGGAAGTCATTCTCCAGTTTGAAGACATAGATACTTCAACGCAAGGACCTGACAGAAATCCCATAACCTTTGGAGACACGCTTGAGATGATAGCTGTTCTGAAATGCTGCAGCAAGCCCCCTCCACACCGCCAGCCTTCCCCACAAGCCTGCAGGGCGCCAGCAGTCAGACCTAGTTGACCCTCACCGACATTACACTCCCTTGGCCCTGGGGTGGCCCCAGGTTGTGTCCCCCGCTCTGTGCAGCGCCCTGACTGTAGCTCTAGTCCTTGCCTGCTGCCTTGGAGCGGGTTTTGGAGGACTGCACCTGTGGCAGTGCTGACGGGGAGCCGCTTGGAGTTCGGCTGAGTAGCTCCATGGATAGCCATGACCTAGTGGGGATGAGTAAAAATGTTTTTTTATAAAGCCCATGGGCCTACTGGAGTTGTCTGAAAGTGTCAACAAACACAAGGTTAAGGGAGCCGTGTTTAACATAGGCTATCTGGATTTCCAGATGTTGGATATTGGTATTGGACTGGATTTTGACATAGTCCCTCACCAAAGACTCTTAAAAGACGAAAGATCTTTGCATGGATACATAAATGGTTAAAGACAGAAAACAGCGGGTAGGAGTAAACGATATCTCTTTTTGCAGTGGAAAAAGGTTACCAGGAGGCTCCTGCCAGGCATTTTGCTGACCCTGTGCTGTTCAAAATGTTCATAAATGCTCTGAGATGAGAAAGTCTGCTAATCTAATCAGGGTAGTAAAAAAGGAGGACTAACTGTGAAGAACCATGGAAGGACTTTATGAGATTGACTGGCTGGATAATAAAATGGCAGATGAAATTTGGTGTAGATGAACAGAGTGAGGCACAGGGGAAAAGAAATCCTAATCTCATAAGTAAAATGAGCTCTGAGCTGACCATTCCTACCCAGGAGCAAGATACTGGAGTTATAATAAATAGATCTATGAAAATGCCAGCTCTGTGCTCAACTGTGATAAAAAGAGTAAATGAAATGTTGGGGATTACAAAGAAAGAAATAGAGAACAAAACAGAACAACATCCTGCCACAGCATAAGCCAACATTTCAACCACATTTTATATATTGTGTCTAGTACTGGTCCCCTCATCTCAAAAATGATATAATAGGACTGGATAGGGTTCAGAAAAGAGCTAAAATACTAACATACATCAAAGGTGTGGAATGACTTACACAAAAATGAATCCTAAATAGATAAGGGCTTTGCAATCTGAAAAGGAAAGACCAAGCAGGATACAATGAAAGGTGAAAGACATGGAGAAGGTAAGGAGGGACTGATTATTGCTTCTTCCAGCACAAAAACTAGTGAGCATCGAGTGAAGTTGAAAAGAAGCGATTCTTAATAAAATGTGAAATTAAGCTGCAGAATTTCTTGCCAAGGGATGTCACAGGTTTTTTTGATGTTTATTTAACAATAAATTCTGAAACTGCTTCTCGGTAAGGAAGCCCCCAAAGCGTGAATTGTCAGAGGCTAGGTCAATACTCAGGGAAAGCATCTTGTAAACTTCTTCAGTTCTCATACTCATCTCTAATCTTCAGTTTTTGGCTACTGTCAGAGAAAGGCATTGATGTGAGATGGACCAACAGTGGGTATTGTGATCCAGTACAGCTGGTCTCCTGTATAATCAACAGGAATGGAAAAGGAATGTTTGAGAGGGTATGGTTGCTGCCTGGCTTGTTTTTCTACTTAATAGCTTGCTAAACAGTTTTATTCTGGTTTATTTTTGTTTTTTATTTTGTTTTTTGGTGGTGATAGGTCTGGCATCTTCTCACTGAATCTGCTCTACGTGCATAGAGAAACTCCTTGCATCTTGCATATTGTAGTGGATCTGCACAACGTGTGGCACTGCTGGCATCTCTCAGGCACACTGGCTTCATTCAGCATGGAGGAATCTATTTGCACATACTCAGCAACTATTTTGTAAAGAGGTAGCCAGCTTACTGTGAACTGGCAAAGTGCTAACCATGCATGAAGCCACAGGACTGAGACATGCAAGTAACCCGAAGATGCGGCACAAGTATGTACGCTTGGGCTGGATGCTGTGCACATTACACTAAATAATTTTCCAGCTAGTTTGGAGGCTGAGGCAGTGTGTGCCTCCATAGCAAAGTCATTAACAAGCCACTGCACACCCGCTCTTTGGAGAGCTGGCTAGGCAACCACAAGGCAGCCAGCCCAGCAGAACGGGGGAATCAGACCCCTGCATTTGGCTGGCTCCCTGCAAGAGGCTCGCTGGGCTTCTCAGGCCTGGGGCAGACTAATTGGTATGCCTGTGCCTTTCAGACAAACTGTTCTGGGGTGGGCAGGAACAGAAGGAGTCTTCTCTGCACTGTTTGTTATCCCTGTTTGGGGCTGGAGGGTGACTTGAAGGCTGGGGGCGTGAGTTGAGTGAGGGGAGATGCAGGAAGGAAGAGACTTCAAGAGACTATTGCCGTAGCAAAGAAGAAAAAGATCCCATGGAGTTCACTGCAATGAAGGGAAGCACTGCAATGAAATGCATGGGATATCTTTAGGGAATTAGTTGTACTGTAAAAGAGGTAAACTGCAATATTAGTTAGCCCACTCGAGTGGGTTATCCCAGACACATCTGCCCTGCCTGTGGATTTCTTATAATCACACAAATCCAAACTAGATGCTGAAATTAATACACCACTGGAGTGATCTTTTTTCGTATGTCTCAGAGTAGCAGAGGCATTACTTTGTTTAAAGTATGAGTTATACTCCTTAACATGACTGACTTGGTTAAGGAACTAAGCACTGTCTTTATGTATCATCACTATCAAAACAGCAAGCATTTCAATGAATAAAGATGGGACCGGGTTGAAAAACTCATGTGAAAAGATTTATTACTTAATAAATTTTGCACAGCACATTTAGTCTGGATGTAAATCATAAAACTTTGAATGCTCACTATGTCAACACTGCAGTACATAAAATGAGGAATATCTAGACTGCTTCCACAGGTCAGAAAAAACAATAAGCACATTTTGGCTATTGATCAAATCAAAAATATTTAAGAGATTGAAACTCCCTCATCTGAATTCTGGCTGCAGTATGGCTGAAGCATCTTGCAGCTGAATCAGAAACCTGGGCTTGAGTCCTGCCCTGCCTGTGCCCTGAAAGCCACCTACAGTCACCTTAGCTGCAGGTGGGTGAGCATCATGCAGGTTGCGGGACCAAGGTGGCACAGCAGGCTGTCAGCCCTGTCGCTGACGGCTGGGCTACTGCCTACACCAACCTACATGCCACAACCACACCAGGCCAGTGCATCACCTATGTAGGAACTGACTTTTTATCTAACTGTCCAGAAATCAAGGCTCTTTGGTGATTTTTTTTTTTAAGTCTGCCTGGCATGTAAACTTAAAAATGAAAAAAAATATGGAGCTCCTAAAAGGTATCGCATTTTGTGCCTTCATTTATACATGTGCATTTATTGTAAACTATTTTATTGTAAACTATTTTCAGAATGAACAGATGTCTCTTAGCATGTAAAAAACCACCCCAAACCATCATTTTATCATGATTCAGGCTTTACTCATGATTACAGTAATATCATGCAATGGAGAAAGAAGACACAAAATTTTTTTGAAGTTTAATTTGAATTTTCTTATCCAGTGGTAAGAAATAGCAGTATGAATGCAGAGATATGCCAGATGGGTTCAGTGAAGTTTTACCAATGTACTGGAAAGTTGTTAGAGAACATCTAAGGTCTGAACTTGAAGTCCAACGTGTACTTGTGAAAGTCTGTATGTATTATTTAAAAGGTGTGAAAGCATTGTGACATAAGAAAAAAGCACAAGGTTAAAAACAGACTTCTGATGAGAAATATTAAAACCATACAGCTTTCCAGAAAGAGTATTTCTGTAGTTCTTAATTTTAAGAATGCATTTACACTTCTGTTTGTAGCACCCTACTCCTTTTTTTTAAACTTTTGCTTTCATTTGATAACCAATTTTTTTTTTATTACAAGCATATCTATCCATAACATCTGCAGAAACTCCTATTTGTTATTCCCTGGAACATTTCTGGCTGCCAGAAATGAGTGAATAATGAAAATATTTTTAAGAATGGATATAAATCAGAGTCTAGTACTCCTGTCTAACATCTATATTAGACCGCTTACTTGAAAAGTAAGTACATGTAGGAATCAGTGCTTATTTATCTTAGTGTGTCCATCTAAAATACAGAACTGCATGGCTTAACCTTTGGGAAAAACACATGCTACTGGCAAGATAACCTGGTGGGCGACCAAGGAACTATAACTCATTTAACTGCAAAACCCTAGTTATTTCTCTTTTCACGTGGCTCATTTTGAATCCTTCTAAGGGTACTCTGTGTAAAGATGTCATGTTGTCAAAGTAGCCAGTAATAGTGTACTGAAAATACTTCTATATTTAGGCTTCAGAAACAATCCCTCATCTTCCTCTATGCCTACCCAGAATCCATCTCAGTCATTTTCTGTTTCACAACATGGCTCAGGAGTGTCTTCCTACCCAGAAAATTTCAGTGGAAAAGAAATTTTGCTTTTATTGTAATTATTCATTTCAGTCTTTGGGCAAAAAGAACAAAAAGGTTATATATCTCAGCTTATAACCCTATGTGTTTTAATTTGGGAATGCCTATGGTGTTTCGTGTATGCTGTTATTGAGGCATCTCATATGCCTTTGTTCCTTTCCACATGTCTGATTTCTTAGTCCCAGTCATGCACCACTGTTTCCTCCTCTAGTTGTAAAGGAGGCAACTAATCCTTGGGACACCAAGCAATTGTGACTGATGTGAAATACAGTCTGACGGAGACATGAGAAAATTAAAACTCTGATGAAGAACCACTATGAGATAGYCAAATTTCAATTTACAAACTTTTGTGTCTTAGATGGGAAACCAAAACTTTCTGTGAAAAAAAAACCCTGTATAGATAAAAATGAGCAGTAGCAATAATTTTAATGAAAATCTTCAACCAGCTTGGTGATGTTTACACCCATAAATTTTATACTTTGTCCCCATATGACATATTTACATACCTAAATGTCAGAATGACAAAAGATTTGGATGTTAGTAAACCCACARGTTCATACTGGAGCACATAAGGCTGTTTTGGAATATGTATCTGAGGCACAAAGTACTGTTTCTAAAGAATTAAAAAACCCTCTGATCAATATGATGTACAAAAATCCGACAGAACTTGTACACCACAATGATCAGGGAAGGCTGATTACATCTAGCCTGCTGAATTCAAATTAATCCCACAACATTAATTCACCACGAGCATTGCAGATGAGACATTTGATGACTGAGGGGAATTTTCAAAATCAGACATAAACTAAGTATCTTATTCCTGAGACAGAACAAATCTAGTCCTGCACAATTTACAATGTGGTAAAAAGAAGCTTTTAAGAAATGACAGAAGGAAAAATTGGGATTGTACATCTGAATTCTTAGTCAATGAGATCATAAAGATTAGACTGCTACCAGACCCAAGACTTAGATTTACCACATTTGGAAACACTGAGGCAAAGCATAGACAAGATAAATACTAGAGATGATGCTGGCAGCCAATGCAAGTACTTCAAAGTGCTCAATTATTATTCATTATTTATGATCCAGCATGAAAAGTGTGTGTAGGCGGAAAGGGTCCCCTTCTCAAAGGTCTGAATCCAAGAGATGAAGAAGTACAGAAAGAGCAGAAGGGAAGGAATAGATACTTTCCTGAATGAGAGCACAAATTGTGTTTTCCTCTCACTCCTAGCAAGCTCTCCCAAGGTTTTGAGTATGTAACAATATTATTAAAATTGCTTGAAATGCTCTAAGACAATTTTTATTCTAAATAATGGATAAACTAAGCTAATCCCTGTTGGGATTGTTTTCAGACTACGTAAGTGTCAGAAACATTGCTTTACCAAAATCAGCTGGCTATCAGACTCTGCACATTAAAGTGAAACTGCCTTTCCAAGAGAAGGGGTTGGGTCCAGAATCCCTTCAGTGCAGTCAAGGAACTTCAGACAGCAGCTACAGAGCCTTACAACTAAAATATAATCTGTTACTTGCACTGAAAATTAAATGCAAAGTACTGCCAGTTTTGCAATGTACACCTTTGGTCTTACAGCCTGGGTTTTCAAATGTACTAAGCTCTCATAGTAGCCAGATGGAGTTATGGCTGCTCAGCTCCTTTGCAGATCAGGTCACAGGCAAATAACTAGAATTTGGAACAACCACTGTAGATGTGGCATGTTTAGAGCGACTATGTGGGAAGAGATCATCATTAAAACTAACTACAGAAAGAAATGCATGTGATTTTTTAAATTAATCCCTCCAGAGATGCTCACTAACTTATACTGAGATCCTAAGAATAATGTTACTACGATGGACAACTTATCCTACCAGCCTTCTTCCAAAATAGTTTGAAATACATACATTCATGTTTTCCTATCATAATGCAGAAAACTACATCGATACCTAGAAATTTTGGTTTTATGCTTCAACCAAATATTAATATAAAAAAATCCTTCCTGTAAAATAGCAGTTTCAAATATATCCAAACACATTAGGCAAGATATTTTAAAGGAAATGTGAATAGGATTCATTAATTCTTCACTGTACATTGCATTTAGCAGAAATATTTTGTTCTGTTACATTTCTTTTAATACTTCAAGACAAAATGTTGTCTCCATGTGTAAAGGCAAAGCAGAGCAGAATGAAATAAAGCCAGTCCATTGTTACGCACTAGAATTTGGCCCTAATGCAGTCAGAATCAGCTACTTTACATTTAAAGCATTTTGAAAACAGATTGAGCAATGAACCGCAGCCAAAATGCAGTGGCATAGGAGGGATTTTGAGACAGGCTTCAGCAGAGAAAATTCATACTATTCTTTTATTTGTCTCTAAAAAATGCTAAAACTATTCCTAAATTTGATACTGAAAAAATACGAAGAAGCTGATAATCACCAACATCCATGTCTTTCATCTGTGTTTAGTGGTAGTTCCAAAAAAGTAGTCTATTGTGTAAATATTGTAGGGCTGGGAGCAAAACTGGAACAAGTTTTGCTCCGCTACAGCTAAAGTTTTAAAACTTCTAAATCTCTTAGTAATTGTTGGATCGGCACCAATATTGATCTATTGTCCTCCTTCCATTTTTGAATGTGGAAATAATCTTTGAAATGCTATTCTCTGATTCGTTGTTCAAAGGTATGTCTTACTCTACCTTGCTATCACAGCTTCTTCCCTGGGTCCTGAAAGACTTCAGATAGGTAAATCTTCCTGTTTCCAAGGCAAGACATTAGCAAGGACAGGGAGTGTGAGAAGGGACCAGGTGGAGATGAGTGTGGCTGAGCACCGCTTTCTGCAGCTGTGCTCAGCATAGGCATCATTGGTCCCCATCTGTGGGCAAGCCACTGGTGGTAACCGGGTGACAGACAGCTGAGAGTCAGCCGGGAAGTGCCTCTAGGAGGAAGAGCAGGTGAACCTCAGCTGGCAAAGTGTCTTTCCATATTTCTGCCCCGAAGCACCACAGAAGTGCTTCCGAACAATTCTGTGGCATGAGGCTCTATCTTCATAGAGCCTTCTGCAGGACCGCGCAGTACACTTTTGCTTTGAAAGGACTTAAGGTCTATATAATATGTACCAAATGATAAGTATACATAAACAAAAGACTCTGGCTCTGTCGGACCCCATCTGAAAACAGAATCTAGCCAAAATATTCTTACTTTGATATCATTATGCTGACAAAACAGGCATCTCTCTCTGTTGTCAGCACAGCAGCATATTTTTATTCATGCTATGTTACAAAGGCTTTTAAATTGCCTAGGATGGGGCGGGGGAGGGGGTGGGTGGGAAGGAGAGGGCGGTTTGTTCTTCATGCCACCATCCAGGTGGCCTCTTAGCAGCAAGTTGGCTTGAGCATGCATTCCAATCTCAAATCATTTTGTGTGTGCTTCTGTGGCATGCTAAGCAAATCCTGCCATCCTGTTCCAGCTAGATCAACCATCATCTTTCAATCAACAAATTGCACTTTGGCATGAACAGAAGGTTTAAGATGGACTTCTGCCACCCTCCCAGGTCCAGGCTAAATAGCTATGAACATATGCAGAGAGTGTGTTGTTCATTTTTAGGGCTTTATGATGGCACATTTAATTGTACTAAAAGTGCAATTGATGGAAAGTGAGCTACATATTGAATAAGCAGTGCAGCAGATGTACAAGGTCATTCAACAAGGACTACTCATTACTTCAAATTACTACCCTTGAGGAGAAACTATAGTATATGCCAGGATGGAGCTCTTTCCCTGACACCTCATCTTTCAGTTTCATCCCAAAGGCCATCTTTGTTTTCTTACAGATAACATTGCCCAATTAGAATCTGCTACCTAAAATTACAATGACTCGATTGCCACTTCTCATATAATTTAAGTATGTGAAGTATGCTACCACTGCTTCAATTCATTTTAAGAAATTGCCAGAACTTGCATACAATGTGTTTGCATGTTCACAGACCCATGCTTCTATCACATTTGACACAGCGTGATGAAAGACAGATGCCTTCCTCAGTTTTAAAACACATTAGTGTTCTGTTTTCATTTATCTTTTACTTTCATACTCCTAATTGAATTACAGTTTGACAAAATTTGTCAAAAAAGAGCATAACCTGCTCAGCAGTTTAGAGGGTTGAAAGCACTGGAATGTTTGCTGCTTCTTATCTGGCTGTCCTGGCACTCATGAAGAAAGACAAGCATCAGACAGACATAGTTAACTAGATCACAACTTTGTTAACTTCTCTGGGAATCAGCAATACTCTATGCAATACAGCTCATGAGCTTGTTTTTAACAACTGCTGCCTCCCAAAGAGCAGCCATCATGTCCTTCATACGTTTCAAGTGAATTCCTAATGAGCTAGAAGGGAAGTGTTTCCCTCCTTTTATAAGAGAGATGCACATTTAGATGAAACGGAGCCAATGAGGCAGTGAGGATCCATACCCATTCTCCAGCCTCTTTAAGGAACACTCTTTCCCAAGACTACTTCCAATTTCATTTAGCAGAAAGTCAGACTTCCTATCAAATGAATATCTGCACTAAGCAGAAGAAAGTGCCAGCAAATAGCTCAGCCCATAGTTATGTCCCTACATAGTAATCAGTTCTCTCTCTAATATGAGAAAAAATGTGCCCTTTCCCCAGCACTGTTCCTGATGTATCTGGTGGGTAATTACTGACTAATTTACTTCATGAAGACTCATACATCTTCTGGGTTTATTGACCTGTGGCATCCTGGCCATCTCACAGCGATGATTCTCACAGTCACCTGAGAAAAAAAATCCTGATTTTCCTCTAAGTCTTTCTGCTTAAATAAATTTTCTTGGTTAAATAAAAAGATCACCTGAAATCCCAAATGATTATTGTATGCTTGAACAAAATCACTTTCAGGTGGCTTCTCCCTGTTTGCCAAAGAGGAGCTCTGGCTGCATTTAGAGCATTGCTTTGCCTTGCCAGAGCAGAGGTGTCTTCAAGCAAGAATATAAAAAGTCTTGTACCTTTCTCTGAAGAAGAACTACAAATTGGAGAGAAAATGTGGAAAAAAAGGACAAATGTGAAAGCCCAGGACATAAATTAGGATAAGATTTATATTTAACTACTTGTATCAACCAAGACAAATCTCAGAAAACAGGTAAGTTAACCTTGTATTGTTGTGCTAGGGTTCAGTGTAGAGATCCTGATAAGGGAATAGGATAGATACTATATTTATATATAGGAAAATGATAGCTCCTGCCCATACTGCCTTCAATCTACAGTCTCAGAACTGGTAATCTAACAAATGCCACTAAACAGAAAGGATAGAGTTGTACTGGAGATCAGTGGCCACACTGTTATTTACAAACACTTTATCTGCAAAGAAATGTCAACCTTTTCTCAGAAATATTTCAAGATAACCGATTCAAGTAGCTCTATTTTGAAATATTGTCTAATAGTTTCCAAAACATGCTCATTAATTGTCCTGAAAAATATGAAAAAATACAGGTTTTTGTCTTCAAAATGCAAAAGAGAAAGTGTAAGAAAATGATTTACTGAGTACATTTAATAACGTGACTGATAACACTTATCCTGCATGGTTGCAGAACACCCAGTAATTACTAAGAGCACAGTAAATTTTTCTTGCTCATTTTCTTGTCATCCTGTTTCTTCAAAATCTAGCATCAAATATATTTATTTATGAGTGGCCACCTATAAATCTCAAGATAAGAACTGTTTTTTACAACTCAAAATGCTGAGATAACATGTTCATTTAACAAACTGTTTTTATCAGTATGCTGGATACATCACTGTACTGACCCCCTTTTACTATATACAAGTACTATGGGGCCTTTGAGAATATCAATCAGTCAGCACATATATTCACYGGAAGCTTCATTGTTTTTTAAAAAGGCACACAATGTATAGTTAGTCCACAGGCTGCATGGCTGTCACAACTGATAAGAGCTTGAGTCAGTGTGCTGGATACATCCAACCTTATTTTGTTTTTCCTCCCTCATTCTTTGTCACTGTTTATCTCTGTCTTGCACTACTTAGTTTTTGTAGTGGACAAATACAGTTCCTTAATACTAATATGTTTTTCTGCAAAATATTAATTTTAGAATGCCAAAGTAATTCCAGTAATTCCTTTTTTTTTCATTTTTGCCCAACCCAATTCCTTTTTTTTTTTTTTCATTTTGTCCAACTGATATACCATTCAAAAGGCATCCATCCTTGTGTATCTCATTGCAGTACTGTGTCTTTTGGTTTGAAAGATGCACTCTGCTCAAGAAATGGCTAGAGACAGTAGTGGCTGTATAAAAATACTGAAAGAAGAAACTACTTGTATGAGAAACATTTGGAATCTACTAGCACTGATAGGGTTCCTTCAAAAGCAAGCTATAAAAGCAGTTAATAAAACAACTTTGTCAAAAGTTGACAAAACAAGTTTTTGACACAAAAACTTTTTATATGTTCTCCCAACACACTTCAACAAAAGCACAAAATATTTCTTAAATGAAGAGAAACTAATGAAATTACTACAAATACAAAACTAACTAATTAAAAATAATGGTATAGGCTGGTGGTGTCATTTCATTTCCTGACAGACAGATAGCCTCACCAGGTGCTCCTAGAAGAAGTAGCACTTTGTGGTTAGCAGCCCTTACATAAATGCTAGGGATAAGGACAAACCACTTTTTGAAGTAGTCCATCAACATCAGAGTCAAATTACGCTGATCAGACACAGTCAGCATTCAGAGTAATGGTGCCTGCACTGTTCTTGTTTTCCAGGTTAATATGAGTTCAGCCTCAGATATTGCCTATCTGAAATCATACAAAAGCACTACATTCACTAGAACAACCTTTATAAAGAGAAAACTTTCCTATGTTAACAGGTGACATACTACTACTAGTAGTTACTCATCACCTTTAATACTGTTCTCGAATTTCCAGTTTGCTGTGCCAATTCCAAATTTATGAAGATATCAACAGTTGAAAAAATAAATCATGTTCAAAGTCTTGCTTCGAATGGACTCACTATCTAGCCTCTCATCAAGTATATAGGTACAGGGAAGGTTTTTCTGTGTTTTTTACAAAGCAACCATTACTACTGCAATGGTATTACTACTATTAAATTGTTCTTCAGTAAATACACTTTTTTGATGAGAAAGTGTATGCAGTTATTCAGCTAGCTATAATTTTGTTTCCACATTAACCCACGAAGTACTCAGAAATGGGGACACTGCCAATATTAATGGAACAGTGCCACAGACACCTAAGTAGCTCAGTTTCTATGTGGATAATCATTAAACAAACATTTATGCAGCTTGACAAAAACTGATGCAACTCTGATTAGAATGAATGTTTTTTTTACAAAGAGTAGAGAAACCCATGAGTCTATACCTATGAAACCTCAAGAAAAGAAGTAGAATAATCTCATCAAAGGACTGAATGATAGGTGTACTGGAGCCAGCAGTTCATAAAAACTTGCATTTCAAATTTAGATTAACTTCTTTTTATAGAATATTAAATTCTTATTTGCTTAGGGGCATCTCTTTAATGTCATGAGAATGTTAGTAGGAGTTAATAGAAGAAATTTTGAGTCACCAACGCTGAAGAAAATTGGATCCTAGCAAGCATATAGAATAATAATATGATGATGAGGCAATAGGAGCTGGACAATGCTTTATGCAGCTACCACCATGCCCATGTAATGCTAGATACATAACAGGGAGGGAACAGAGTGGCCTTTCAAAAATTAATTAATCAACCTCTGTCCCATCGAGGTAATACCTCTTTGGAAATACATTTTTTCAGGGTTCTTTTGGCAGCTTCTGCTTGCATAAACCACCAGTTTAATTCCAGCCTCTGCAACAGCAGTGGTGAACCATACCTAATTTACTGTTTTGAAAGACATTTCCAATATCCTCTTTATCATACTGCACCTGTATTTTCCAGCAAGGCATTTAAACTGCAGGATTGTTCCTTGTGAGAGGTATCTCTCCTCCCTAACTCTGAAGGAAAAGTTTCCAGGTAATGTCAAGGTAATGCTGCCCATTAGGAAGTAACACCCTGGGAGAGCCAGAGAGAGGAGCGTTTCAACAAATGCTGAAGGTGCCAGTAGCTAGTCTCCGCTTGAGTCAAGACGCTGTTGTGGGATAAGACAAAGATGGGGTGTATATTACAAGGAACAGTGACGTAGAAAGAGGGCAGACTGAATAAATGAATTCTGGCAGAAACAAAAAAGCGGGTAAAAAGAGATAAGAAAGTAAGTGGTATGGTCAGGAAGTTAAAAGCTCTTTTCAGATCAGATCTATATAGAAAGAAAACATCCAAGACCCAGAGACCTACAACAGCCTGCTGCAGCAGGAGCTGCACAGGGACCTGGGAAGGTTTCCATTGGAGTGGCCAGCTCAGAGCTCTCCAGCTGTTTCTGCAGCCGCTTCAGCAGCTCTCAAACAGTTCGGGTGCAGCTGTACCCCTGGCTGGCAGAGGAGCAGGCTCTCACAAGAGCTGCTAGATAATATGAACTCACAGCAATGGGAGGAAGTGAGACAGCAACAGGCAATATCCCTGGGTTGTCCTGGGTCCCAGATGTCTTCTCATTCCAGTCCTATGCCAAAATGAAATCCTAAACCTGTAGAGAGCCTCTAATTTCCTGGCAGCCAGCTCCTCTCTGCTTTCCGAGGTGTGGTACATACCTGACGTCTCTTGATAGTAGGCACAATTTGGTATGTGGCTCTGAGGGGTTGCTGGGTCACTGATGTAGTAAATAAATATTTTAAGTTATTTTCAGTGGCTATTCAGCACTTCAGATATGTTTTGGAGCACCCCTTAGAAGGGCAGTCATTGCTGCATGGCATTTCAGAAACTCTGCAACTTTCAGTCAGATGGTGTATCCGGAGAGAAAACAGTAATGATGCTGCACTAGGCAGTTGCACCAGCTCCGTCACATCAAGTTCAAGATGTTGCTCGCAATTTACTATTGAGCTCCGATGGCCAGTTTCCATTTGGGTTCCAACTCCCCTTGTGTTCCACACATCCACTGACTGTAATTCTACTTATTAGGTACCGAATAAATGCCAAGAATTGCCATCTATTATTCCTTTAATATATATACTCCACCTGTTAGTATATTCCATGCTTGCTTTCTATTGCTTGCACATAACATAATGTGGTGTTGCATAAAGGCTTTTTTCCCCAGACAGCTTTTTTTCATGAAATGTGCTGAGATGCTGGAAATCTATTCAAAACACTGCTATCTTTGATACAATTAGCTGCTCAGAAAAAAGGCACATTGGAATACACTATGGAAGAAACAAAAAATACACTGAGTCAATTCTGAGTTGATTCAGTGCTGATGTGTTTAGCCAACTGTCTCAAAAAGATAAGTAGCAAGCCATTTCAAAGATTACTCTTTCCAAACAATAAAAAAACTACCTTAAACTTGACATTTCCAAAGTGATTAATCTTGGATTAAATCATGTGAAATGTCAAAATGAAGAGGAAAAAAAAATCAATAGCTGTGCAGATGAAGCAATGTGAGGTCAATCGTTCTGTACTGCCAGTGACAGGCCACCCATGTCTTTTTAATGGCACTACTGTAAAACTGTACAATACCTGAAAGACACTGGAGAGTCATTTTGGAGACTGAATCCCCTCTTAACAACAAAATTACTAAACATTTTGTTTTAGAGACTGGAGCAGAGGCATAATAAAATGGCACATTTCCGGAAAAGTTTTTACTGCATCCTTGAGATTAGTTCACCAACATTATCCGCAGCATTTCACATTACAAGAAATTTCCTTTGAACCTGATACATTTTTCGCGACAGATAGCAGAAAGTTTTAATCAGTGGGGGGGTGGGGGGGAAGCTTGGACATCATCACTGCTTTTGAAATGTGTCCTGAGACTGCTAACTCTTTTGTGACAAAAAGCAGTATTTTCCTGTGAACGCCAAAGCTGTGGCATAAGCACATCGGAGAGGACCACGAGGGCTTTCCTACCATCTAACTTCGGGCCCCTGTCCTGAAGGAGCGCGTGCCTCTCACCCACAGGCTACAGGGGGAGCCTATGGTGCCCGGTCGGCTGTTGTGCACCTATCATACAGATGCCCAAACATAGATGATATGAATGTTCCCCCTATCGTATTTCAGTGTGCACATATAAGAAGCAGTTCTGTGGCATTTAGTTTTCTTTCATGTACTAAAAGCTAGAATTTTTCTAATTTTGCTTTTTAAGTTGACCACAYTGACAATTTTTGACCAGTCTGGGTTATCAGCCACATTTACAGCAAGGTGAAGAGGGGTGAGCTTACACTCCTGTCTTTAACATTTGGTACTCTGTATGTGTGTGGGCAGCTTTCACTCCAAAGTAGCAGGGGTTTATAGGCATAACTACCAACACGCTGATGATGCGATTGCCAATATGCTGGGAAAGATGGCTGAGAAGCTGAGTTGGCTGGTATTGCTTTTGTACCAGGCAGAGGAGCTCCTGCATGCAGAAGGGTGCCAATCAGTACTGAAGAATAATTCTCAAGTGGAAAAAACCCTTGTTGTTCTAGAGAATTATACCATAATGATTTGCCTGTCACCCATTATCACTATTTTTATTTAGGTTTACAAGGCTTCTCAATTAAAATATAGCCTAGACATGGAATATTAGCAAGAACTGTTTTTAATTCAGCACAGTTTACATTCGAGGGAAAAACAGAAGTGCAGTGGAACTGAATAATTTCTTAGAAGGGGACTGGGCAGAGAGATGCTTTTCTTTCTTTTTTATTTGATCAATGAGATAGAATGTTTATTTGAAAAGAAAGAAAAAAAAGACATTTCAGAGCAAAGAGGATGCCTGAATTGATATCGGGGACTAGGCTCATAATGTTGTAAACAACTTATAAACTCCTAAAACTAATTTGCTTGCTCTAAAGATAAATGGCATTAATTCACAATACCATCCCTAAACCTCTCCAGTCCTTTTGTATAAAAAGGTATTTTTATAGTGCGAGCTGCTTTAGAGTTTTAAGATGGAGGCAAAAATGAATACCAAAACATTTTATAAAACACGGTTAGTGCTAGTAAAAGAAAGCTGTCTGTGAAGCTTTTCCTTTAAGTTTTGACACCATATTTATTATTGATATCTTTTTTGCTGTTTAAAGAGAAAAAGGGGGGAAAACCTCACTTCGTATGATATGAGTGCATTATATCAAAAATAGCTTTCATTTTAAGACTTTTTTACAGCTAGGAAAAAAACAGCCAGCTTTTGAAGGGAGATTTTTCAACCAGCCACCCCCTCTGTAATTACGAGCAGACAAGGGCACTTCAGAGTATGACTGATGGATGGTTGTTTCCCCAAATCTGGTAGGAATCTTATTCAACCAAATGTGGTCAATAAAAGTAAAATAGGATACTATTTACTTTCTTTGAAGAGCTGATGGTTAAATAGTTTCTTTAAAAATCTCTAGCTTTTTGCAACCATGCTTTTAAAAAAGAGAGGAAAGCCCAGTTTCTTCTTCCACCATTAATAAGTGTATGGACAGGCAAATACAAACTGCTTTATTTAAAACAGTTTAAATTCAGGAATGTGGCTCTGATGTATGACRTCTATATGTCAGAAATCTATGCAGATTGGTGCAATGCAGAAGATAGATAACGTGCAAGTTAGCTCTGCACTTGCACAAACATCAATGCTTAGAAATCACATAGCGACTGGGGAGAGGGAACAGTGCTCTCTAGGAGGCTCAGAAGGATGCCTTAAAAAGCATTAAGTACTCTATGCTTCCAAGGAATTTTTTTTTTTTTGCACTCCAAGACATGAAATCCTCTTCATCTACCCAATGCTGGCAACAATGCTATGGAAAATCCAGTATACATTCTCCAAGCTAGTGTTAAATGAAATCAAAAGGGCTTCCCAGCCTTGTCTGCAACACTCCTGGTCCACATAACAGAGCTCACACTTCAGTAAACATAACTACCGCGTTGCTCCCACAACAGAAGAGAAGGTATAAAACCACTTGTGTAAATTTCTAGCAACATTCATTTTGCATTACAATTCATTGCATTAGTCAGCACTAATTAAGTCATCCCTTTAGTAATACCTATTTCTTTTCTTACCAAATAAGAACTAGTTAGGTAATTATACATGGGGACATATCATGAGAGACATGTGAAAAATCAAAGTGTCAGAACAACTGCATGGTCCTATGCATGAACTCACAAGCAAGTCTAGAGGAGTGATGTTTTCAACAAGTCTCAGCTAGAAAATAGTCTCCTGTACTATCTCTTCCTCCTTTAGGACATATAAGACACAGAAATACATAGAGGACTTGCAATTACTGCAGTTATATTTTTTCAGGTATGCAGCTCACTATAGCTTATAAGATTGTTCTAAGTTTTACATTTCACCTACTCAGAAGCTTGAATTTTCCCCATCTAAACTCATTTACATGAAGACCTGAAAACAAAAAAATTTTAGAATTACTGTTCTAGAGGACTGTTCATTCATTAGCTGCTTTTTTGTTTATAGGTTAGTATCTTTTGGGATCCTGCTGTTCCTGTAGTATAAGTATGTGCCAGATGCTGGCGAAAAAAATCCTGTTAATCAGTCTAATTAAACCAATACATTTTATTGCATAATTTTGCATTTCATCAGTATTCTGTAAAATCAAACTGCAAATGCTAATTACCTGAGCCAAAGCTCAAATGCAAGCAAAAAAAAAGCTCATCCAATGATTTTTTTGGTTTAGTATAAAAATGTATCTTGCAGAGGCTTGATATGTCAAACTAAATTTTGTCCATGAAGAAGAATACGGACATGGGATCATGGAATAATTTGGGTCAGAAGGGACCCCACAGGGCGCCTGGTCCAGGCACCTGCTCAAAGCAAGACGCACTTAGATCACATTTTCAGGGCCTTGTCCACTTGACTTTTGAATATCTCTGAGGATGGGGTAGAAGTCTTGAAGATATCAAGTTCCCACAAGTTTTGTATAAGTACTTAGCTGGGCAGACTTGAAAGCTCTTATTAACATCCTCCACTGAATGAAAGGCTGCTCTCAACCTCTTACAAAACACCAGTCAATCCAGATGAGAGTGCCTGAGACTCAAAGCCATACCATGCGAAGCTTCACTATGTTTATTGCTTGCAGAACAAAACCTCACAAAATCTACACCATAATCAATGATAATTAGATATTATCACAAAAATATCAATTTAATTGGTAAAGGCTACCAATGCTAAATTATGTTAATCTAAAAAATATGTAAGTAAACTTAATTGCTTGTGAATTAAAGTAAAATACAGATTTCACCTGGAAAATACATGTAATGAACCAAAGTTTTCCATCACTGGGTAGAGGGAAACAAAATTCACAGTTTCAAGATAGCTAAATAGTTCAAACTATAACGTTTGATTCTTTTGTATGAATGCCAGCAGCTGGGTTCTCTACCCATGACTCTCATTCTATGTCTCAGTGCAAAAAAAAGTATCTAAACAACTGGGGTTATTGTAGATGTCAATCTCAGTAAGAAAATTAACACAACTACAATGTCCATGGCTCTTCAGATCTGCCATCCAACCATTTTTAATTCAGTCTTAAAGTCTGCAAGTCCCTGACAGCTCAATTGAATGAGTGAATTCAGCATTACCAAACCTAAGCATTCAGCAAATCACAAACCAACGCTCTGAAAAAAAGACCGATTAAGCAGCATGTGGTTTTGTAAAAAACAAACCCAAACTTTTAGATGGTGCTGGTAGGAGTTGATTAAATCTACAACATTGATAAAGTTAGGTTTTTTGCACTGCCTCTCATCTCCAGAGCTGCTGGCTTTTTCAGCCTTGCAGCAGAGCGCTCCTCCTGCCTGCAGCACTGTCCTTCTCGGGACTGCGAGTCGACACAAGCCAGGGAGACAGACTCTTCTCAAGGGTGCACAATGATAGGATAAGAGGTGACTGGCACAAGTTGCAAAACATAGCATTTTGATTAGATATAAAGAAACATATTTTCATCATTTGGGCGGTCAAATATTGGAAGAGGTTGACCAGCAAGATTATGGCATCTCCAGGCTTGAAGATATTCAAAACTCAGAAGGATAAGGCCCTGATAAACCTGATCTAGTTAGACCTGCTTTGAGTAGGGGCTTGGATCAGGTGATCCCTAGAGATTTCTTCCAACCAAAACTATTCTGTGATTCTAGGATTTTAAGAATTACAATAAAACTGCAAAAGTTGGTAATGTTGTATCTGTCTCGTTATTACAGATATGCATAAATTAAATTGTTTAAAAGGTAAGATTGCAGAGTAAAGCACTCAAAATTTAGAAAAGTCCAGAATTATGCCTCATCATCAACCTAATTAAACCCTATGCATTTAAACTGTGACACAGTTTTTAATTACATGCATGAACCTATTATTCCACCACCTCAGTCACTGAACAGGATGAATCACCTTCATTGAAAAGGGAGTCATTCAATATTTCTTATCTTAAGGCAGAATGTTTTGAGATCATATTCGTTGTTCCTCTAAAAATGTTCCATATTCCTGTTGTAGGGTGTTGTAAATGTAGCACCAAAATGTAGTGTCAAAATTCACCTTCTGAGGTGACTGGTATAATTTTCTACACTTTACAGACAATAAATAAGAGAAGGATTTAAAAACAGTGTTTCTTTAAATGTGTGCATACTGCCTTCARCATCATGAAGTCTACACTATGATAGGGTATACTACATGTTTCCATCACATAATGTACTGGAAAAAGAAATAAATCATAATTCAGAGTTTTATGGCATGCTGGGAACTAAACCAGTAGTGATATCACATTTTTTGCCTAGGTTCTGAAAACACCAGTTCAATACCGGTGCCTTAATTCACCTGTTACAACTTCACCAAACTGGTAGAGTGACCTAGGAACATCTATTATCAGGAACTACAGCAGAATATCCTGCTTTCACATACTAGTTGTTATGCCTTAATATCCCGCTTCCTTTGTTAAGACAGAAGCATATACCGTATTCACAAGCACAGATCTAATAAGAGAACCCCAAACAGAAATTCAGCCACAGAGGGGCATGTATGTTCTTCAAAGATTTAGATACTGCCTGTGAAGGGATGTAGCTTTTGGGCTAAAAAGCATGAAATTCTGACACACTGAAAGCTGAGATAAAAGAGGAAGAGCAAGGAGAGAAATTCCAGACAAACAGAAAATTAGCAGGAGAAGACAACAAGCAAAGATGACACACAGCAGCAGATCTAGCTGAGGGCGGAAGGTGCAGCAGGGGCACTGGCTGATTTGAAGGAAAGAGGCTCAAAGGAGAAAGAAAGAAGAAAGAAGGCAGCTTTTCCTCAGTGGAAAGCTATAGGATGAAAATGATAGAAAAAACTATTTTGATGACATATCAGAATAGGACCTAGATTAACAAAACACTTTATTTTGCTGAAAGAAGCCTAAGTATTAAAGACTGGGACATCCTAATTCAGGAGAGCGAGACAGGTCTTCAGCTAGYACAAGTTCAAAAGACAAAACAAAATGGTTTGCAAGCCACAGAGGGTATGGCTTGATGTGTGTCTCACCTTTGCATGGAATTTCGTGTGCATTTGATTAAGAGTGTATTTTAAATGAGAGGACTGCTTCAAAAATCCCCCCAAAATCAAAGATATCCCAAGTCATTTTTTCTGAAAACATAAAATTGGGACTTTGCCTTTCTGTTTCTCACTTAAAATTTGCTTCAGTTACTGGCATTCACACACTAACAACAGCTCAATGAAAAACTTGCACAAAATGTTAGTAAATGCCACTGCACTGACTGTAGAGAATAAGGGGCTTATTGACATGCCAGCATCCAACATAAAATGTCATGATTGCAGTATTGACTAACAGCATATCAAAATAAACATCTGAAAGTTGAGGTAATGCTTGGAGTTGCTGAGACAATCTTCCCGAACCAACAACGCTGCACTTAAAAAAAAAAAAAAAGAAGAAAATATATATACATCTTCTAAAGCATTTTAAGAATAAATTAGAAATTGTATTTCAGAGATTGAGGGATAACATAAAAATGCTATCTTCTTAGACTTCTGTCTTAGGCAATTTAGCCCTTGGCATTTCTCTCATTATTTTTGTTCTGTATCTTCACTGAGTCTCATTCTATGGGGAAGGTAGCACAGAGTGTTTTGACTTTTACTTAATCAGAAATATATGTGAAATTATCTTGGGAACGGCATTAATAGGGGAGGAGTATACAAAACAATAAATTGCCTCTGCTATGGATTAAACATGAAGAAAGCACTGAAATGTTTATGTAAGTAAATGCCATTCATTGTCAGTAAAATCACACCAATTTACCTTAATTATATTATACATAGGAAAAAAAAATCAACAAATCACAATATAACGGCTGTCACATGTCTTGCTGCATGAGAGACTGAAAGCTCACCAGTGCTGTTGCCTTGTCAGGCTTCTCACCGACACTAGTATTGTAGTTTGTTGTGAATTAGTATTTGTCCAGCAGAATACAAAACCTGAACAGGAGCAGTGGGTTTGGCCCCARTCTCTCATATTTGGGCTTCTCCTCAGCAGATGGTGAATGTCTGAAAATCTTTCCTGCTGTTAATCCAGTCTCTTCACTCATTTTATTATTGAAGTAAAAGGAAATATGGATGATGCTGCAGTACTATTTCACAGTTTTTCTTTAAGGCAATACCAAAGAAACTGCTTAGTCTATGTTGCATACACATCTGCTGCTATTTTCTATTTCTTCTTTCTAGGTTAATGTATGGGTTTTTTTATTACTGAAGTCCTAAAAGACATATATATAATACAAACTGTCAGACTCATCAGTTAACTGTTTAAATGCTTCAATATAATCCTTAACATTTAATTTGCTAGACTGTTAGAAAGAAATAGGACTTTTTGATGATTAATACTAAACATTTACTGATATACTGTAAAAGATTTCAGTTAAGCTCTAAAGTACAGCTCTAAGTTCCTGGTGGGGGGAAGACAGCATAATGCAGAGTTAGACTTTAAACAGTTTTTCTGAGGTTTGAGGCATTGCTGTAAGTCTGGAAGCTCAGTAGTCTCATGCCTCTGTGCCTTAGCTTTTCTAACAGTAAAACTGAGACAAGGACAGTATGCCATGAGAAAAAAACAGAACTGCATGAAGACTAAGCAATGGACAACATGGAGACATGTCAACCATGCAGCACTTGCTGCATGTAAAGTCTCTCAGGGGTTGGGAAGGAAAAAAAAAGGAATACAAGGATCTGGTATTGGCCCTGTAGCAGTCTTCCTTTGTGGACTGCGACTGGTGTTTGCTTGTCGTGCAACTCGACTGGCCTGCTAAWGTCAACAGCAGATACACTTCTCAGTTGATTTGGTAAAGCACTGTGAAAGTGCCCTGATTTATTCAGATCACTGGCTTTCTTTTATGACAGATATGCACACTGGGTTGGGTCAAATGGTCAAGTGTGAATTAAATTACTTCTTTTTTTTGCTGACATAAGTAGCTAACCCAGTTTTAATCTGAATAGAAACATCAGCAGTTATTCAGTTACTATGCTGAAGAAACATGAAATGCTAATTCATCTCTCTCTTTTTTTTGTATGAGAAATGTATCACTGTTTCAGTTCCTAGAAGAAGCTTCTCCATCAAAGTGACTGCCTCTGAATGTGAAAGAGCAAGGCTTTTTTAGTTGGAATCCTAATCTCAATTCAAAGTGGATACTTCTGTGTAATGGATTGCAGGAAACAAACCTTATTACGTATGAAGTAATAACGAGATACGAAAGGAAGAATCTCAGACCAGTCTAAATCTTATTAAAATTTATGCTCCTCTATAAYCTTGAAGCAGACAGATGTGACAAACTGATATTGCAAGGAGCTGAATGAAAAAAAATCGAATTTTTTACTTTTGTAAGTATGTTTTGTATTTACACAGTACATTTTTCATCTGTTGACATAAATTGAACTTATAGTTTTAAAAACAGAAGATGTGTTCTGAAGCAGCTTTGGAGCACTTACAAAGCCCGGACCTAACACTGTTTCGCCGGGCTCCTGGAGGCGAGCCTCTGCTGAACACACCCCTGCCTTCTTTGCCAGCCTCTGATTTCAAGACTGACTTTGAATGCTCAAGGTGAAACCGAAAAAAAAAAATTCCAGCTACAGATGGTGAAAAATAACCAACAGTAGTGAGAAAAGCAAATTGTGGCCATATAGCAATCTGCTGCCTGATGAAAACTAATGCAAGATGACATGAGCTGGGAAGGAGCACTAAGCTCTGCGAGTGGCCCTCCATCTCTGTGCATAAACTCAGGCTGAAGAGACCAACATCCACCAGCCATGTCTCCTACGCGGGTCTGTTAATTTCCTGTCATTCTTATCTGCCAACAGAATTGAAAAATTAGACCATGAAAAACTACTTCTTTGTGGACAGACAACAAATAGTCCTTTCRCTTTTTGGCAGCAATTCAAGTGGGGAGTAAGCAATAAACTGAACTGGAGCTCAGTTTACCTGCTTCAGGAATATACAGATATGCCGGCCTTCTGAGATTTACATGTTTCTTTCTCTCCTCCCCCCAAAAAACTTTAGCTATTTCACCACTGACATGTCAGTCTTCTAACTGAAATAGGAGCCAGTGTTGAGTCCTCATTCAGAAAACAAATCCCAACAGAGTGGGACAACTCCAACTGCACAATGTCTCAGTCTATTCTACATGTTATGAGAAGTGTATCCATTCATTCTGAGAGACAAACTCCCTCACAGTCTCCGAAACTTTCTGCCCAAATATATGAGAGTCAGTCTTTCTCTTATTCCAGTCTTCCCTTTCCCCTCATCTGCTGTGTGAAGGGAAGGAGTATTTCTCCAGGGTAGCTAACTACTCTCCTGTCCTACAGAGCCACTCTTGCTCTTGGAGTGAGCTGGTAGCAATGGCTACGACGGCAGCAGGTTGCTGGGAGTAGCTCAAAGAGACTGCTGAAATCTGAGAGTGGATCTCTGTACAGATGGGAGAGGATTGAGCAGTTCTGCTCCAGGATTTCCAGCTGTTGTACATTTTTCCCACATAAAACTGTAGCACAGAGCATCTCAATCTGGGAGCCAAGAGTCACACTTTACGGAAATCTATTGGGGCGATTAGAAATGTAGTAATAATAGCAGCAGCACTGATTAAAAGATTAGGTTTCATTACTTGAAATGTACCTATTTGGGAGAAAAAGGAGCACATCTTGGCAAGTTTAGCAAATAGCAAAGTCTGCTACAAGTCAGACTGCTTCTGGAGAAGGTCCCAGGATTATTTAAAAAAAAAAGAAAAAAAGGATCTATCGTGTAGTGAAAAATATCTGTCACATTTAGGAAAACAATGCAAGCTAGAGAAAGTATAAATCATCAGAAATGATACAGACAGTTTTTAGAATTAATGGGCCAAACTGGTTCTTGGTCCCTCCCTGTGGAGAATCTGGAAGAGAGAGGCTTGTTAAAGAGCACCCCCCTCGTAACTTGTTACAGACAACAAAACCAGTGAAAGCGTGGAAGTAGGTGGAAGAATCAAGCTTGATATGAGCTATAGCATTTTTTCCAGATTTTTTCATCCTACAGAACTGCCTATTTCAGCCAAGCAAACAGGGATAATAATTTAAGCATCATTATATTGTGTCCTGAGGAGAACAGACTACTAAATGAGAGAACGAGTTTTGATGACTCATTTGGCCTCCACTCATTTCCCAAATGTGTGTTCTTAAGGCCTCGCATTTTAACTCACATAGGAGAAATAAGAGTAAATCCAAGGACCAGAACTACTAAACTTGAAAGAATTTTGCTTGCAAGAAATCTGCCTAATTAATATGAATAGAAAAGGAGCAGGGACACGGAGTTAGAACTAAATTACTAATAAATGAGAAGTACAGAGTAGCTGGAAAGTAAACACAGTGAGCAAAATTCTACCTCTGTTACAAGCTGAAGCCTAACTAACTCTACCAGTATTGCCCATGTAGAAACAGAACAAAACTGATTGGTGTGCATTTTTTCAGCAAGATACCACTTTCTTCCCTCCCACTCAAAAACTTGTGCTGGGGGAGAAAAGATGGTAGAATAGTACAGCTATGTTCCACTCACTGAATATCTACAACCTGTTCACAGGGGTTTTTTGTTTGTATTTTATCCTGAGTTACTCAACAATGCTAGTCACAAAACGTATTTATTTCCTTGAATTTTTATGCCATTTAAATCTGAAGCAGTGTCTGGTCACTAAATGAATATTCATATTGATATTGCTAACTTAATATACTCTTCATGCAACTGTGGTAAAAATGAAGTGTTTTTCTTCACTTGGAACAGTGATCAGAAACTGTCTGTAGAGATCAGCTCACTAGAATCATTATTAAAGAATTAGCTCTTCACCTATGTAGCCATTCTAGCTTAGAAAAAATTAATTTTTCTTTGACTAATTGGTTAGAAGAAGGGCACTAAATGTTTCACAATAGTGTGTATATAAAAACAGCTATTGCGGAATAATTTATTGTGCAGTAGCTATTCAGTTAATTTCCAAATGCACACAAGCTATCGCATGTTCTTCCCTTCAGGGGCACGGGGACACATCTCATTTCTCTCCCAAACCTTCTTGAGTCACTCAGAAAAGGAAATGTGAAGAAATCTCCTAACAGGGGAACCATGTTACTGAGAGAAGGAATAATTGCCACAATCTCCCTGGAGCTTTTGGTTTCAGGTGCTTCATAATCTGCTACTTTCACCGTTTTTGAAAGCAAAGCTAAGGGAAAAGAACAGTTTGAGAAGGCAAACGTGAACTCTTTGTTAAAGGAAAAGTGCCTGCTGTGCTGTGCTGGCCCTTTTTTTCTGACCGGCTGGCTTCTTTTTTTATTATTGTTTAAAGTCAGAGTTGGGTCCAACCTGAGAGGCAGATGTTTATTTTGAATATTTATGCAGCCTGCACCTTGGGAGGGAGGGAAGGCAGGGAGATGCCTTGAAAGCCTCCCAGGGACTTGCTTTCTGTCCTCTCACTTTCCTTCCTTCCTGTGAACCACTCATTTGCCACTTTACCTTAGAAGGGATTTGTCAACTCAGGATAGTCTCTTGTAGCGACAACTCTCTAGACTAACTCTCTGAAGTATCTCATTACCTGCAGTGGTACTTCACAGGAAAAGAGTTTGCCTACTACACTTTAACTGACAGTTTTTTCACATATTACAGACTAGTCATCCCTTTGCCAGCTCAGAAGACAGCATGCCTCCCCTGAACTCCTGTCATGTCCTGATACTTCCCCAGGTTTGGGAACAACAACTGCCCAGCACTCATTATTTACTTGGCCGGCTGATACACCAAAAGGATTTCAGTGCAGGAGAGACACCAGCTGGGGTCTTGGCAAACAGAGGTAGATTTTCCCAGCCTCAATTACTCTGCAAAGATCATAAGCACTCAAACCTGGAATGTAGGATAATTTGAGCCTAAATGGCAGGAGAGAATATGCTGCTTTCAATATTTATAAATGTACAGGTTATTACTGCCATTTTCCTACTACACAAGCAGAGCCTCTTCACTCACGTGGTAAAGGGAACCACGGAGATTTGTAACACATGGACACAGGGCTATAGTAAGCACTGTACCAGCGCTTACTATACAAGTAAACAAGTAAACAGTAAAACTATTGACTTGAGCCACAGAATTCCTTGAGCTGAGGGCATAATAAAGTCTAAATGAATATGAGTGCATGAAATTTAATGGAAATATTTATTATTTTTAATATTTAAACAGTTATGATTTCTAGACTACTGATGAGATCCTGCTATTAGCATCCCATTGTGTAAGGCACTGAATTCATATAATGAAAATATTACTTTACCTAGAAAGAACTTACAGTGTAAGTACATTCATATAAAGGAAACTAAATTAACATTATAAATACAGGTAAATCTATATATTTTTCCTTGGCAATTTTGTACAATTTACAGGTTTCAGACACATCATTATCATATAGGAAAATAAATAAGCTTTTAACAGTTTCCCCAGCAATGATCACAGTGGCAGCTAAACCTACTGACCAGCGCAAAGCACACATGAAACCTCTCACGGAAAAAAATGCCTCCTTTCACTCTTGCCTCTCTCTCATCCTACAGTAGTTCCCATACTGTCTCTCCTTTTCTTCCTCTCTGTTCTCCAGCATTTAATCCCATCCCATCATTTTCATTTTTTTCCTAACATCCCTCAATCTGTCATGCTTCACTCACCTTGACATACACACACTCATGCCTGTATAATTATAACATTATAGTCACTTAAGAAGTAGAGAAGGAAACCTAGCAGCTAAAGATAGCTAAAGATTGCAGTGAAGTTTCAGTCTGGTCCTGATTTCACTTTGCCCTTCAGCTCCTGGGGCAGAGGTTCATGTTCTCAGGCACCACGTCATCCAGGAGTCAAGATATGCAGGTCACCATCTGTGACTAGTGTCATACCCTCTACTTCTAGCCACTGGACTATACTTTGCTAAGGATATGATACTGCTATTGTATTTTCAGTGCTTTAAGGCAAGACCCATCATACGTAAGGCCCATAAGGACTACTGTCGTTTCAACAAACCAGTCTCTCTAGAATGGGGGCTTAACTCTTGGTGGTGAACATTAGCACCTCCTATTCTGTCAGAAGGATTTTTATCTGTTGAGTGCACTCAGAGTGTTTTACTTCTAGCACTGGCATCCCATACTGACTCTCACATTTTGCACTTTGGGCATACAGCAGAAATGCTAAAATATTCACAAGGCTGGACTAACAGCTGATACCCTCAGAGAAAATGCCCCATTGACCAGGAATACTGGCAGGACAGTGTGTGACGGAAACCTCTCCTGACTTCACTGAAGCCTTCAGAATGTTTTTTTCAAGGCCAGAGTTCACCTCCATGCAAATGAAGTGGAATATGCAAAATTATTCTTATTAAATCTGAATGAGACCAGACAGAGTTATAAGCATCTCTACAGTTCTGAGAAGGCCTTCATCTTTCTTACTAAAGTCCAAGTAGCCCAATGCATTGGGAGCCTTCATCAAAACCTCCAGCTGATATAGCTCTTAACCCTCCCTTTAACTAGCCTGCTGGCAAAAGTTTGGAAGTTTCTTTGCTATTTAACTCTTTTTACATTTTTTTGTCCATTCTAGATAAGATATCTTTGCTATGCCAGGCTTCCCCTAGCTTCTCTGCTACTGAAAGGCAGTTTCTCAGTGACTATATTTTTCTTAGGCTCTCCCTAGCCTCTTTCTAGGTTTTGAATAGCTGTTCGTAGCAGACCTCTTTGTGGCAAAGACAAATATTACATTGTGCTCTGTTCCCATTCAGAAAGCTCCCCTCTAACGGATATGATGGCAACTCTGTTCTTGTGACAGCTTCGATTCTGTAGATACGGATAGGACTTGCTTAGAAAGCCTCCCACTTGTAACTGCATTTTTAAAGCCCTGAAATTCACCTTTCTCAGAAGTCAACATCAAACTCTTCAGTTTCGGTCAATGTTCCCAAATGTAAAGGTTCAGATACCCTTTCTTTAAAAGGCCCTGGATTTATGCAGACTTTATATAGCCTATATATTGTTTAATGGATGACTACTACAGTACCTTTTATAATGAATAATAAGATAAAACTTAGTTCTTTTCAGAATCTGAGATAAAAAGCTTCTCATCTGACAGGAATATGATTTTACAGAACTAGGCTTTCCACCACTGATCTTGGTGACAGTTCAACAGAGGGAGCAGTATAGCATTACTATTTTAAAATTCATTGAGTTAAATTTTGAATCCACTAGGAATTATGAGAAGTTTTCACAAAAATAACTCAGCAGTGATCTCTTAATCTTTTGTTCTACTTCCAGTACTTATGACTATGTTAAAATGAATAATCTTTTGCAAGATAGGTGCCGCTTTATTAATAGATTAAAATTTTAGAATAAAGTAACATCCAAATTGCAGAGAACATGAAAATATATGCATTGAGTCTCCTAGCACTTGTAAAAATCACTTGGTCTGAATGAACTCCTTCTCCCTCCCTAGTCAAGCAGCAGACAGTAAGTCAGGCTCTGTCTAGAAGCCTCTGGGATCTCAAGATCTGCTGAGTGGAAGGAAAAGACAGGTTTATGTCACGGGGATGGTCTGGGTCAGGACGTGTTTGGTCCCAGTGTAGCTAAGARCAACCACAGGCGCTGTCTGGTCTTGGGACAGCCTCAAATGTCCTGTGCCTGCTCAGTGTTTCTGGGTGGCTGGGGGACAGGGCAGTCACCGGGCTTCCAGGAAGAAGTGCCTTAATGAAAAAAAGATTCCCAGAGGAGTTGCTCTGGCTGCACTATGCTGCAACATAAAGGAGAACAGGAATGAAGTGACTCAGTCCCACTATATCTATATTTGACAGATAAAGGCCACCTGTGTTGGTCATTTAGTATTTAAACCTTACAACTAAGTTGTCAAAGATATGACATTCCTGGGCATTAATAAGAGATTGTTACTAACATATATTTTGCTCTGGTTATATGAGCAGAGAATGCTCTTAACTTTAATGTTATGATCCACTGAATATAAATGCTGCCCCACACAATCACTCTTAAAAAAAATCTATTTGCATTGCACTTCTCAGCCTAACAGTTTGTTTGAAGGAAGGCCATATGCCTGGACAGCTTGGAGAAATGTGAAAGACCTCTTAGACTCCGTATCAGATATCTGTAACATTTTTTAAAAGAATGGCATATAAGTGAGCCTGTTCCTTGAGGAAATGTTGGGTCTTATTTATTATTGCAATGCATCTTCTGTAAGTACTTACACTCATACAATATGAGAGCTAAAAAACATCAGCTTAGAATAATAGTATTTTCCTTTCACTCTGCAAAACTATACATGGCTACGCAAGATGAAAAGCAGTGAAGGATCAGGCCCTAATTTCCATACTCTTTATTGCTACTTTGTCTCCTGGCTGAAACCAAGTGTAGCCCTAAGTACAAAACCTGAATCATTCTCTATCTATTGAAAATATCTTGCAGTAACATTAGAGAGAGATTGAATTATCCAAAATGACTTTTTCAGCAGTATGACTCCACGTTATACTCAGAAATAGCTGGTAGGGGTAAAGAGGTTTCAAGAATACATGTGCTTGTACTGAAACTGTATTCCTACTCTGGCATTAAGTAACCTACAGCTAAAAACATTTTAATTCTGTATACTTTATATTCTGTATAATATGTATATTCAGCACTTAAAGTGCTGAAATATCAAGAACACTCTTTTGCTATCTCATCTAAGATTAAACAATCAACTTTGGTGACTGTGGCACACTGCCTAACTCACAGATGTTTTATTTTTCTGACAATCTTAGTGATGAGGTGCTAAATTAGGAGTCTCACCTTCAGCTCTTACTCTCCCCTCTTTCCCTTCATGCCTCCAGCAACAGCCCTTAGGCTATGATCTTGTCTTGTCAACCATCTGGTAAGAATCTGAATCAGAAACCTCTATATCCAATTCAGATACTGAAGGAAGTGCTTCTGATAGCTTCCGGTAGCTACCATGGGAGCTGATAGCTTCTGTTAGTTACCACTTTCTAATCAGTACTGAGTCAGTGCTAAAAACACTATACACTAATTCTTTTAACTGAGATAGACAAGCTCCTGATCACTGAGGATTAACTTCACATTAATGTTTTCCATTAGTGCTATTCAAAATGCATTTAATTTAAGAATGCATGCTCTTCCCACTTCTGCTGATTTTTCTCTCCTTCCTCTTCTAAAAATGGTACCATTGTACTCTTCCGCACCCTGCCGCATTGACTTGCACTTTCTTTCAGGATCTGTTTCATGAGATCCCCACGGTAGGAGCAGCCTAGGAGCGGCCGTATTGCTCCTCAGCATTGAGAGCAAACCTGATTTTTCTGATTGTCTCATTTGCGTATGAACAAGACAGAGTGAAGCAGCCCGAACAGGCACAGAGCAGCCATCTCCTGCTCTCTCAAAATATACATTTAAAATCTCTTTTCCTCTGGCAATCTGCCAAGTGTACTTCTCCGTTTTACTTCTCAGCTTCTAACTGTGTAATTCTAGTGTCTGTGTATGTGATATTGATACACTCTGAGGAGTTATAGGCTATGAAAAATTAAGCACTGAATTGCAGCAACATGCGTACAGAAAATGGCACCTTCTCTCTCCTGAAAGGCAGTAAGCAAACGAACAAGCGTACACTACCTCAGAAGTCGGTAATGTTTCCCCATGCCTGCAAAGGCTCTAAGTTGCACTAACCTTTGCAGTCTTTGTGGGCATTATTAACTTTTCTTTATTAGCTTTCATTTTAATTAAATGGGAAAAATATTCTCTCGTTACAAAAAATTACTTCTCAAAGAGAAATATTATTTCTCAAAGAGAAAAGCGTAGAATTAATTAGGTAAGCTCCTTAAAAGCCAGCAAAATTTGTAACATACGGACTATTCCCCTTTTTCCTCTATGGATAGGAGTGTGCACCGCTCACCCTTTCAGCTCTCCTGTTAGCTTCATTTTACATGAAAGGCACCCTCAGAGGCTCGAAGCTCAAAACACTGCCCCAACCCAAGAGCGTCTTAATGTGCTCTTGTAATGGCCTCTGGAACAGGTGGCTAATAAATTAACCAGAGGTATGCAATCCATTAGTGACTGGCGTCACTCCAGCCAGTGCCCTCTCCAATGACAGCTTGTTTCATGTAAATTTTATCATACAGAAGGCTCCATTTGTTACCAGGGGACTTCCCTGTAAATGGAAAGAAAATGCAAATAACATTTCCTACTTTACATAGAACAATGTTAAACAAAAGGTAAGCAAGCAGTATTTTACTCAAGGCCTTCTACGCTATAGTACATTAACTAGCAAAGTAAATACATTGAGGGCACCATAGTTTTGTAATTGAACAGATAAAAAATTAACATAAAACCCTGACAGTTACCTGGTTTGGTACCTTTTCACTCTACTAAATAAAACAACTCTGCACAAAGCAGACTACAGGAGCCTAACTCTCAATACCACAAAATTATCTTCATTTTGCCGTGCGATACTTTAGAGATTACTGGGTGCATTCTAAATCCCCTTTACCCTGAGCCAAATGGCCACTTCCTTACAGATCTCTGACCTCTTTTTGTCACCCATTGATACCCATCCCTAAACAAGTAAGGCAATAGCATCTCTTTTAAAGTCTATGCTGTCCTTCCTACTAGCCGTCTCCTTATTTCCTTGTGGGTGTGAGGTGCTGAGCGGAACACAGTTAGGAGGGTTATTCTAGAAAAAGAGATTCTTATTCCTGAAAGGCAGCCAAACTCTCTCTCCCCTCCTCCTCCATCACTTTGTAGGCTTGCTCTTTGCAGAGATTTCTGCAGGACGGTAGGAAAGGCGTGAAATATGCCTCTTCAGCTGTGCGTGTCCACATCATGCACAAGACCTCAAGCCACAGAGTCTGCGTCCGTTACACCAAATTGAAGAGGAATAGAGGGCTTAGTGTAACAGGCACTGAGAAAAACTGTGTATTTTCGTGAGTAACAAGCAAATGACTTCTACCTTGAAAATGATAGTTAAGTGATTTAATTTTGTGTGGAGAGAAAATTAATTAGAAGTTAGTATTTCAAGCACATATCATATTACTCTTACATTGTTGGCAAAGGTTTTTTTACATGTTATGATTGACATATATGTATGTCGATATTTTTACTTTAATGTCAAAGACGACTAGAGGAATGATAATTTTTTCCTGTAATACAGCTGAATAAATACACTCTTCCAAACTGGTTATTTCCTTTCCTAATCATTTCTACTTGATAATCCTCCCCAAATATATCCAATGATCAGTATACTCAAAACAGTTCAAATATTTTCATAATTAGACATATCTTGTCCTTTACGCACCAGTTTTGCTATTTCATCCATTAACAACTATTATTCTATTATCTAATTCTGGATTTCAAAAAAAAAGTCTCCTTCTATGAATTACAGTTATCAATTTTGTATTTCTGTCTTTAATCACTGATTTTTTTTTGTTCTCCTAAGTCATTGTTGAACTATTATATTTTTCACCATCAGTATAACATTTTGAAGCATTATATTTAGTCAGTTTAGGCAGACAGTTACAGACAAAACACAACAATCCAATTCTTTTTTCCTTGTAGTCATTGAGAACTAATATTCGATTGTTGCACTGTCACGCTATGAAGGTTCGATAGCAACGACTGAGACAGTAATATAATAATAAAAAAATGCTTATTTCCTCACACAAGTTCTTGGATTAGTAACATCCATTAAAATAATGTGATTACTAATTTAGAAAGGATAACCTGAAACCGTCGATTACTG
>NW_020451143.1:309462-310967 GCF_003343035.1 Apteryx rowi
TGGCTGGAATGCAGGAATAAGCTTTTACCCTGCATAGCCAAAACATTCCTGTAGGGAGCACAATATGTGMATAGTTAAAGGTTACAYTGGTKGTBTGATKACATTTAAGAGGAGGCCCATCTTCCGTAAAATTGTGGCACGGTCGGGTTTTGCTGGTACAATTTACCATCATAGCACACTCAACCGTAGGAAACATTCCTTTCACCTTAATTTCTATCATTGCTTTGTTATACTGTGTTGTGGTGGAACCCCATCGAGACATCTGATTAAACGTACTAGTTACTTTGAAATTTGCTAGTATTGCCTTGTTTTGCACTGTCTCTAGGGGTRTAGGGAACCCAATAGTGCAAGTGGTGTAAATTTGGGCCGCCGAAGTTCCTCCTTCTAGACAAAAGTGAGTGGTGTTTAGTATTTCCCTAGCTAACTTTTCCCAAATATTGACACTGCTGCCCCATGGGTTTGAGATCAATGTTGTTACCAGGGCCGTCTGGAGTAGGAACACAATCTCCACATGGTATCCTGTAAGAGAACACATTTAGGTTTTCCTCGAGGCAGGGTGCCTCGGAATAAGTGGTTAATAATCAGGAATTATCCACCGAGAACTGATTCGATGTTTTTTTTCCGTGGCATCAAGCGCTTCCCATGCAAGGGGTCCTCAGGGTTTAGACAATGTTAATGGGACTACTCCAATTTGTGGTAGTTTTACCATCACAGGCTGTCCTGGTTTACCACRTGCAGGATCAATGTCAGGATTAYCCTTAACGATGCCSGTATCRATAGGGCAAAAGGCCTGGGTTCTGGGACTACCGAATGTTCCCCATTGATTATTAAGTAGATGCACAGCATGGTTAATGCGTAGGTCCCAACTTGCTTTTTCTGCTTGAGCATATCTTTTAAGTAAGCCATTGGCCCTTTCCACCATCCCGTTTGCTTGGGGATAGTAGGGGGTGTGGAAYGTCCAACTAATCCCTTCTTGTGTCGCCCAGTCCTGTACTACGTGGGCTGTAAAGTGAGTCCCATTATCDCTTTGTATTTCCTTTGGTACCGGTAATACACTGAACCATTCTTGTAATACCTTAATGGTAGTTTCTCCATTCGCAGTTCTGACAGCTGTCGCTCGGAGGAGACRGGAGACCACCTCGACTCCCACTAATATATATTTTCTCCCACTTGATGGTTTAAGAGGCCCTATATAATCAATCTGCCAGGTTTGCCATAATTGTTTTTTTTTACTGATATGTAGTAGAGCTTGCTGTTCTGGATGATCCCTTTTTAATCTTAGCTGGCACTGAGGACAGGCTTATGATTATGATTCGTCGTGCAGTTGTTATATCTATGGGCCATCCTCGAGCTATACTTCCTTTTACTAAAWCCTTTTCCCCTGAATGTCCTCGCTGTATATGTAGCCATTCTCCTATTCTGTCCCACTCTACTTCGCTTACTGTTACTCCTCTTACCCTYGACAACTTGTCAACTATCCCGTTCCATTTAGCTGCCAGACTTCC
>NW_020451144.1:0-7976 GCF_003343035.1 Apteryx rowi
CCACAACTTCCAACAAGATCCTCAAGTTCTAGTCAGAGCCCAAACACTGCTGCTATCTCCAAGATGCCTGAGATAAAATTTGCAGGTACTAAAAATAACAGCATTAGCTCATCAACACACTCTGGTCAATGAGTTGAGTAATGCAGACCTTATGAGAATGTACATTTACAGCTCTTTCAGATGAGCTGCATAACACAATCCATTAAACATAACTGTATTGATCTAATTTCATTATTTTCAGCAGATGGAGTTTAGAAATTATGAGCTCCACTAATGAATACCAACCACAGGAAAACATGGCTATAATTTATTAAGTTTTAATTGAAAACATCTATGATGAGATGTTTGTCATAACGAATAAAGGTTTAGTACAATGTAAGTCTATGTTAATGCAAAATATTCATAGCCCACATTTTTCAAAGAGCCAATATCCAGAAAATTGAATAATACTTTAACATTGATATACTATTTCTTTCTAGTGATAGGGTTAGAGAATAATATTTTCCTGGAAATAGATACAAGATAACTTCAACAGTGACCAGAATAGCATGTCCACACCCATATGCTGAAATAGAAAGGAGGACTTTTATATGTTGCAATTAAATAAGCCATTTTTCAGAAGATTTCCTTACCATAAAACAGCATTATTTCTTTGCAAAGAGGGCCTGATGGACTCTCCTTCTTCAGTCATAGGAGTTAATGTGGATCACATAAAAATGGCTCTGAATGTCTTTTGATTATTTTAGCTTTATCAGTCAAATTCTGGCTTCAGTTGGACAACATATACCTGAACCTAACTCTATTCATTCCACATTTATAGCACTGTAACAGAAGAATTTGGCTTTGATGAATGAGGGAGAGAGCAAACAGCAGCATTTATACATTTCTACAGCACTGAAGTATATATATTTTTTATATTATAAAATTTGTCTCTGTGTTGTGCTTTTGAGCAACTGATATGAGGTAACTTCACACTATTTTCTCCTAAGGTTGTACCCAGTTGACATGATGTACCATTAAGAGTAAAATCCTGGAATGACTGAAGTCAGTGGAAAGACATTTACATCACTGCTCTTTGGAAACTTGTCTATCAAATCGGACTCTATCTGGATGCAGCACAGCCATTTTAGGGTGCATTATATGGTAGGCATTCTGTTTCATATCTTGAGTGCCAGACAGGGCATACTGGTGTTCAGAGATTTGAACCATGTCACTGATTAATAGTTCTTTTGAACGGGAATAGTGTTTCTACACTTAAAGCACTTTATCATAATTAAATCACATTGCAGAATAGATAATAGACATTTCCTGTATGAAATCTGTCCTGAGCTAGTCTATATCTATGTGTGTCCACTAGTTAAGACATATTAACATATTAAGCAGCAAATCAGCCCTAAATTCCATGGCAAGGTTTGGCAGTGAATGTTACAAATTTACTTCAAATTTTGGACTGAGGAAAGAATAATCTGCCATGGTCCTCCTCCTCCCAAAAAGAAGATGATAGAACAATTCCATTCTGTTAGAACCATTCCAAAAGTGCATCATAGTGTGAAAATACAACTCAGTGTCTGTCATGTAGAGTGCAAGAACATGCAGTCTTTGAGGGATCCCACTGAGACTAAGAGGACATGCATGCTGGCATTTGCTCAATACTGACAAAATTTGTAATTAAATGGGATACAGCCCCCAAAGTGATGTTTCTCAAACTATCTTTGATAGCTGGCAATAAGCATTTTTGGAAAATCACCTTCATATAATCATAGAAAAATGTAGACTGAAAGGGACCTGGGGAGGTCTTCTAGTCCAAACTCCCAGTACAGAGTGGGCCCTAATTCAAAGTTAGAGACAATTTTAAAGTTAAATCAGAGTTATAAGTTAAGACTTGTCCTGTCAAATCTTTAATATCTACAGGGAAGGAGATTTCACAGACTCTCCAGGCACCTCCGCCAGTGTTCATTCTCATGGAAAGAGTTTTTTCCCAATATCCACAGCAGAATTTACTTTAATGCAACTTGTGACTCTTGCCTCTAGTCCTTTTACTGTGCAGTGGTCTCACTCTGTCTTCTCTACACCTTCCTATTAAGCTGTCGTGGACAGCAATAAACTCTCCCCTTAGCCTGCTCTTCTCAAGGCTGAACAAACTGAGTACCTTCAGCCCCTACTCATAAATCATGTGCTCCAGCTCCCAAGCACTGGTGGTCCTCCTCTGGACTTGCTCCAGTATGCCAATGACTGTCTTGTACTGGGGAGCCTAAAATTGGACACAGCATTCCAGATGAAGTCTCACAAATACCAGATAAAAGGCAATAATCACGTCCCTACACTCTCTGGCTGCGTTTCCACTAATATAATCCAGTATGTGGGTGGCCTTCCTTGCCACAAGGCTCACTGCTGTTTAACATGTTATCAACCAGGACCTCCAAATCCTTTTCTGTAAAGCTGCCTCCTTGGCAATCAGCCCCAAGACTGTACAGTTGGCTGGGGTTATTCCATCTAAAGCATGGGGCTTTGCATTTGTCTTTGCTGAACTGTATGAGGTTTCTGTCTGCCCATATATCTCCAGACTTTCAAGATGCCTTGCCCTCATGTGTATCAGCTCCGATTTGGAGGCAGCCATAAACTTTCCGAGGATGTGTTCCATCCCATCATTCAGGTTATTAATGAAGACACTTAATAATATTGGCCCCAGGAACAGCCTCAGAGGAATGCAGTAGTAACCAGTGACTACCTGAACTTTAAAACACTGACTCTCTGAGCCTGGTAATTCAGCCAGTTTTCCACCACCTTGTAATCCACCCTTCCAGGTCACATCCCTCTAGTGTGGCTATAAGGATTACCCAAATATTTGAATCTACGTTGTTTTTCCTGGTTCAAAAGAGAAATGTTAACCTGAAAGATTAGCTGATAAGCATCTCTTGGTTTAGTTTGAGTTAGAGTATTAATGCTTATTTTAGGCTGTTTAGAATGCCATTCCTTTTGGTTTCAAGCAACTCATGAAAAAAATTTCTAAGAGACTGAACTGGGCCAATGCACCTGAAATTCTGAAAATACATAACCAGAAGGATTATAGGAGCCTGACCCAGCAGCCATTGAAGTCATTGAGACTTTGGATTGGGCCTGTAGTTCCTGAAAGCAATGTTTAATCTAAAGTGGCACCAACTTTAGATTTTTACTTAACCACAGTGAACCCTTTTAGTGGAATTTTTGCAACATGAAGAACATCATTAATTGTCCATCCCTGTAACATATACTGTCAAATACAAAAAAAGATATAGCTATCAGAAAAAAATGCTAGTTGCTTTTTCAAAAAGGAATGATAGCTTTGGGGTTACTTTCCTGTATCAGAGCAGCTAGGTGTGTGAAAGATTTGCTTTTGTACCAATGAGCAGGCTGCTTACATCTTGTATCAAAGTATGCAGAAATAGTAAATATGATACTTACTTTTTCACTGCTCAGATTGATTAGGAAAGAGACTAGATAGAGCTCTCATATCTTTATATTGCACAGGGACCACCTCTATAAGGGAAGTTAAAATGAGCTGCTGATATAGAGCAGAGGCAGGCAAGAAGGTAATACACCACAGAAGAGCGTCTCAGAGGTACAGTGTCTCTGAGACCTGTTTCTGAGTTGAGCAGATTACGCATCATTCATGGATCAAGGCTGTGCTGAAAAGAACAGTCTAGCCCTGAATATTTTATTTTCCAGAATTCAGTCTAATGAATTCTTGTGCTTTAGAGGCAACAGATTAGAAATAGAGCTGTGAGAATATGACATATTTTGCATTTCCAGATGCAAAACAATTTAAATCTACCAATAATATGTATGACAAGCCAAGTTTTATCCTGATGGGAATTGAAATGAATGAATTAGGAGCTTCTCCAAAAAGGACACGAAAATCGAAAAGCTGACAGACCTTTCACTGCAACAGTTCAGCACAATAAACTACTGTGGTACGTATCACTGAGCTGATYATGAGAAAATAGGGAAATTTTAGCAAGATGCATCTCTAAAAGCATAAAATGATCCACATTACTGATAACTCAAAATAACAAATAATCAATATAGCGTGCTTTCACAACAAATGAAATAATACGATTTCAACAAAATTCTATGGATACTTTAAATCTTCTTACTGACAGTATTTGCAAAATTTAAGAACCTTTTTCAAACCCTGCATTAGGATAGAAGCTGAATCTTAAGGTAAAATTTCTATGTACATTCCAAGTAAACGTTGATCTCTCTTCAGAAGAAATGAGCTGAGCTACAGCACATCAACTGAGTGAGCAAAATGGGTTATTTGACCATGACATTTTCATCTTGTAAAACGTTATGAGGATATTGAAACTCTTCTCATAAAATCAAACTGAATATAATTTCACAATCAACACGTAGGAAACCCTCTCATATTTAGTTATGTGGAATACACATATATGTGATAAAAAAAGAAAGAACAGCACAATTAGAAAATAATGAATCATGATGAGAATACTGTTTGTCTCCTGGGGCAAATGATCCATGTTGTTCCCAAAAGAGAAGGAAAAAAAATGCTGAAAGAGAGATACAACAGTATTTTGAAAAACAAATACTCTTTCTGCTTAAAAGAACACTCAGCCTTTTTTCTCAGTCCAGCTTAATAATAGTCCCATGGTGAGGTGAAGTGCTTTTCAGAAGCATAGTATGAAATGGGTTGGAAAATAGAATTTTCAATAATAATTGATATTTCTGATCACTTTACAAAAATATCTGCCTCACACTTTCAAAAATTAACTGGCTTGCTTTTCAAATGCAAAGACATACAGGAGTTGAACTAAGCAGTATTTTTAGGAGAGCAACCTCCACAACTCCTGTCAGGGCAAGAAAAAGAAAAGGAATGGAAAAAATATTTGCCTCAAATAGAAGATCTCAGGACATTAGAGGTTGAAACTGCTAGGGTGTAGTGATCTCCAGTATAAACTCAATGTGTTCAGAATTTCGGCTTCAGTCATCTTGGGGATCTCCAAGGCAAGCACTCGTTTTAATTCAAATAATCTCTGGATAACACTACATTTCTGGAGGTATCGGGAGTCTCCAGAAGTAGTTACATGCTCCAGATATTGCCAACATAAGTGACACACGTTTACTCCTGCTTGGGGGTAGAGCAGCAGAAGTGTATGTGGGAAGGTACAGCATAGGTCTATTCAACAGGAAGCTGCCACAAGAAAATCGTAAATACAGTTGTCACTTATTTAAAACATAAATTATTATTGCTTCCTGCTGATTAGGTCAGTTTCTTCAAAAGAAACTGTTTCATCTTGTTCTGATAACAACAAATAAGTTGTTTCAGGCAATGTAATTCAAAGAACACATTTATGGTTACATAAAAAAAAAAAACAAAAAAAAAAAACGAGAAAACACCAAAATGAATATGATCAAACTAATAAAGGATTCACTTCAAGAGTCATCCAGACTTGTGCAGCAAGGGGAGATGACATGAAAACAAAGTACCTTTTCATTAAGATTGTAGAACACTGTGACAAAGCCAAGGTCATAAGTAAAGGGAGATTATACATGCTAAATACAGGATTTACTTCAGCAGGACATGAGTTAAGTGATCTAGATTTGACAATCTGTATTTTTAATATAATTTTAAGATAATATTCAGTATATTATAACATACAGTATAAGAGTACACATAAGGTCCAGAACCTGTGATGTGCAGATCAGCTCAGCGAGCAGACTAAGGATGCCATTGCCGTAATGGTGTAGCCCAGGTGCAGTCTTCAGGACCCAATTTAAAGGCTTCCAAGCAAATTATTGCAGAGCTGAAACTGCAGCTACAAAGTTCCACTTCAGCCATGTTTCTCAATTTCAAGCAATGCCACATTTTTTTCCTATTAGACTGTAAAAATAACATAGCACTGCTATGTCATCTATCTTTAAGGACCTTCAAAAATACCTCCTATCTCAATGTGGTTATCTTTGGACAGCCAGAGATCAGTTTGCCTTGGAGGGCAAAGAGATTATATAGTGCTGGAGGATCTGATTCAACCTGTCGAAATCTCTGAGATTACTTAAACTATGATGTTTGGATTTATTTCAACTTTATCACTAAGAATTCTTTGTCACATGTGGCAAAGTTTTATCAAGCACAGAGTGTTTTAATTCATTTTCAAGCATATATTACAATACTTTACAAAATGGAATATTAACATGTTTTGGAAAAATCAGATATTTTAAATGATCTGCAGTTGTGATTGTTAAGGGTGCTCAGTAGGTACCTTAGATACCAAGCCATAGTATTAACTGATAACAAATATCTATTAAAGATAATACGTTTAAAACATTCAATAGGGGTATATTTTATTACAGAAGTGTTTATATGATCGATGAGTAATTGAAAATAAATCAGTCTCCACTGTTGCTTGCAATAGTCTTTGTGTTTCAGGATTTATTTTTAACATGCTAAAATTATTCTCATACTTCTGAGAATATGCAGCATCTACTGTTCACAGCATAACAGCTGCTAGAATTTTTAATAGACTTTCATCCTCCTAACATAGAAAACATCTCCAGATCTTCAAAAATGAGATGACTCATATTCTTATTAGGTAAAAATATTTTAATAATTAATACAATTGTTCCAAGATTTGGGCTTTTAAATTGAACAATTCTCATGAACGCATCAAAGAGAACACAGCACCATTCAGGATATTCAGTCCATAATTCAGTTCTTTATTTTACTATTTCCTCCTAAAGAATCATTTTTAATAGAATATTTGTCATGTAGTTCATATTACCACCATACAAATTTACCCAGTGAACAACTGTTTTGTTGTTACAACCTCCTCCCAAGAACAGTTAATTATTAAACATATTTTCTGCTAGCACCCTGCTCCTTTCTCATCTCCAGTCTTGTGGGAAAGTTTTCAAGCACACCTTATGCATTTCTAGCCTGTGGAAACATTTGAAAGATGATTGAATGGTTAAAGGCAATAGTGAACTAACGTGAGAACCCTTGGCCAACTCTGCCATAGGCTGCTTTGACAAATCATTATATCCACTTGTGTCTTACAGCTCTCTCAATGATATCCTCACTGTCTCTTTTCCATTTTCCATCTTCTCTTTCAGACTATAAACCTCTCTGGGAAGGAAGTTACTATTTGCATCATGAATGTATAGTGGCTAAAACTATAGGGCTTTGATCTCTGCTGCGATTAATAAATAATGCTATATAGTAGATTATAATTAAAAAAATTCACAGCATACTGCAGGGACTGGATTGCTTACCCAAATCCATAGTAGATTAAGATAACCTTAATTCAAGCATATTTGGATTTTAGAATACAACTGATGACTGCAGGTTGTGTCTGTATTTAAATTAGTATTTTCAAGTAAACATYTACAAAGGAGATGTTATTGTTCTCAGATGGAAATCAGTGCAAWTCCACCACCATGCCAGCTCTCATCCTCCTACTGTGTACTTGTTTTTTATTAAGGATAAACCTGGCTCTTGAATGCCTCACTGATTCTCTAGTGAATTTCCACAAACACCAACTCCATCTAAACAATGAATTAATTAACGCAGCTCTTTTTATTCAAAATGTCAAATATGACAAGTAGATGGCCACTCCATATGCTCCATCCCTGTTATTCAAATTAAAAATATTTGATAGAAAATAATCATTTTTTACTGTTTGCATGGGTTAGAGTATCCAAGGAGTTTGAAAATGATGACAATGAGGGAGAGAATGAGTGTTACACAGTGGAAGAAATTAAAATAACAATGATGTATAATATCAGCCAGACAAGAGGAAACAGGAGAATTGCACACCTCACTGATAATGAATTGCACAAAAGAATGACTATATTAACCTCTACTTGGAAAGCAACATTAAAAGTTAAAACTTTGGATTATTTGCAACATAACACGGTATCTACAGTGAAAATAATCCTGCATGTAGAAAAATTCAGGTGAGTCCTTATGCTCACACCTGTTT
>NW_020451144.1:7986-12348 GCF_003343035.1 Apteryx rowi
AATGTGGACTAAACATCACAAAACCCACTATTATACCTTTTAATCCTCTGCTATTGGGAAAGTTTTGGTCCTACCTTGATGGTTAGACATGCTGGAATCACTCCAACCTACAGCCCTTTAATTCTAAAGCTAGCTGTCATTCTGGGGGCTTCACTATCCTTGTACCTATTTTCCACTTTATGAAAATAGAAACAAATAATTAATTAATTTGCAATCTCTGGAGCTGCCAACAGGCTAATGGCTTTCATCACACTAATCTGAGTTGTGTTTTCCAAGGACACAAGTAGTCAAGCAGTCCTTACATTACTACAATTTCCTCAACTGATGACTAGACTTGGTGTACATTACACTCTCACTACTCTGTTTATAAATAAGGATATAACACTCTCTAGAGTCTCTTCCATTCTGTATGGGTTGGCTCCTACAGTTCATAATGCTGTTGCCCAAAAAACCACTCTTCATTGAGTTCCACTGGTTTTTCATCTACAGGGCTGTCACACAAACAATACATACTAAATGCCGTACAGAGCTAAATAATCCAACTATAGAAATAAATACAGAACAGCAGAAGGGGAACTGAAGAATTAAAAGCTATTAAGCTAGATAGACACATTTTACTAAAAAATCTGAAAACAGATAAAAGATTGATAAGTCATTTACAGACAGCAGTAGTGTTCCAGACATTGGGAGCAGTGTGGGAAGAAAAATAAAAGACCAGCAGGCAGATCAGAGAGGAAATGAAAGAGTAAAAATATTCACATAAGGGATAGAAGGGAGTTTAAGGTTAACATCATTTCCCTTTCCCCACTTTCCAAATTTTGAGCAGAAATTCATACAGGCAGTGAACATGTCCATAGAACACAACATTAAATGTTCATATTTCCTTTTGTGGATGAGAAAGGCAAGAGAAGAGTTCTGGGAAGATTAAAAAAAACAGTATTAATGCGTGTGAAAGTTCAGCCATCAACAAATAATAAGGTTATAGTCAAGGAAGATGAGAAAACTTCAGTGTCATTTCTGGGATATCTGAGGCTACATAAATCTCAAAAGTAATTAATTCACAAGTACATCTGAAAAGGAAGATAGAATTAAAACATACACAAATCTTTAAAAATCTTAAGAAAACAATATACAGAGGGGAAATTTTTCATTCGTATTGCTTCCACTGACAAACAGCTCACTACCACCGGACTCCCAAAATACTTGAATTTCTAGTATACTCACTTCTTCTCCTGATGGATTTCCATTTTCTTATTTGAAGTTCTGTCTTATTACTTAAAGAAATGTAATATCCTGAGTTTGGAGAAAAAAAACACCACACACATTCATTGAAATTATATTATATAGGAAGCATAGAATGCAGGAGAATGCATCAAATTAAGTGACAGGCAGAGCATAACCCACAGTGTGTTTTTGTAGCAATGCGATACAGTAAACACGACTAGAAGGTCAGTCCCATTGAGTCAACATGTGATTTCAATCTTTGTCTTTTTACAGATTAAATGCAGCTGAGGCAAAGTGTAACATGAGGTTCAGATGCAGAAAAGATCTTACAAGAAGAAGGATAATATTTATTGCTGGCTCACCTTTTCAGAAACCCTATATTTGCAGAATAGAAGGTTTGGAAAGTCAGTTCTCTCCTGATAAAATGTGTTATTTCTAACTGTGGCATGCTTCTGAGTAGCCTCAGAAGACTGGACTTCATCTTTAGATGAATCTTACAGCAGTTTTGATGATGTCATTCAGAGAACCTCAGTTTGCAGTGGGAAATGGAGTTCTACAAAACTGGGGAGTCTAGACTTCTTAAAGTCAGTGCATCAGCTGATTAGCTGATGTGAACAGTACTTTGATGCCCAAATGAGGAAAAAATATTAGTGTCAGAACTGATATAGCACAATACTTCAGGGTGTTTCATGCATCCAGTGAGCTCTGTCAAAGAATTAGGTTTGCAGAAAGTAGTAGGTATACCTTATTTCATGCATCATTTGCAATAACTGTTTTCTATGGTTACAGTTCTGTGTTTCTGCTGCACTAAAAATATCCCATGGGAGATAGGAGAGGTGCTAGAACAACCAGATGGTACTTGCTTATATTTATAACATCCTTATCTGGTGATAAACTATATGAAACATGATAAAAGATTAAGAAATGCTTGCAGTGTAGTAAGAAATAAAGGTTTGAAATTACTTTTTTTAAGGTCATATAGTAACCTTAGCTAATGCTTCAACTAAGACATTAAGCCGGACAATACTAGAAGCTGTTGCCTACAGTTTGCTGAATGCTGACCTCATGTAAATTAGATACGAACTAGACTAAGACCCAGATTCTAGGTACGTTCACCCACATACATAACTGCTGGCACAAACACAGTTCCTTAATTACAAAAGTATAATGGTTTTCAGAATCAAGGTTTATTCAGGACTGTTTTCTCTACTACTTTGATTTAAGTACATACTTCACACTTCCTGAGATTTTTTCCTTCTATAATCTAGGAGATTTGCACACATACATCTCATTAAAAGACACAGTCTGCTCTTCAGGTTCACTTACGAAGAAAAATTAATACCAATGCCAGACCTGGCTGAAGGGATTCCAGAGTCTCATCTATTGCAGATAGACCTTTTGTTCCCAGTAAGCACCACTTCCCTTTGGGGAGGAAAGAACCAACTCCATGAACAGAGTTTTCTCTCAAAAACATAACAATACTTAGGATTTATCTGACTGAATGGGTAACACCTGTAATGCAAGTATTTACATCTGAGCTGGTTACCCTTTTAGAGTCAAGGGAGCTCTAGTCAACAGTCTAGGGAATGATTCAAGTCATCCAAAAGTAAAATAACCATACCCTAAAAGTGTCTTTTTCTATTTGCTCTAAAAAGAGCTCTGAACGACCAGCACAGTTAAGTGTCTACAATATTTTATTGTAAGGGGAATGACATGTCAAAAATCAAGTTTCCTATTCAGTATGCTAAACTTCTAGCTGCCGAAGTATATTGTACCTTTTTCTGCAAAGACCCATTAAGAAATCTGTCTCCCACAAAAACATTTGTTCTCTGTTACTGCGTTTAGACAAAGCAGACTATGTTATTAGGGTTGCTGCAATTCTCGAAAGCAACCCCGTATTTCCTGTCATAAATCCTCTCCAGTTTGTCAGCAAACTGTCTGCATTATGTGCATCACACCTGGGTAAAATCTTCTATCAGTGGCCAGACCAGGGTCAAACAGGGCAATTATACACCCTCCCAGCTCCTACCTGGAATTCCTCAGGCTATACATCTATTAATCAAATTATCCCTTTTGGTCTTTTCACCACTCTGGGAATGCAGGTTTAGATAACTTAATTAGCATCCCAAGTCTTTTTCAGAGTTACCGCATCTCAGGGTAGAGTCTCCGCTTGTGTAAACACATCCTGCATTTTTGTCCCTGTATATATAACTTTCAGTGAAGCTGTTCTGCTGTGCCTTACAGAAGCACTGTGAGACTGTGATGGGAGTGCTTCAGACCACTATACTGCTCAGCAAATAATGCCCTACCACCCTCCTCATTTCTACGTACTTTGTTTTCCTTTCATCTTCTGTAACTGTCTCCAACCTGGGACACTGCCATCTTACATCTGCTCCTTTTCTTCAACCCTTTCCTTAGACCCTACCAACTCTACCTCATCTCCCACACTCCTACTTTCATTCCAGCCATCATGCTTAACCCATTGCTGTTTTCATATGCAACACAAGAAAGCTAAAACTCCCCAACCTGAAGATACCTACCCCACTTCCCTGTCATGCTGCTGCCCCATTTCTTCTTTCACCTCCCATCTAATCCAGCAGACCATTTCCAAACAGCACCTGCGAGCTCTCTTCCCTCACCTCAAGATCAGAATTCAGCTTAAATTCAGCTCTTTGAGTACTTTACTGGAACAAGTCTCACCAAAATCCCCAGTGACCTGTTTCTGACCCAAGCTGAGCCAATATCMTCCTCAACCTCTTTGACATGACAGCTGTCCGTTATGTCAAAGGGCTTCTTTTTCCTTCACTTCCTTGATTACTACTGTTTTCTTGTGGCACATATGTCCTCTCATTCCCTTGGCACTCCTCATGTGTGCCTGCTTCCTCGCGCCCTCGCTGGCCTGAGGTGGCACCTTCCTTGGGGACAGGAATCCTCCTTCCAGCCTGGCCGACCAGCACCTGGGAGGAGGATGGGGGATGCCAGGTATCCTTGCGATGCGGGTAGGAAGGAACTTGCTAAATTCGGTGAAGCCCCCTCATTCTTAAGGGCCTGAAGAAAGGTCTGGGAACGCCAGAAGAATAATAGCCCGTTGCTCCTAGACCCCCAGGGGCGGGCGCGAGGGGCCGAGGAGCAGGGAGG
>NW_020451144.1:12872-124954 GCF_003343035.1 Apteryx rowi
GGCGCCGGTGCCCTCCGGGCTGGGGCGGACCTGCGGCGGGGTGAGGCACAAGATGGCACCTGCGCCTCCCTTTCGCCTTCGCTCCCCCCGCGTGCCGCCGTGCGGGCGTCTCGCCATGATGAGTGCACCGAGCCGTTCCTGCCTCCGCGCCGCACATCCTCCCTGGCCGTTTGCCCGCCGGGAGCGGGGACGGCGGGGAGGGAGACGTCCGCTTCTCCTCGGCGGTTTCCTGCCTCGCTGCCGGGCCCGGGGTTACGGTGCGCGTTGCTGGCCGCGGCGTGTGTCACTCTCCGGAGGGGCGGGCGGCCTGCGCTCCCCCGCGGGCGTCGGGGGCCGGCTGTGGGCTTTGGGCCTGGCAAAATGTGAGTCACGGGCCGAGTGCTGAGGCACTTACAGCTAATGAGACCGGAATAGAAAAAAATTATGTATCTTCTTTTTAAAGCTTATCTTTCGTGCAAGGTTAATCTCTCTAATCAGATTTCATCTGCATTCATCTAACTGGCACATTAATGTTTTTTGAACATATTCGTTTAAAAAAGAAGAAAAAAACATTACTTTCAAACATTATTTTTATGGCCAAGTCAGTTTTTAGTAAGCATAAAGAGCACTGTGCTGTTTAGTTAGTTGGTATCATTGCGTRTATGTTCAGGGCCAAACATATATAAATTGCCTGATCTGCACTCTCTTGGATAGTGCTGATAGTCTTAAGGTCCTGCGTGGACCCTCTTCAAGCAGTAATTCAGTTTTGCCTTAGTGGATCTAGTTCTAATCTACGAATGTGAAAAGGAAGTGATCTTGGGGTTCTGTGGACCCCCACAAACTTGTATTATATCAATATTTTTGATGCTTGATATTAGAGTAGTTCTTACTGTTTGGTTGCTCATCATACTGCCTCTCCGCACAAGCCTTGTTTTAAACCGAGTTGATAGTTTATTACCAAGAAGCACCCGTTATTCCCCCTTGTTTCCCTTGTTAAAACTTCCTCTTTCCTTCAGTTTCTGGATGGGAAAAGGATTTTATTTAATTGAGGTCTCAGAAGGCAACCCTGGTTCTTGTTCAGAGTACATTTCTTGGAAGTAAACTGCTTTCTTGCTTTTGTTTGGCAGGGCTGAGGCTGTCAGGAAAAAGATTTTCCTGTGTTTGTTTGTTCGATTTTCCAAAATGTTGCGCAGAGAAAATGGTAGGTTGGATTTTGCAGCCTGTAGTGCAGGCTGTGTTTTGTTATGACCTTTCATTTGATTTCTCTGTTAATTTACTCTTTCTCAACTTTGTCTATCCAGGGTTCCCAGGGAGTGGAAGTATCGCTCCATAGTGGTATCTGCCTGGCAGTGATCTAGGAGTTGCAGTTCTTAGTAGCATTTAGCATGAAGTCCATGAATGTGTCATTTAGACGTTAGTGTTTTTATACTGCTCTTTGAGTAAGGTAGCCTTTAAACTAGTAAAGTTACACTGTTGTGTGGACAGTYCCTTCATGTGATATAAGTAACTTTAAAAGCTTTATCTTAATGCCACTGAATTTAACTTAAGGCGACAGAGATCTCCTGTATAGTAAACCGCTATAACCGGTATAACCAGTCAAGTTTTTCTCGTGGCAAGCTCTACTGGAAGATGATGTGGCAGTTAAAAGCTGCCAGACATTGGTCAAAATGAGTTTCCAAACTTTTTTTTACTGTTTAAGCTTCATGGATGAAATACTGTTATTTCCAGGAATGTTCAAACAATGATATTGTTGTGAGTTAGATGCTGGTAACTGGAACTCACTGCTTCTTAATTGAGAAATAAAGAAAATAAAGAAAAAAGAAAGAAAAAAAAGTGCTTTTCAGGTACAGGTGACTCTCCATTGTCATCATGGGAGATGAGATTATATACGTGAGTTGAAAGTGTGCAGGTTCAAGAAGATCAATTATGACCATATGGAAAGGAAGGTTTCTTGAATATCTTTCAAGATTTACAAGATTACATTGATGGGGCAGGGGAGGTATCACATAGTGCAAAGTAAAACTGCTACTGAACCCTATTACAGGGCTGTGTTTTTTTTCCTTAGTAGAGTCTGAAGCTAACCTGTCTTATGCTCTCTTCTCAGTTATGCATACTTTACAGGGCTGAAAATTTGTTCTGATGAATTCCCAAGTAAACTTTTCTGGAAGAGTTAAATAATAGCCTCTTTTCACTCTTAAACTAGTGTTGAAAGCTGCTGGTATGAGTTGACAGGAAAACGTACCAATATCTTAGCTAAAACTAAAAGTTAGGAAATAGCCTCAAAGACTCTTTCTTCAAATATCTTCTGTAAGAGGGTTGCTCTGAAGTAGTTGGTTCTTCAAGATGTTTTGTCAGTGCTCAATCTTAAAATCACTCCAGAGACAAAATTATGCCACACGTTGAAGAAGCATTATAAATACAAAAGCCTGGAAAGTGAAGAGTGCTAAACAAAGAACCAAGCAGCCAAGAACAGTAGAAACATTTGACCTTTTGCACRTCGATAGTAATAATAGCCTCACGGTAGTTTTTCCTGTGCTGTTGTTAGCCATGGCAAACCGAGGGGCATTTTGACCTGTTATGTAATCACTTACGTCAGCCTTGGGAACTGTCTGTTCTGAATCGTTCAAACAGTACACAGATCCATCTTGCAAGTAGCTTCCTAGGGGTAACCACTGCTGTGGGACTAGTTGGCTGGTGTGCCAGGATCCAAAAGCGGTAACACAAAGGTTGAGTGGATTATGCATCTATCGAGAACATACAGCCTGTGTTGATCATGCACGTGCACTCAAAGAGCAGTGAAAGAAGATCACCCTGTATTGTTGTTGCTGTGCATGCTAAAACTGTGTTGTTAATCAAATCTCTTATTTATGGGTGTAAAATGATCTCCTGAGGGGTTTTAGAGAAAGTTATTTTCCCTCGTTCCCTCCCCCTGCATTATTCCCCCTCAGGTATAATAATATTGCTTCTTGGCATCTGCGTGGATGAATAAGGGAGGAGGTACTCAGAATACTGGGAGTGTTGACTGTGCCAGGAAATAGGGTATCTAAATAAGGGAGCCATTAGTTTGAACTTACATAACTACATTTGTCCATATTTGTAATGGTATAAATGTGAAAAAGGGGTTTCTGTATTTTTGTACATGCACTTCTTTTCTCATAGGTTCTATAAAAGTGAAGATTTCCTAAGATTAAGACTCTAGAGTTAAGGGTAGAATATGTCACAAAAACTAACTTCTTACTATCTTTTATAATCTATGCACATCAGGTATTCCATATGGCATTTTCTTTAGTAGTATTTTGTTACTAAGTTTAAAAATAGGATTTTAAGTTAGAATAAATGTGTATTACAAAACAATTTGATAGTCAGTTCAGAGAAATTAAGTAGGCCTGCATTTATAATGAGATTAAATACTGGGTTACATATTTCCCTAGCACTGATGCTCATTTGCAGAGTGAAGATCTGCCACTTGCCTTATCTCCAAACTGTTATTCCTTTAAACACCTAAAATACCTCATCCTATCCGAAGGACGTTAGCTCAGTGTTTTTCATAAATATAAATGGAAACTATTAGTCAAGTGAAAGCTTTTACATGAGAACAGACTGATACTGTGTGCTGTTGTTATTTCACAATAAGCAGATAGAAAAATCAATATAATCTGAAAAAGCAATTTAAAATTAATTTTGTGTCTGCTTATGTATATATCTGTCTTTCTGCATATATGGTGAAGTTCTCCATGCAAGGTAACTTATCTAGAAGGGTCTATTGTTTGCTGGTTAATCTGCCAACTACGAGTCCACCAGCATTATTTGACATATTTTGTTCTGAGACTGCATGTACTATATTGTGACTACGTGTACCGTTCTTATCAATGCTTTTGAGATAAACCACTATTTCTAGAAATTTAACATTCTGCTATTTAAAAAGACTAAAACCCAGCTCCACGTTTCATCTCGGTACATGTCATGCTCTGGAAACAAAGAGATCAGCTAAGCCTGTGAGTTGAAGAATTGATGCTCTTTCTCAATTTTGTAATGCAAAGTTTTAAAGACTTTTTTTTTTTTTTTGAGGAATAGTACTGGTATGGGTTATATAGGAGAAAAATAGTGTTTAAATGTTGATATGGTACCAAATTTCCACTTCTTCATGTAGGCTGAAGCTTTTATCTCTAACGGTTTGGGTGCTGAAAACCAATGGAGTTCAGATGGATTTAGACTCTTAAGTTTCAAGCATAAGCAAGAAGTAACCTTATGATGTGCAAACTTGCTGTATGTTATCTGCGACTGATTAATTTGTACATATTGGAGCTGGGAATAGAAAAATGGAAGATTCTAAATGATAGCAAAAGAAACGGGGCCCTAGATATCATAAGAAACAAGGCCCTAGATATCATCCTCTGTTTAGACAACTTGAGGGAATTAACCAGGGTAATTCTCAGTGTTAATTGTGTATTCTAAAATAATTATTCTACATTAGAGGCATAATAATTGTTTTTGGAATAAAATAACTCTTATAGTACTCTCTGCAGTAGCTACTAGTCATCTTCCCTGAGTAGACAGTATTAACTATGAGTTTAAAACTTAGTGAAACACTGATTGTTGTGTACTTAATGCCAGCAGTACTGCTCATATTGTTGGGTGTATTGTTTGCAGAGAGGTGCCTAGATAATGCTACAAAATGACAGAAAGAAGACCCAAAGCATCCAGGTTTCTTCATACCCTATGCATGATTTCTACTGGTGCAAGTCCTTAATCATACAATCTCAGTCATTTAATGCATCCACTTGTATTCCTGTGGTTTGTTCTCCACGCAATTTACTAGCCTGAAAAAGAAGGCAAAGGGAGTGTTATATTGGCTCAAACTACTTCCCTGTAAACAAATTCCAGTTTCACTCTGATTCTTCTGTTGTTTTGAGTTATTCATGCTTACATTTTTTTGTACATCTAGTTTTGATGTTAATACTTTTCTTTTGATCTTTAAAGGATCAAAACAAATTGTCTAGAATAAATGAAATTTTGCCAGTTGGGTCTCATAAATCTTGATAAAGAAAAGGAGAAAATGGAGAAGATCATATGTAAAATATGTTAGTTCCAGAAGTACTTACAGTGAAAGAGAAAATTGGTTCCAGCGGCCTTCATGGGATACACCATGTGCCAAGTGCAATGTTGCTCAACATACTGTTGAATTTTTTTCCCCAAGTGATTCAACAGATCACCATGATAATTCTGTTCTGAGAGAACTGGTGTAGGGAAGTGTTCATACTACCTGATTTAGCCATGTAATTCAAGTGCTTGATTCAGAAACTTTCATTTCTGTGCACTCRAAGGAAAGTGGTAAGGTTCTAATTTAGGTGCTCTGAGTTGCTCTTTGGAGGCACTTTTGACTGTCTGTGGTAGGTGGCTTAGTATTGCGAGGTTCATATTGTAACTTAGGCACCACAATTAGATGGTTGGAGTCAAACAGCATGAATTTTTTCCATCCTCTGGTGTATGGATATAGCGAAAGGAGTTATTCTTCTGTATAATGGATGTTGTTTCCACTGTGCTTCCTCTGAGAATGTGTGAAACTTCTTTCTAGATGTCAACTTCTGAAGTCAGTTGAAAGAGTGATTCTGTTGATAGAAGTCCTCTCTTACAAGGTTGCGACACTTCTTTTCCTAAAAAGCTGTGGATAACTATAAGTTATGTGCTTCTTAGAAAAAAAGCAAGGTTATGGATCTGCCTGTGATAAAGGAATAGACAAAAAGTTGTAGTGAATGGAACTAACTGTGCTAACGCAACACTTGCACACCAGTTCTGCAGACTTCTTGAGCTGATGAACAAGTGCATCAGTGAGTTGTCTAACAGAATGAAACTACTTGCAGATTTAAAGCTGAGCATGGATGAATCTGCAGGATTAGAACATCAGTGATGTGTGGTAAGAGCTTTAAAGGGAGAATTAAATCTTGTCATTTGTCATAGTGATATAACTTTAGATATATGTTAGCTGAATTACAGAGGTAGCCTTTCATGTAGTTAGACTAGGCACTATACTATACTATATACTATACCCAAGCAGATTTGCTTCCCTTCAGAGTACTTTACATAAATGAAACTATCACTCTTACAGATAAACTCTTTGAAGTTCTCCCTGTATTTTATTACGTAGTACCACTCTATTATTCCTGTTAGAAGTTTCTTGTAAGGCTACTGGTTTTAATAAAACTTTTGTAAAGTGAAGCAACTACAATGCCTGATTCTGCCACATTTGTAGCCATAAGTTGGGGTTTTTTTTAAGGTGCAGAGAACTTGTTGGGATTTGAGGATCCTCAGAACGTATTAGCTGCCTTGAAAGAATGGTTAACTGAGAGGATACTGCTAGCTATCAATGAAAGTACAAACTCATCTCCTGTGTCTGTTTTCATGAACACATTAACTTATGGCATGTTGGATTCTGCTCTGCTTTTCACTCTGTTCTCTTTTGTTGTTTCTGGATGCATCCCAGAAGAATGTATTGTTTGATCTGCGGCCTTCCTATGTAGCTATGGTAGGTCATCTTTGGATGTTAAACTTGGTCTGTAGATCAGCATTTATGATGTGTAGATAAGCTCTGAAGATATTTCAGCTCATCTCTTGGTTCTAAGAAGTTGTAGTTGAGTCAATAGTTTGTTTTGGAAACAGTTAAAAAGATTTCTGTTTGCAGTCTTTGGTTGCTTCTTGTTTTTTTCTACAGGATCTGTTGGCTGAGCAATTAGTCTAAGTGCTGTATAATCCACGCTCAGCCAAGGGCAGATACCTGAATGAGAGGAGAAGTTTCTGGGTTTTTTTTGTTTTGGGGTTTTTTTTGGATCATATCCCTATAACCTAGAAAAGCATTAAGATCTGAATTTGCCTTACCACATCGGTCATATATACCAGAAAATAAAAAAATAATCTGAGTTATGTTAATATGCAGCATTGTTTGTTATCAATTTGGCTATTGGGGACAAGGCAATCATACTGACTTTTTCCTATGAATAATCTCCAGATACTAACTGGATAATGTTGTTCAGCTCTTGGGAAATCAGACAAGTTGTGCTGCAACAAACTATAATATAATAAGGCTAAAAAACAGAAGCAAGCAAGTACAAATGGAAGGTAAGCATAGGGAACAGTAGACTTCATGTCCCTCAAATCACCAAGATAGCAGTTGTGATAATTTTCCTGTTTGCAGAGAACAGCAGTGGTGTACTCATATGATCTTGGAGAGTATAAAGAATCAGAGGGTTTTACAGCCATGTGGAATAGAAATGCCATTCTCTAATAAGGTGTCGTTCATCATGTTTCCTTTCAGCAGCATGGTTACTAAAATATTCAATTGGTGATGCAGTATGCTAGAAGTGTGATGAAGTTGTGTGCATTCCAGCTATTTTGGCTACCCATAGAAATAACTTGTGGATTAATAGTCTACGCACCAGATAAATTGCATCAGATGCAGAGATGCGATAGCTGACCGTTTGCAGAGCCATCTTGGTTCCAGCACGTCGTGTTAGCACATCTTGTTAGCTCTGGCAGAGCACTGCCTGAATTCAGCTGTACTGTTTCTAACGCCAGACTGAGTCTAGAAACAGTTCAGCTGTATTTCACAGTGTCCAGGCCAATACGCTCTGCCAGACCTGATCTGGCTAAATGCAGTCCTCCTGTCTAGTATCTGTATGCAGACAGGAAGGTTTGTGAAATATGGTGCTAAAGTTTCTTGATGGCTCCACAGAGGGTCATCTAGGGATATTCAGAGTGTCAGCAGGGTTTATGAACACAGCCAGGTTCATATGGAATTGGATGTTTTGGCATTGTGATCTCATCTTCTAGTAAGGCTTGTTATGGATAGGGCCAGCTCAGGTTTGACACTGAAACTGAGGAAGCCATCTGTCTCAGAACTTGGGGAAGCACATGAAGAATTACTGGAGCAATGTGTGAACTTCTCTAGAAAGCCTCAGATCCACCACTTGGTATGCAGCAATAAGCATGGATCTGCATACAGTTAACTGTAGTCTAGTACTGTTTTCCCTATCATGCTCTGTAGCACCTATTAACTTCTGTCTCCCTTATCCAGAGTATCCCTACCTTTTGTTAGCCAAGATAAAGGCAGCCTGTCACAGAGATCAGCTGTGATTTTTCGGAGAAGGTGGACTCTAGTTAGTATCATGTGCCTCCATTGTAGTCAGGCTTGGCAAAGGACAACTATAGTTATTTCTGTTCAGGACATTCATCTCTCATTCTTCGAAAGCATAACAGAGTTCAAAAGCTAAAGTAGTCAAAGGTTGCACGCTCACTCTTTGGCCTCTTTCTGCAGCCTCAAGGCCTGCATTTCATGACTGTAGGGATTCTTTATGTCATATGGTTGTGAAGCGTTCCTTATAATTCCTTGTTACTTGCCTGGACTGTTTCCAATCCCTGTTTATTAGCGTCTCTCATTTGTAGCTAGAATTCTGTGACTCTGGCATTTCTTTGAAAAAACTTGCTGCTTTCAGCTATCCCAGCTGTTTTTAATAATTTCCTTTGTCACAGCTGAACCAATATCTTAATGCTCTCTGGTTTCTGGACTTGAACTAGACAGTAATAATACATGAAATTAGGAATCATTAAAAATGTGAATGAATTCCAGCCCCATCACAAGCTTTAAGATGACTGCAAAGACAATTTTTCATAGCTATACATGTAGCAACATCTGAAGAAGGAAAGCTCTCTTAATGTTGAAAGATGTTTTCAGGTATGAATGAAAATCAACAACATGACTAAAAGGTGAAAAAATTTTAGATAACACTTGGAAAGAAAACATTCTGTACTCTTTTGTGTAATCACAGTGGTCATGGTGCAATATGTTATACTGCTGTCCCTTTATTCCTTTGTTGTGGAAAGTTTTCTGCAGTAGAACAATAGTGTCGGCAAACTTTCTTCTTCTAATATCATCACGTGGTACAAATTTTCAGAATCAGGTAGGTTGGAAGGGACCCCTGGAGGTCACTTTTCCAACCTCCTGCTCAAAGCAGGTCCAGTTAGAGCAAACTGCTCAGGGCTGTATCCAGCTGAGTCTTAAGTATCTCCAAGGACAAAGATTCCACAACCTTGCTGGGCAGTTTGTTGCAGTGTTTGACCACCCTCATGGTGAAAATTTTTTTCCTTATTTTAAGTTAGAATTCCATGTGTTCCAGCTTGTGTCCATGGCCTCTTGCCCTTCCAGTGTGCACCTCTGACAGTAGTTTGACTCTGTTTTCTCTACATCCTTGCATTAGGTAGTTGTAGACAGCAATAAGACATGGGTCTATTAGTCTGGTTTTCTTACAAACCCAGTTCACTCAGCCTCTCTTTGTATGTTATGTTCTCCAGACGCTGCCTGTTGAACCCGCTCCAATATGCCAGTGTTTTGCTTGTACAGGGAGTCTAAAACTGGAGAGTACTCCAGATGTGGTCCTGCAAGTGCCTTTAAAGATACCATGGGAAACTCTGACAAAGGCCTTGCTAAAGTCAAGGCGTACAACATCCACTACTCTCCCCTCATCCACCAGAGCCAGTCATCTCATTGTAGAAGTTAATCCGGTTAGTCAGACATGAATTCATGGTAAATCCCTTGGTAAATTCATGCTGCCTGTTCCCAGTCATCTTCTTGTCTTTCATGGGGATGGAAATGGCTTCTAGGAGGATTTTCTCTTTGATCTGTCCAGGAACTGAGGCAAGGCCGATAGGCCTGTAGTTCCCCAATCCTCTTTCTTGCCCTTTTGAAAATGGATATGATGTTTGCCTTTCTCCAGTCATCAGGCACCTCACCTAATTGCCATAACCTATCAAAGGTATGTCCAGATGACTTAAGTACTTCCTAACTTAATCTTCTTTACTGTGGGTAATGCTACATACCCACAGACCGGGGCTGGCAGAAGGCTCAGAGAGCTGGAAGGCCAGAGGGCTGACCTTCCAGTGAAAACCAAGGCAAAAGTGTACCTCTGCCATTTCCATGTTCTTTGTCATACAGTGAGCCTGTTTTCCTTAGCTTTCCTTTTGTTGCCTTTTGCATTCAGGCTGGTATCAACTCCAGTGCAGCTTTGGCTTTCCTAACTCCATCCCTGCCTGCTCAGACAATGCTTCTATATCCCTCCTGGGTAGCCTCTCCCTACCTCTGTCATCTTTGTACATCCATTTTGCATGAGGGTCGAGTCACAGATTCATCCATCCTGGCCTTCTGCCAGTGGTGCTCAAGCTTCTGCACATTGAAACGGGCTATTCATGTGTTTTGAAGAGGTTGTCCTTAAGATCAGCCAGCTGTCCTGAGCACCTTCTGAAAACCTCATTAGGGATATGACATATCTAGTGAAATAATATGTTCCTTAGAAAGAAAATCCTAACATTAAATCCTAAAAGTTGATATGTTTGCAGTTGAACTCAAATACAGACATTAGAATTCCTGTAACACACATCAGCTACATCCAGTTCAAGTAAATATTCCTACAGTACATTTTCCTCTACCTGTACCTCACTTTAATATCTACATTAATACATTTTTTCCATTTCAGTAGAGTTTAACTGTAATGCTTAAACATGAAATATAAATTAGTGTGTAGTACCGCAAATATTACACAAGTGTATCTACCTTGAAGCAAGTACTGTGTGAATGGAATTGACTTAGGGTGCCATTGAGATCAATGAGACCCAAGTCTGAACACAAATTTGTGGCCTAAGTTAAGACCAAAAAGAATGGAATGATTTTAGTGGAAATTTGGACTTTCCAGAGTGTTCTCAGTCACTGAGAAATATGAAACTCAGTCAGGGACTTCTCTGGCATAATTGGTTTCTTTATGAAAGTTCCAGTTCCTTGAACAGCATCTGAAATGAATGGGATCCAGGGAATTGTTTTGATGGAAATTATAGATGAAATACCACAAGACCTGTCAACAGTCGTCTGATTCTTTTCTAGCAACCACTCTTCTGTTTACTCACTCCCAGTCCTTACCAAGCTGTCTTTGTAGACCCTCAATTCTCATTAGGAACCAAAAGCTCGGTCTGTATTGCTAAATAAAACTGGGTGAGGGATTGAGCTTGAGAACTGGACTGCTTTTGTTCATGCACTTTAATTGCTGCAAGCTCACTGGCATGATTTTTTTGTATAACAGCTGGAGCTCTCTGGGACCTGTCTCTCTCCTGACACGTTTTGGGTGATACCAAATGCCAGGAACTGCTTGCAGTAGACGGTATAGGCAAGGATCAACCCTGGTTCCCTTCCACCCTGTTCAGCCATCCCAGCAGGCCTTGCAGCCTCAAACACCCCACAGGCCTTCATGTCCCACAGCAGGGCAARGAATACACACCCTCATTTTCATACTGTGAAAGCACTGTTCTAATGGCTGTGATACAGTCCTCACAGGCACTTTGAACTGGAAAAAAAAAAAAAAAAACACAAAGAATATCTTATGGGTATAGGGGTACTATGTAGGACTTAGAGCTGAGTATAGCCAAGAAGATCCCACGGCCAAATATAAGGTTAGATGTTTGGGGAAAAAAGAATGTGAGCTATACTTGCAAAATGAGAATGCTGCTTCGCCGTGACCCTGACTTTTTTTTTTTTTATTTATTTTTTTTAAGAGACACTGGTTTGCAGGAGAGTCAGGTGAACATGTACTGTATGTAAGGTCAGTGCCTTAGGTACCTGTTCCCTGGGTTGGTGATTACACTTTGTCCACGTAAATATGCATGTTATTTCATCTAGATAGGCTGTTATTTGCTTCCTGTCAAACCATAGTGTGCTGCTGAATAATCGAGTCATAGATGTGTATACAGGCCAAATCCTGTGTTCTTATCTCTTTCACACACACCCACAATTGAATTAAGGAGGACCAGCATTAAAACAGTGAAGTCGAGCATAGAAGCATTAGAAAATTCTGGAGTTAAGGTTGCCTGTGCCTTATGGCTCTAGAAGCTACAGCAAAGCAATGACTGATGCTATATGTGTTGTAGCAGATGCAGAATGGACAGCAATCGTAAGCATTTCTTTCTTCCTCTTTGTTCAGTATGTGGCTGTTGGCTTTATATTTAAACTCCACTGTGGAGACAGAGTTACCACTTTCCTCATGGTCTCTCCTGCAGTGCTTATCAGAGCAGAAAATTTTCATGAATTAGAATTTTTGTGAAGTGCTCAGCTCATCTTCCAGCATTGAGTTGCATTCTCATGCAGCTTGGCCAGGAAATTTCACAGGTACTGATAGCAAAGAAGTTAGAATCGGAAATATGGGATTTGGCTCCAGCCTCCAAGTGTATGCACTTCATGGTTGGGTATTCTCCATGGAAGTGCTCGGGTTTGATTCCCTTGTCCCACTTTCTCTAATCTGTCACAGTCCCTTTACCACTCTGGGGTTTGCCCTACTCTCTTGAAGCAGCTCCTTGGACATGTTTCCAGAGCCCTGTCTCCCCAGTGCAGCCCCCTTTCTCTCTGCCCCAGACTAGTGCTAAAGTTCACTTCTGGCACCATTAGCTTCCTAGCTGCTCATTCAGTCAGTGTTTTCTCAGTCAGCTTTCTGTGTTAGCGCAGCCTGTTCCGTATGTTCCTTCTGTTCCTGGTCTTACCAAAGGCCATTTTCCCGAAGCACTGTCTGACCGGCTTCTCTTTTGTCTCTTCTGTGGTCATGTTGGAGTGCCTCTGTTTGTCTGCTAGCTGTATGCTGGAGAATAGAGTCCTCTCTGAAAGCAGCAAAAGAAAAGCCACGTGCTCATTTTTCATAAGGAGAGTCTGGCTTTGTTTGTAAACCTGGCCTGGGAAGGAGTGTGCTCAGTTGCCTCTGGAAAAGTGGTGTGCCTGCCATCTGGTCAGCACCAAGTATAGTGAGAGTCTTGAGTACCCAAATTGGAGATACAAGCTTAAAGTTTGAAGGCATATAAGTCATAATCCATCCTTGTGGACTCTGATATTCCTCTTAGAAAAATCACCTGGTGGTTAAATTTCCTATCTGGGCCCAAAACATGAGGTAGCTAGTATTTTTCAAAAAGGGATCAATGGGACATTTGACTTTCTTTGTGTTTGAGCTATGTTGTGGCTAAAATTTTGGCAAAAGATCAACTGAGGCAGACACCTAGCACTGAAAATTTTGCCTTGCCTAGTCAAAAGTTACTGAATTTATTCCAGCCAAAAATATGTTTTTTACTTAAAAAAAAAAAAAAAAAAGCTTTAAGCAAATACAATAATAGGCAACACTTAAATGTGTTTGTCATGGGTTTAAATGAAAATTCTGTGTTATGTGAGGAAAGCATTTGGTCCTCAGGTTGATAAGTTTTGCCATAACGTGGTACGGAAGATGCTACAACATAGTAATTTCTATATGTGACAAGAGAGGGGTATTTTAGTATCTAACTTCAGAATTGCATTTTAAAGATGCTTGTTTTAACTGATAAATTTTTATTTTATTTAAGTGCCTGAAGAAAATACAGAAACATGGATGGTCATAAGTAGTAAGTACCTTGATCATTTTTCTTATTCTAAAGACCTAATAGTGTTAGGCATGTTGATTTATCGCTGCCTGGGTCTATCATGCATTATGTTCTGGCATCTAGTGTTTTTATGAAGTCACTGGTAGACATGCTGTTTAAAAAGAATAAAAATAAAAAATGAAAAACTGCCAAGTTATCATCAAAGAATGGATAAACAAGTGAATTGACTAGTTGGAAAATAGCATATGTTACCAATTTCCTGCTTAATGGAAAGAACTGTGTGAACTCTGTCTTATTTAAAAGGATTTATCCATGGTCTTCAACTTCAGAATAAAGCAGATTCTTCTTTTAGTTATGCTTTATTATATTTTTGATTGTTTAACAACACCTATATATATCCATGACTGCTTGACAAAACACCTATTTTAAAATTGACTAGTGTCTACCAGTAAAAATTGTTCACCGAATATTTTAGCAACATGATGATAAATCGTTCATCATCTTGAGGATAAACAGGAGTCGGGAATTTCCCCAAATGAAATTAGAAGTTGAATTTGTCTACTGTGATAGAGGATTATATTCCTTTTATTCCTCCAATTGGTTTATCAGTCTTTAATTCAAGAATCTGCATTAATCCCAGGATTGTTTTTGTGGCCTCGTATTAATAACTCATTTTTATTCCTTTCACCATACCCCCAGAATTTCTAGTGACCTCCAGTGAGGTAGATTTTAAGGCTGGGTGACAGCAAATGAATTAAGGTGTTTTCTTCATTTGACCATTGAACTGAGATTTCAGTTATTTGCACAGCTGTAGCACAAGTTAAAAAGCACACAACTAGTTAAAAAGCTAATGTCTTCATACCACCTTGTGATTGTTTTTAGAGTAATGCTGTTTTTATTGGAGTTACACTCTGGTATATTCTGTTTTCTCATAACGCAGGGGGATCTAGCAGGGATGTAAATCTTGTTATTATTAGAAGTTGTAGATTCTGCCTTTTAAAGATGCAACAGATATTGGTTCAATATATGCTTCCCCTGACTTGATACGCTGTCCATTGTCAGAGTATGTGTAATGATTTGTGCAGAATTGTGCATTAAATGTGATGCCTTTTGAGTATTAGGTATTTTGTGTTGTAGCACAAACAAAAAAACCCTTTATTTTAATATTATTGAAGTTTATAAGTAAACTCCTTAGTAATAATTCTTAACATAAATTTGAAGGGGTGCATATATTTGCTTTTAAAGCTTGAGGAGAAGCCAAGTACTTTAAATGATACATGCATTTTAAATTGTTTGTCCTTGCTCATTTCCAGTTTAATTTCATATCATCTCTTTGGTGATTAAACCACTGTCTCCTGACTTACAAATTAAAAGTAACAAACACAAATAGCAGATCACTGTCAAACACACTTCCCGTGAGGTTAAACTTTGTCATTAGTGACTGCGTAGAGCAGAGGTGCCACCCTTTCGGGGGAGTGGGTGCGCCAATGGCTGCTTGTTTCAGAATGGCCATAGCATTTCATGACTTAATGTATTTGCCATGCCTAAGGACTTCTCGGGGGAAGCATCTCTGAACTGTGTTGTGTGAACTGATCTAGTCAGCAGGATCTCACTAAGGCACCCCAGTTTGTAACCTCACAGATGGAGGGGGGAGGGTTTTATTATTTCTTAAATAAACTCTACCTCTTTAAATTTTCCTAGAATATTTATTACAGTAAGTTTCAGCAAACTTTTAAACATCTGCAGAATCACTGCAGCTTTTTATGTATGTACATAGAGGAAAGGGCATCTACTTTTACAGAAATCAGTAGTGAAATAACTCTTCCTAAAAGAGATCAATATTACATTGTAAAGCGATATTTCCTATGCTTTGTGTGGTTTAGATATTGTGGAATATGCAGATTCTGTTTAGATTACACTGTTTATTAGCTTTATTAGAGGGATGCCTGTCATCTCTCAATAGAAAGTACTTGTTGAAAAAAAATACCTTTTATGAACACATGATCATCATCTCAAACATCTACATAGTAAAAAAAAGGAGTGAGCTATCAATCTATCTTGCACATAGCAAGCTCAAAAGAGAGGGATTTTCTCCCTTTCCCTTTCCCTTTCCCTTTCCCTTTCCCCTTTTCATCTAATTCCATTCATAAAATGAACTTTGTGAAATCCTGACACTGCTGAAAATCGCATGAAAATTCCACTGTCTGTTTAAGCAAGTTCCTGTTAGTCTGCCATTCTATTAGTTAGATCTACTTATTCTTAATATTTTTTATGTATTTTAATCGCATGGGCTACAAATCATTCCATCATGTATTGGGAAGAATTATGTGCAGTTGATTATTTGGCAATACTACATACCTACATGTTCAAGTGAAAAGCAGTTTATTATTATCCAAAGTGAGATGGGTAATACTTGTGGAAATATAGCACTAATTTTAATAGCTTTATTATTAATACGTTATGAGGAAATGCATGTTAGAATACATGTGTCTGCATGCAAATATTATATTCTTGATGGAAGCATATTAACTAGGCTTGTTAGAATTATTTTTTAAGTGTCCTGTTGAAATATTGTTATTTTTTTCTTAATGTTTTAGTGGTTATTCAAGGGAATTTTATGATCAATATGCTCAAAGCCAAGAAAAATCTGTGGTCAATAAAATGCAACAGAAATATTGGAAAACAAAACAAACACTTATAAAAGTCACAGGAAAAAAGGAAGATGAACATGTGGTGGCTTCAGATGCAGACCTGGATGCAAAACTTGAGGTTTGTAATGTCTACATAATGCATATTCTTCAATTGTTAATCTTAAAAATGTTTTCATTTCTGTCAAGTATCTATGATGTGTGTGTGTATATATGTGTGTGTATATATATATATATATATAAAATTTAGTAATATATATAGACACTGTCACCATTCTTTTGTCATTTTACTGTTACTATGCTTTCTAATTTGGGACAAAAGTACTTATGGGGAGTATACTGGCATTTTGTAACACACAAACAAACACACAGTCCCTCAGACTGTATGTATTTTGAGCCTAACATCTCTTATATCCCTTTTCAGGTTTTTGGGGCAATTTTTTTTGGGGGGGGGGGCAGTGAGGGGGGTAATTCTGACTTACCATCTTTTGTGCATCTATCAGTTTAAAACATATTATTTTCTTAAAAATAAAATTGTAATCTATGCTATATACAAATAACATTCTTTTATAAAATACCACTATGCAAAGAAAGATCAAGGTACATAGTGCACTCTGCTCTCTGAAGCTTGTGTGCGGATTAGTAGTTTTCAATGCGTTGTCCAAAGGCAGCTTCTGAAAATTTGTAGAAGGGTAACCAAAAAAAGAATCATACTGTGTGATAAATCCAGTCCTACTGTCAATATCCCCAACCCCACTGGAAAAAAGTATAAGGCTCTACAAACTGAAAAGCTTGAAAATCTTTGATCCAAAGCAAAAGATAGAAAATGGGCTTCCAAAGTATAATAACCAAGATAGTGTCTAGCTAAATTTTATCAGTATAATTTTGTTACATAAAGGTAAAAGTTTTACATTACCGTTTTTCTTGCAGTCCTAGAAGATTGTTGACTTACTCTTCTCAGTTTTATACACATTTTAACTGAAATCCAAGTAGTTGTTTGGCAACAAAAAAATCTTGTGGTCTAGCTGATAGTGATAACTTGCAACATGATGATTTCAGCTGTATGGTCTTTATGATTGGGTTTAAGTCATGCGTGTTGATGTAAAACAAGTTGGAGGAACAGAAACAATATTTTATAAACATATCCTTGAGTTCCTACCATGCTGTTTGTATTGCAGATTCATCAGTAAGGAGGCTTTGTTAGCTCAGGTGGGATTGAAAAAAGGGAAATATGTGTTTACCAGCTAGAAAAGGACAAACGTTTTCACTTGGACAACTTCTTCATTGCAAGTCATGCTCTCAGTTTAAAAGACAAGGTCCATGTAAATGTACAGGAAGTCAAGCAGATGCGAAGGATGACAGGTTCTGTGTCAGCAGTCCATTTTGTTTATATTTGTGTAGTGCTTGATATAGTGGAGTTTAGGTTTAAGTTATAGATAGGAGATTTTAGAGGAATTGCTATGAGTCTCTCTGCCTCTCTGTCTGTCTCTAGAAACAATCTCCAAAGATAGTCAAGACTGTTCAATTTTTTCTCTATTTCCTTTGAAAACAACTGCTTTATAAATTTGGTCAGAGAACTCCAGGGTAGAGTTGTGCCAGTAAAGAGTCCGGTTAAAATCAGTAACTTTCCATCTTGACATACCTATTTGCAAGTTTGTGACACTCTACTTTGTGGCATTAAAAATCTAGTATATGTATTGCCATTTAACACATTTCAGTGAAATTCTTGATAGACATTTTGATAGCTTTTTGTTCTGGTGGGGGTTGTTTGGAAACAGTTTTGTAAATGTCTTCATATATATCCAAAGATACCAGTAAAAAAAGGGGAAAAAAAGTAATTTGATTAACTATCAGCTGTTTTGAATAAATGTTTCTGTCTTTATTTACCTTTTGTAGGTTTTGATTGTTCTGTCTGTAGTTTGAGTGAACAATTTGATTGAAAGAAAAGCACAGTTGATAAGGGAAAAAACTTTTTTTCAAGCTGGAAAGGCTACTCATTGTTCAAGGAGGAAATAGTGGTCCCTAATAGTTTTTACAAAAAATTAAGACAAGCTCTTTCTTGTATTTTAATATTCAGTGTTTCTCACATACACTTACAGGGTTTTTTTGTGCCTGTATTCTGTTTCAATTTTAGCTGTTCCATTCAATTCAGAGAACGTGTATGGAGTTGCTGAAAGCAATTGAACTGTATCAAAAGAGGATTTGTTGTAAGTATAATCAACTACAGTAGCTAAGAGTAGGTCTATAATACGGAATCATCTAACTAGCAAAAAAATAAAAGTGAAAATGGGAAACTGCTACTGTTTCATCCTAGTTAAACTTAAAGATAACCTTCATTGCAAACAGTTTTAAAGGCAAACTTGCTTATATGCTTAAAGGTCTCCTACTTTTTCTTAAATTTTGTGTTTGGTATTATGCAGTGATAGGCAGAAAGACTTATGGAAAAAGGCTTGCTTTTTAAGGGTGTTTTTTTTTTTTTCTCGTTACTTGCTTGGCCTGTCTAAATTAAAAAGTGCTTTGTCTTAGAAATTCTAACTGTTGTTTTTCATCAGGCCTGACTATGAAGAATATAGGGCTCATTATGAGTTTGGCTATTAAGTAATCCACACTGTTACAATGAATTTGATAAATGGCTGTAACAAGTGGACAGTCATTAGTGAGAAACAGAAATCTAATTTAGGAAGTTTCAAACAGGAGGTTGTATTAAATGAACTCCAGAGGTCTTCTCCAATAAGTATCTTTGAATTCTGTGCTGCTGTGATTTCTGGCCTGGAAAAGAGAATCAACTTTGCTGGAGACATCTTTTAATTTTTTGTTGTTGTTGTTGTTGAATGTCATCCATATTTTCTCTGTTTTCCTCCTCCAAAGAAGCAAATCGGAGATAATGTTTCAGAATATTGAAGTAAAATTAGAATACAATATAGTCCTGTGTATCAAGCACAAGAAGTGTTTCACACTAGTAGGTGAAATCTCTGATACAAAGATGTACACGCAGCATGTTCTACCAGAATATGCTATGGATCTGCATTGGATTTGACTGTCAAAATTTAGAAAAATGACAAGAGTACTTCAAAAGATCTTCTTTTATAATAGATACTATTCTCCCCCTTGAGAGAGGGAAGAAATGGATACTGTAAGAGACAGACAATTTGGAAGACTAATATAGGAGGCCATAATGAAATATTTATGTGAGAATGCAAGATCTTGACTAGCCAGGGTTCCAGTTTGGAAGTATCCAACATCTCAGTATATAAACACTTTTATTTTTCATCCTGTTCTTGTTTAAAAAACGCTTGGTTATAAGTAGAAATATTTCAGATATTTCAAGTAGAAATTCAAAAACAGTATTTGAAATGTGTAAATATTAGAATTCCATAATGATCCTGTAAAGTAATTTAAAAATAAATGGTGTTTAACATGAAGAATTAGATCCTTCATATAAAAAAATCAGTCCTGTAGTTGAGCATGAAAAAAAGGAGAGCAAGAGAAATAAGCAAGTGAATGAGTTTTAGGTAGCTTAACTCAGAATTAGCTTCAGTGAAAGTATGCTAACTTAGATCAACTGAGGTAGTCCAGGTGCTACACAAAGAATAAAAAAAAAAATTAAAAATACTCTAATCAGGCCACCATTGGGCCCTTTATGTAATCAAACCAAGCTTATTCAACAAAGAAATAGCATGTTTCTCCTGTTGCCTTTCAGCACTGATGTAACTTTGTGTTTCTTGTTACAATACAGCAAACCTATCAACAGATGTCTCAAGTGAATCTGATTCTCTGTTTCATAAATGCAGGAATTCCATGAAATTATTTATTTTTGCTGTGCAGCTTGGATTTGGAGTTACTTATCCTATTTGGTGTTAGGCTAGTGTTAAACTGTTTGAGACCTGTTAAATCACGTTTGACCGCTCATTTATTTTTCATTAGTTCTATCTCAGGAAGAAAATGAATTGGGGAAATTTCTTCGATCACAGGGTTCTCAGGATAAAACAAGAGCAGGAAAAATGATGCAAGCCACAGGAAAGGCTCTCTGCTTTTCTTCTCAGCAAAGGTATATATGTCATCATTACTGTCTGATTTACAAAGTACAGGGGATAATGGTGGTTGATTCTCTGTTGCCATATTTCATGTTGCCATTCTAAGTGTATGAGGAACCAAATGATACAAAAATTATTATTGGCCAAAACTGCTGTAGCATTGGCAATACTATTGGCTTGCTCTGTGCGGTTTTGCCTGATCCTGCTTTTAGGCACATAGCCCTGCTATGCTATGCCCTGCAGTTCCCCCACCCACACTTGTGCAGCTCTCAAATTGCTGAGCTGCACAAGTGTTATTTGCATGGCCGCTCTAGCAGTGGGATTGTAAAGAAACTGATGGCAGCTCCCTATTTTCTGCTTGGTGACCTTCTCACTCTACAGAGAAATGCTAGAGCAGGCCTGCTATGGAGGTGTCTGGGTCCTGGGAGGCCAGGGAAATGGGTAAGAGAAAGCCGTCTTCTGGGCTGTGGAGTGTCATATCCCAAATGGACAGCGGAGAAGGAAGGAGTCTCAGTGCCATTTTTTGCTTTACCTTACACCATGAAGTCCCCCAGGAAAAGAGGCTAGATTCCCACTGAGCTCAGGTGGATTGGGTAGGAGCAACTCAGTAAAAGGTAAGAGGTAAGGAATGGAGAGGGACATGCATGCACATAAACACTTGCTTTTGCCCAGAGCCATTGAGATATCGCCGAACCTGTGTTCGAAGAGTTTAAAAGTAATGATACTTGATGGTATTAAGAGTATTATGATGCTTTTTTTTTCATAGTATTGGTACTGTGAAAGTCTGAAATTATTTGTCATTTGCAAGGGAAAATACTATTCCATCACATGAGAAATTATGAATCAAATTCTGTGCTCTTAATTATTGCTGTGAAATGTTCCAGCTTTAGCTTAGCAGTGCAGCTATTTGGCTCAAAATAAAACATCACATACTGAGCACTGAGCATTTCATATGTTTATCTTGGGCTAGAATTTGGTCATTAGCACACCCAGTAAGAGCCGTGAGTGGGATCTTTGAAACACATGTAAGGCACCTTTGAGCAAAAGCCTTAACGATTTGCCTCTTAAAAAGCTTAACTGTTTATAGAAATCCCACTGTAAGACATGTCCACGTAAACTGAATTTTCCTTTGAATGGCTGGCTAGGTGCTTGTAGAATGTAAGAAAAAAATGTGTATTACACCCAAAAAAGCCACAATAAAAAGCTCACATTTAAATATCTTTTAATTGGTGCATTTTTTTTTCCACGCATCTTTTGAAATAAACTCACATAAAAAGAAAACCAGTTATTTGGCTTTCCTCTCTTCTTTTTCCTTCCATCTCTGAGCCATCCTCGTCTTAGACTCAGGACTATTCTTATTTGTCTTATCTGCCAATAGGTAGCTCAGTAGCTGGAAGTCAAGAAGACTTAATTTGCTGGCTATTTGGAGCTGAAATTAGAAATTCTATTATGCCTTGAAAGTCCTGAAGTAACAAATTAAACTAGCTTTACACCAGTGTTGAGCTAACTGAAACCATCCCAGTGAGGTGGCTGCTGGCTGCAAACAGGAAAACAAAAGCAGCAGGAGGAAACAGCAAAAGTTGGAGTAATTCTGTCTCGTTCTGAGAGCCCATTAGAAGCTGAAGTGATGGCGTAGGGAAGACAACAGTGTCCCCTACTGCTTCTCCAAAGTGCAGTGTCGGGAACAAACACTTAAGAAAATGCCTAAAACCTTCCAAAAGATAAATGTCCTTCAAAAGAATTGTTCGGATTCCTTAAAAAAAAAAAAATCAGATAATTATCAACTTGACAGATGACTTCTAAATTTACATGTACATTTGAAGATTAAAAGGCTAATGGAAGTGGTTTTTTTGAGGCTTAACATGACAATCCTGATGCATCTGTGGTATGTATCCAGTAATAAATTCTTAGGTATATTTTTAGAGTTGTTAAGTGCAACTTGAAAAAGGATTTTTAATAGCATACATGTAAGCAGTTTAGCTAACTACAATATATATACACATAAGGTTCCTTTTTCACTCATGTAAATGAAAGGAATAGTGAAAAATCACTACTAAAATGTGAAGGGTTGCATACCCAATATGCATGCAAAATTAACGTGTTCATATGTGCCCTCAATGAAGTTGTAGAACTGTCTGAAAATATAGTAGCAATTCAGTGAATTCTTTTGACTGTGTGTGCTACTGTTTTTGCTCGCTAGCAGAGTGGCAGTAGCTATGTTATTTGTCTGCCTTTGTGGATTTTTATTTTTATTTTTTTTAACTTCTCCTTCCTTTCATTCTTTCATGCCTTCCCCTAGGTTAGCACTGCGCACTCCTTTGAGTAGATTATATCAGGAAGTGGAGACTTTCAGATATAGGGCCATCTCGGACACATGGCTGACAGTAAACCGAATGGAACAGTATCGGACTGAATACAGAGGAGCACTACTTTGGATGAAAGATGTGTCTCAGGAGCTGGATCCAGATCTTTTTAAGCAGATGGAAAAGTTCAGGAAGGTATGAAGTTTTCCATGGTTTGCTAGAAAGGATGCCTGATGAATGACAATGGAGCGTGATTTTGATTCTTCTGAGGAAGATGTAATTCAGCAGCACTAAGAATGCTATTTATCATAATTAATCTTTTCCATGTGACAGAACTCCAGTTAATCTGATATGGAATACAGTATCCTTCACAGAAGAGGGGGCGGTAAGGAAAGATATGGTAGGAAGAAATAGCATTTTTCAGTAGTTGATTCAACTTCAATTTACATTTTGATAATTTAAATAATAAATATTTTTAAAGAAGTTTATCTAATTTTAAATACTTATCTGTGGTGACTGAATGACTAATGGAAGAAGATATATCTGCTCTCAGCAGGGGACAAGAAAATTGATTTGTAACTAAAAAGTAAGTCCACACAGAATAACAGAAGTCTTCTGCTAAATCTCTGGATGGAGTTAAAGGCCAGCATTTTTTATATTGGCTACTGTAGGCTTTTTGGGGGGAGTTGTGGAGTTGGAATTTGCTTTAACATCCTTGTGCTTTTCACCATGACTCTTGGGCAACTRATAACACTAAAACTGTTAAGAATGCACTCTCCATAAATCATGTTCATTCAGTGTAACTCAGGTTCGCACTCCTCCCCTCCCAAAGGGCTTGCAAAAATCACAAGCCATAGTAGTCTGCAGATTTGCTACCAGGTGTGACTACAGAAGCTGTTTGGACTGATTCTGTCCCAGTTGGTTCAGGAATCCTGAGGAGGCCTTTGCATTTGTTAGTGCAGCTCTATAGCTGATTTTGTCAAAGACTGTAATGTTCACAGTTTGCTGTTTATAAATCCTGACTACTATGAGGAGTTAGGATTGTAGGTATAACATGGTGGCTTGTGCTTTGAGTAAATGCAATAAGAATTTTTACAGAAGCTATGTGATAACCTAAAGCAGAAACCTGATAACCAGAAGTTGTGTTAAAGTGTGTGCATGCATATGCATGCGTGTGTGGCCTTAATACAGGTAATGTACAAAAGAGAACCCCATTTCAATGGTGGCCTAAGCAGTCTTCTTTCTGTGACTGAAAGTATTTGGAGATGAAAAATACTTCAACTGTGATTTTAAAGACTCAAATAAACCATCCTGGTCGGGAAGAACTGGCATGTATCTAGACTATGCCATTATTTGTAAACTGAACCTGTGACAATAGCAATTAAGAAAGGGGTGGAACAGATAAAACTACAGCTAGTCATCTAATCTTTATTTAATGCTTCAGTACAGGATATTCATATACATCTCGTGGCACCAGACTTGTGTTTTATTATGCCTTGTGGGAAATGTTTATAGTGGCAAGTCCTTGCAGGTAAAATAATTGGTATGGTCTTGGCCTCAGCCGATTGCTTATGTGTAATGGTTGATTTATTAGAAAAACACTTTAAAAATGGAATGTTTAAACGAATAAAGCAGTACTGGTAACGGTCTTACAAAACTGATTTATAGCTTTCTTGCAAAACAAATGCTATGAAAGATATAAATTATATAAATGGCAAAGTAATTAAAATAATGTATGTTTTGTATGGTGAGCTGCCGTAGTTAAAAAGTTACTTATGAAATTTCAGCCATCTTAGGCTGCTGTGCTTCAAGGTCAGCAGAAAGAAGACTTTTCAAAAGCTCTCACAAAACTTTTAGCAGTATTTAGGAGAATTTCCCCTTTTTTATCATGTAAGCATTTTGAAATATTTTTAATCTGAAATAAGTTATGTTCTGAGGTAAAGAAGCAATGAATGAGTTAGATGCAAGCGGATTGTAAATTGTGTAACATTGCCTCAAATAGCTTTAAAAAAAGCCGTAGAGGGAGAAGGTCTTTGAACCTCTTCTTTTCTTTGACTAGTTGTCAACCGAAAACCTTTTAGATCCTTTGTAATGCAAAGGACAAAAAAGCTCTATATTTTGTAGCCAACAAAGTAAAGAAACGGTCTTGGTATCGACTTTCCTACATAACCCATCTGTACAACAGGTATGTCAAACTAGTCTGAAGGTATTAACAATTGCAGAAAATGAATTCTTTCTTTTTCATTTTGGAAAAACTTTACAAAAATAAAATCCTAAAGCATAACGTATTTGGATAGATGTTGCCAAACAAGACACAGTAGCTAGTTTTTAGTCCTTTATGAACGTGGTAGACAAACATAACTAGTGGTGGATACTGCATTTCTAAATAATTAAGAGATGAGTTATTTTTGTTGTCTTTTTGTTCTATTCTTGCTTGCAGATCTTAATTGTGCCATAGCGTGGCAGTGTTATGCTAGGTTTTCAAGGCTTATTTTGTATCTGTAACAACAATTTAAGGAGTCATGCTAGTTTTGTTTTGAGAAAGATATCATAATTACAGATGTTGAGTTTTTCCTTCTAAAACATGGCATCACCAAAGAAAAAGTGTTTGATCTGGAGCTGCATATCTAGTCATACACCAGCAAACATTTAATGAAGCTAAAAGAAAGCCTGACATAGCACTTGGGGGAAAATTGTTCTCTTCAGACTTCTAATTGTAAAAATTTTAAGTATTTACTTTACTTTACTAGACAGCTTTCTAATTTTCAAGCAAACAGTTCTGTTTTACTGATCTTTAATGCAACTTGTGCATTAGCAGTATTTATATCACTTGGTTATAGGAATGTTTTTCAGGTGTGTAGCCTTTTATAATCCTAAATATATCATTATGTATACAGATACAGAACTTGCTTTTGGAGACCAAAGTTAAATCAGTCCAGATGGGTTTTTCATACCTTCCCTCAAAGTAGCTCAGGCTAAAAGATCAATAGTTGAGTCAGTATTTTCAAAGCTGATAAAATCTGAGTTAAAACATAGGCATTTTTGTAGTTCTCTTTCAAAACAATGAGGTACTTGAGACAAGTTTCTACTGCTGCTTTCAAGGCATCAGTGTAAATACGTTAGATCTAACAGTATTGCCACTTTGAAAGTGGTACAGTGTTTTTCAGCAATAATCTGCAGAACAACCTTTTTATGTTGTTTCTTGAAGATATTCATAGGATTGTAGTTACTTGAGTCAAACCAAGGAAGCAGGTAAAGCATTTGCTTTTCCTCACGCAGTTCCATAATTGCTGAGTACCTCTATTTTTTTTTCCCTCCTATAAACAGATTATATGGATGCTTCAGTGCAGTTCTAGAGTAGTGGTCTTCTGTCCCAAGTTCAGAGTTTAAAGTGCTGCTTRAGAGAATCTAAACAGTACCTTGGCAATGCTATGGTGTTTTAAAGAATTTGAATGAGTGAATACCTTTTTTCTCCCCAAATTTTTCACTACTGATCATGATTTTAAGGCTCTTAAATCCAGGCTGTTTTATCTGCTGGTGACTGTACACTCTAGCAGAAGCTTTGCTGTGGTGTTATAAAAGTACAGACCAAATAGCACAATTGCTGACGGCTCCCACCATGTCCTTCCCACAGTTCTGAAGAACAGGTAAGTTTTTTCCATGTGTTTTCTAGGACATGCCAATGTGCTATGCCACCAGGCAACAGCCTCCTGTGAGCACCAACAGAAACACAGAAGAGGCTCTGCTCTTCAATTTTACTTCATTAAGATGTCTCTGATGCTTATGCAGTGCAGTATAGACATTCTCATTGAACCTGGATGTTACAGTTTCTCCCTTAACTTAATTTTTCCAGCTCATTTTTTGCCTGTTATGCTGACCTTTAGGCTAACTGTAAGAAAAATTACATCTGTTGCATTGCAGGATGTATATCATGCTACACTTATAGAGCAAATTAATCCTTTCTGTATTTGTTTTTTGCTTCCATCTTTCTTCCACTCCTCTGCTTCCCCCTCATTCTGAGGTTTGAACTCTTGCCAGAGCAGCTTGGTGAATACCCAGAGTTGCCATACTGGGATCTCGCACTCAAGCTGAGCTGCAGTGGTATACTGGGAGCTGGGTATGTGGAGGGTTCAGCTCAGTTTCTCCCTCTTGTCCAGTCCTTTCTGTTTTACTAGAACCAGTTTTCAGGTGCTCTGCTTCTGTCCAAACCAAATGAAACTCAGAGGGGCAGAAGAACAGATTGAAGCTGTATAAGAGTAAAGAAATAATGCATGGGCTAGGTTTGCAGTAAAGCTTTGTAACTTCCATGAGATTCATCTGCTTGGAATGCAGTGCAAGTCCTGCATCTCTATGGCATTCAGATGGTTCAGAATTTGTGAAACACCATATGTGTTGGATGGGATACAGTCTGGAAGAAGGCTGGTTCTTGACAGAATGCAATTGCAGTGGGGAACAGGTAGCATGGTTTGTTCTGGGCCTCTTTCTTTCGGAAGGTTAGAAAGGCCCAACCCCACAGTGCAGAAGCCTGAACTACTTCAGTATTGTTGAAGAAGTTGGATAGATCTTATTATGGAAGAGAAGCATCAAAATATTCCCAGTTCCCCCAAAGATTCTCAACAGTTAYAGGATCCTTAATATCTAGCTGTTACTTTGCATGCAGTTTTGAGAAGCTTAGAGGCTTGCCATTGAGTTGTCTGCCATTGAGTTTATCTCATAGTTTTTCCTAGTTGTAGGACTTTTTGTACTTGAAATTAATGCACTTAAAGGACATTTTAAAGATAAGTCTGGCAAGAGGAAGGAAAAGCAGTGGGAAAAAAAAAAAGATCAACAAGAAGCATTCATAATGATATAACAAGAGCTGAAACTTGTTTTTATAAACCTACTAAGTGTAGGGAGTAGCTGATCTATGCAAGTTCTCTGTTAAATGTCTTTTAAGAAAAAGTTAGAGCTTGTGTGGACAGTTGGGGAATAATGAGGTGCTAAATAAATCAGTTGATTAAAGGTCAGAAGGGAAACCTTGAGGTGTAGGTATTTAATATGAAGATCTTAGCAAGCATGGATAAGTTACATCTGCCACAGTCTTACAGAGAAGGCTTAGGAAGCCATGTGCCCCTCCTGCCTCTCTTGCCTATTAGCACTGCCTGGTATGAGTGCACTTTGTCTTATGTGATGATGGAGAGGCAGTACCATGTTATACTATCGCCTGCTACTCTCCTTTCACCCACCTATCCGTTAGCATCACAGCTGCAAACAGCCCTGCAAACCTGAAGGCACTGTTGAAATATGCTGGTGGATTTTTTTAATTGTCTGTTAAATTTGAAAATTCATGGACATCTGAGGAAATGCAAGAAGACTAGAGAGGGAGAAAAAACAAATACTATACTGATCTTTGAAATAAAAATAGGTGTGGCAGTCACCAGCCTTTTAAACTAATTTCAGTTCCTGGTAAAATAATGAAAAAATCTGTAGGCATTTAGAGGTTAACAAAGTGAACAGTAGTAAACAACATAGGTTTATAAATAACATCACAGAATAGCATTGTTTTTTTAATTTATTTATTAAATTAGTAGAAAAAATGCACTAAATGTAGTAAATCTGGATTGTACAAAAGTGTTTGTTGCAGTTCCTTGTGAAAGATTACTGGAAAAATGAATTTATATTGGCTAGAATAATAAGTACTCTCAAGAATTTAGAAAACTGGCTATGGGACTCTAAACAAAGTTTCAGAGAATCACAGAAAATAAGGATGGAAAATACCTTCAAGATCAACTAAACTGTTTTTGTGCCAACACAAAATTGTGCATTTGTAATATATTTTCCAAGTGTTTTGGTACTTATAATAAATGTAATTCAGTTGAGAATGACTCTCTTAGAAGTTTTGTGGAGATTAGTGTTGTCCTAGTTTTATTAAAAAGCTCAACCAAAAAAAGTACTAATGCTAATTACATCTGCAGATGATATGAGGCAGGAAAGTTTTCTGGTTTTCCAAGCAGCAAAGTATACCAACATCTTAAAGAAAAATGTCTGTGGCCTTTGCAGTCACAGTGGTGTAATCAATACACTTTCAGCTGCCATAGTTACAAATAGCACTGTAAGTGATTCATGTGTACAGCCAGCTATGTTATTCACTGGTTACCAGCTTTGGTTTTAAAAAAATTGTTGTAGACATCAGTCATCTCCATTTCTCCTTAGGTAATACTTTCACATTAACTTTCAAGGTTAAGTTCATCTGGAAAATTTAAAGTGCCTTTGCCTTTAGGTGACAAATATGTAGGCCTTTGCATGTGTGAGAGCAGCCTAAGACTGGAAGATAGTTGTTTTGCTCTGGGGACATCAGGAAGACCTATGAGTAGCATTAGTAGACCACACATTAGATACGAGCTTTTTGTGGCACTATAATGTGAAAAATAATGCTGGCTTTCATAATACCTACCAGGAGTGTGAGATGACAAAAATCTATTACTTTCTATCCAATCTATCACAATCCATCTTTATCACTCTTGGTTCAAAATCTTCCCTTGAAACAAAAACAACAACAACAAAGCAAAAAGAAAACCCAGTCTGTTTGCTGATTTGGTTTACTGCTTCTCATTAAATTAATAGCTAAGGTTCCAGGAGACCCAATAATATTTGCTGCAAGTAGCTGTGTACTCTAGAATTAGTAATACAGTGTCTCTCTGTACTCAGAGACCCACATCCTCATGGAGCAATGTGACAATAGAGATAACTGGATACTGTTACAATATGATGATAAGCAACATTTACATCTGTCACTTGTTGTGACATGCCTGYGCTGCCAAGAGTATGTTGGGTTTCATTCTAATAGGCAATAGTACTAAGAACAACATTTCTTTTTAAAACATCATTGTTTTTTAATCTGGATATATGTGATTCTGGACGTGTTAAATCTGTGAGTCTATCTATAAGAATGATTTACCTGGAAACCATGGTACTGAAAAACAAAAATAAGTGCTCTTTGTAAGAAATCATAGTTTTTTGCTTTGTCATTATTGTCTCTCCTTGTAAAGGCAGATGGAGTTTCAGTGCTGAGAATATTGCCTCTGTGCAGTTTCTGCTGTAATGTTTTTCCCAGGTTCTCCAAAGTCAGATTCAGTAACATTAAGTGGAGAAACCAAACAATTCAAGACAGTTTACATACAAAATGCTCAAGCATTTTAAGACAAAATTATAAAAGATAGGCCTTTTTTGATAACATGACCTCAAGCAGAAATGTTCTCCACAATATAAACATTTTATAGTAGTATAACCTTAAATTACCATTTCGAGTACTATTTGTAAGAATCAGTGTAGACTAACATAAAATCAATAGTTTTCTGAAGCCATTTCATGTATATTAAATATCACTGATGATTGTTACTGGGTTAAAAGCAAAGTAACAATGTGCAATAGAGATGCCCTCTTAAAAGCATAATAAAAGGATGCTACTTAAAAGTAGAATCAAGCTTCATGGAACAGATTACATCATCTTAGGATGTACTGCTTGTAGAATATGCTTGCTTCCAGAGATTGTTGCTTGCCCTTGAGAGATTCCTCATCATCTCTTCAATTCTTTTTGAGAAAGAAGACTCTGAGTGATATCCAGCAAAAATGGCTGTAAAATAGAACAAAACTAAGTGCTAGGCTACAGATACAATATAGTTTTGAATGACCTTGTTTCTCATAATCTAGCTGAAATGCGAAAAAGGTAGACTAGGTTGAATTGTTTTGCAATTTCAGACTTAGGTTTATCTCAAGAAGAGGCAAACACATAATTCTAAAAATTGCTCATCATATAATTAATAGAACTTGTCCTGTTTCACCAGGATACAGCAAATAATCCAAAAATATGTAAGTAATTGATTTAAATGAATAGTAGTGCTAATAATTATTACATCAAATTTGGACTTGGTAGCCCTCGTATTAAAAAGGCACTCTCATATATGTTGTGACAAACTTCAGGTTCCAGCAGTTTTTGAGATCTAATTATAGAAATACATAACCATTAAATGTAATCTTCCGATTTAAAAAATGATTCAACCGAACACTGTTTTCACTTAATTATTCTACTGTATTCAGATCTTAAAATCAGAAAGAAATGGTGATTGCCTAATCAGTTTCTAGTGCTCACATGGAGACTGATTCTGCAAACCGGTCTGTGAGGGCAGGGCCCCTAACCCATGTGTATCATTTTGTGAATTCAGAGCCTAAATGAAGTGTGAAAATGTAAACAAAATAAGTTGTGAAAGGACAAATGAGATTTGGAAAATTTCCTCAGCCTTAACAATCTGAAAAGGCTAGGAGGAGAGCTAAAGAAATATTTTCAAAAAATAAATGAAATACAGATGTGACTAAACCAAGAGAATTCTGCAGGAGAGAAGAATAAACAGGAAGGGGAATACAGCTGTTGGGGAAAACATTGTTTACACAAGAGAACCAAGTTTTTCTATGGTCGCCACTGCCCAGGAATTCTTTCTTAGACTTTCCTAAAATGCCTAGGCACATTCATAATGTAGTCCATCTGCTTTTACTTCACAAGGCCTTTGCTGTTCAGTTATATACTACATAGGAGTTGAATAATTATGAAGGTACTATATTTGTTTTTTCTCTTTCACCTAATAAAACCAAATTAAAAATACAATTAAAAAAAAAAGTACCATTCTGACAAGAAAAAATATATGAGCTAACATGCCATTTCATCTCTGTTTTAGGGATATTCTACCTGAACCCTGTTTAGGTTTCAAATGTCTTGTTGTTTTTTCTATGATAGCACAATATGAAGTCTGAAGAGCACTAGAGAAAGATTTTTTTTTTTATGTGATATGTAAAATCTTTCTGAATTTTTATCTGGAAAAAAATATATATGTAATTATCATGAGGGAAATAGAGATGTACTTATTAATTCATTAAACACTAACCAGAAAACCCCGATTAGCCCTTATGTATTTATTTTTCTATTTAACAGCATAGTGAGTTCAAGTAATGTTATAGCTTAGGTGTGTTTATCATTGTCAAACTGGAGTAATAACAGTCCACAGGATTACATACAACAGATGCTGCGTTATCAGTGAATCTCAATTATTAGTGGAAATTATTTCATATTCTGTGCAGAAAGAGGTTTAAAAGAGTATAAAAACCTAAAACTCCAATATGGAAGTTCTGTTCATGCATTAGTACTGTGAACATTGTGGCTTTGTGCTTGGGAGRCTCAGAGCACCTAGGGACTAAATATTATTTAAGGCAACTTGCTCATCCTGGTCATCTTCCTTCAGGTAGCTTCCTTGGAGTGTATGTGTTGCACTAATGCTGCTAGGATTTGCGGCATCTCTGGCAGTGGCCTTCCTCAGCACTTCCTACATCKACCCCTGTCAAGCATACAATCATTCTTCCCACTTGCAAAGAGGATCTTGCAGGCCAGCTTACTGTTCCCTGGCACTTTTGCTGGGGAAAATCTTACTGCACCTGAACTGGAGCTGTTCACATCCCTTTACCTAATTCCAGTTTATTCACTTCCTCCATCTCCCTGTCCAAAAGGGCTGCAGAGTCACATAACAAGCTYGCCTCTGCCCTGAAGAATTCAATTTGGATGCAAAGAGATGAAAAACTAAAATGACATTTTCTAACTGTGAGGACATTGTAGCTAAAGGATTCAAGATCTCCAAAAACTCTTCAGTAAATGAGCTAGAAACTGAACTGTGTAATTACTAGATAAGTAAAATCATGGGCATAGCAGAGATTGGTGTTGTGGTATGTTGGACTTTTCTCTACATGGTCCTTTCGGCTGGTCTTTCAGTGTTCGAATAGTACTAATTACCTGCCCCTCTTTGCGCTAACTGCCTAATTGCTTTCCCCTTGCCAGCAACCCCCTAGTGTGCCAACCACCCTTTGCTCTCAAATTGTCTGACATGATTAACGCAATAACAAACTCTGATAAACTCAGAGCAATTCTCAGCTAGCTCGCTTAATACTCGCTTAATTAGTATGAGTTTAGAGCTGAAGAAATTCTTGCATACCTGAAAGCTTATTTCTTTGCTTTTCCATCTATTTTGGTTGGCCTGCTTCTTGCTACAAATTTTTGTGCATACATGAACATTTACAACTATTTTTGGCATCTCCTAGACTTCATCATATTAATAAAATGTGGCTCTCTTAATTTCAGACTGTATCAAGTTATATGCATCTGTGCAAAGAACTGTTGGATTTTGTCAGCTCCCTCATAGTCATTTGAGGTGATGTTCTGAGATATCAGAAGCAAACTCTAACCTAAAAAGTGTGTATGTTCATGCACAAAAATGTGCACCTGTTTGCAGTTTAGAATAGTCTGGGTCAAAGCATGCTGTTGTGGTAATTGCTCACAATTGCAGACAGACAGACGTGTGCTCATTATTAGAACTACATTCAGGGCTCCTAATGAAAATCTATCCCAAAACTTTGAAACAATGTTATAGATGAATGTTGCCTTGTTATTTGCAATTTAGCAGTCTCCTCCTGGTCAAAAGAGTAGAAGAATTATTGTTAATTATTTTGTTTGTATGTCATTGCTTCAAGGTCTGTATTAGTGTCAATTTTTTTTTCTTTCAAACTAGTATAGCACACATCCTGAGTTTGAGTAATACTGAAACTTGTGACAAACAGAAAGTTGAGGCATGTATCAAGGCTTCTTAAAGTAGAAAGAGCTGACCTTCTGTTAACAAAGTTAGAAGCTAATTGTTGCCTTCCTTTCTTTTAAATTATTTCATAATTGTTCCCTTTTTAAAATAATTTGCATATTGATCAGAGCTGTAAATATGAATAAAACTACTATGAGAAATCTTTCCTTTGTAATTGCTCGAGGAAGTTATGTTCTGTATTGGCTGATGATCAAAGAATATTCAGAAGGTATAAGCTTTGAGAGGTAAAGCTGATTTTATACACAATTTATTCCTGTAAAGACCTGTCTTGGTCTGGAAATTATTCCTGTCACAGGTTTGACAAGGACTTGGCCTGGTAAAGTGAGAGATTTGAGTGAGGCTGTTTTTGCCAGATGAATTAAAATAAATGCCCTATGCAACAAACAAAAAGACCTCAAGTAAGGATGTGGGTGTATGAAATTGTAACAGGCCAAGAATTACAATAATGCAAAAGTTAAAGGCCCTCTACCAGTCATGTCAAAATGGGTATGTTCTGCCCAGTTAAGGCTGCGCATGTAGGTTTTGCTGCCTTGTGTAGTTGCCCTGGGTGTGTGCCTGTCTTGTAGCCTGTCCACAGTGCTGCTTTTTTAGTTTTTTTTTCCTATGTTATAATGCCTTTTTGTGTCACAAATACCAGATCACCAGGGCAAGTTGCATTCACCCACTGTGAGTGAGTTACAAGGAGACACTGCTAGTGTTCCAGCTCTCAGCTGAATCAGATATCTGACTGTATGACTTCTCCTTTGATCCAGTTCAAAGCCAGGAGAAAATATAACCCATTTTCCTGGGGAGATGTATGTCTGTATGGATATACTACTCTTCTGAAAGGTGGGGCCTAAATGTAGTTTAATTGGTGCAAAATTCTGTGTAAATATTTGCTATGCTTTGAGAATAGCATATTTGAGTTTAGCTTAAAAATGTATTTTTCCCAGCTTAAATTCAAGTAAACAACCCTTAATTTGAAATAAGTCATGTGTAAACAAGCTTAGCATCTGTTTAATTCACAATCATTTTTAAAACAGTTTAGTTAAGCTGTAGAAAGCTAACATATCTCCTTCTTTTCTGCAACAGAGAGCCTGAAGGCTTTTGAATCTTATAAGGTGGTGTGACTCAGTAACTTTTATTTTGCTTTGCCTGATTTCTAGTGTGTGACTATGTTATGATCTTATTTTTAATTAATTAATATGCTATGATTTTAATTTCAATAATGTCCTGCAGCTTCTTTTTGACAAACTAAAGAATGCTACTCTTGTTGCTTCCAGCTCCTTAAATTTAACAAAATTGCCTTTATTTTATAGTAAAAAATAGTTAGAGTTATAAAAAGCACCAACATCTCAGATTTGAGTTTTGTTTGCATCCTGTATTTGATAGAATTCTTTTTTTTTTCTTTTTAAGGTGGCATGTTGCATTATCTGTGCATTTTGCTGTGTATGTTTCATTGCAATGAACTGATTTGCTAATAGACCAATTGGATTCATATTCTAGAATTGTGCTGTGCTGCTCTGTTTGTGAAAGCTGTTGTGAGGCTTAAAGCTTGCAGATTTTGTTGTCTGTTCTTTGGCTGGTTGAACTTGCTGGATTGTGCTCAGAAATGTAACTTTGATCAGGGCTGCATCCAGCTGCTGCATAAATGGAAAGGGTTCTGCAGAGGCTGTGTTCTCACCAAATGACATGCTGTGTCTGCCTACACTGGGCCATGCTAGAGGGGCAGAAATCAGGGAGAAGGAATGTGTCGTCTTAATTCCTGATAATTCCTGACCAAAAAACTTGAGAGTTTTTCTGTGCTATTGGGCTGTACCTTTTAGTCTTTTTTTTTTCCTTCCTGTGAAGGGACTAGATTATTTTTTGATAATGGAGGAGAAAGTATATTCATATTGCTGCAGGGCAGTTGTTCAGAAGTTGGTATTTAGCACAGAGAACACGGTTACTTGGGACAGACAGTTTAAATGTCTCGGAGAAATTTGATTTGGCTATAATAAAATTTTCCTGCTGCGTTGTTTGCAAGATACACTTGAATCCAGATCTCAGCACTACCACAGTAGTAGGGAGGAAAAGATTTCAAATTCAAGTTGAACTATTAAACAGACAAGGAAAAGAACTCATTCTCTTGAGATGCCTTCAATTAGAGTGCCATGTTGAYTGAATAACAGGAAAACTTTTGGCATCTGAATTTAGAGTACCTATAATTGATGGACCTGGTCTGATTAAAATGTCTAACCCAGTAGTAGAGCTATTCTAGCAATATTTATTTCTAGCAGACTACTATTCCCCCCCTTCTTTATTTTTGAGAAAGTAATTTAGCTGTATGCATTTTTCCAGAGGATTCACATAGACAATAACGTGGTTCAGTGTACCACTCCCCTCTTAAATGTCACGAGTAAAAATTTCACTCAGCAGATAACCCTCTAGGACTTGAACAGGAAGAGAGGGAGGCTGCCTGCATGCTTGGGCAATGGACGCTGGAAGCTAAGCTAGGCCTGTCCAGGTGGATTCTGTAGGTTTTGGCAATCTGTTTTCAAACTTCAGACCTCAAGTCTTAGTACATAAACAGACCTCTGCCTGTGAGTGTTCAAAATGTGAAAGTAAAATACCAAGATCTGGGATTCTCTCTGCACTGCAGTTACGATTTGTAGAAGTGTTGTAGCATCTGAAAATTGTGCATGCACCCCTCCCCATGAATGAATTTGTGTGAATGCAAAACTTGCATGCTCTCATACAGTTACAGTATATGGAGGTATTTTTACATGCTTTCTATTACTTAGGCATGTTTGGGCATAGGCAATGCTTGAATACACCCTGGCAATTGAAAATAAACCCTCTTAAAAACTTCTGTAATTCAACTTGGTTTTGAATTTTGATAATGGAAAGTCTGCTATTACACAGGTATTACAGCAGTAAAAAAGAAATTGCTAGCTTTTTGAAAAACCTTATTTAATATGTCTGTGCTGCATTACATCACAGAACAGCTTTCAGCAGCACCATGAGAAGACACAGAGCCAGTCTGTGTCCAGCACTGCACCTTGCTCACACACCCTTCTTGACCTGGGAACATACCATGGGATTACCTTATTCTTAAGGGTGAATATGGTAATAGATATAAAATAAAAGAACATCTAATCTGTCACCTGTCTTCGCTGGTGACCAGTGGTAGATACCCAGGGAGTTGCATAGGGCAAATATATGGTGAGATTTTCTTGCAATATTCTGAGCAGTGAAGGCATCATAACACTTAGGGAGTTCTTTTTTCCATAAAATTGTCCGGTTGCTTTTTGAACCAATGTAAAATCTGGCCCTCGCAACAGATCACTGTGTGATCAGAGAGTGCCCCAGCTAATGCGGGTGTTATGTGAGGATACACTGTCTTTTTGCATTGAGTTCAAACTGTTAGTTCTATAGGATGCCCTCTAGTTCTTGTGTTGGACAAGGCATGGTCTTTTCCGACTTTTACATGCATAGTCTGATGGACTTCTATCATACTCCTTAGTCATCTGTTTTCTAGGCTGAACAATCCTAATCTATCATTCTTTTTACAAAAGCTGTTTTACATCTGTGATCATATAATTTGTGCTTTCCTGCCTTTTTCTTCTTCCAGAGTAATACAGCTTTTCCCCCCCAATGCTAAGCCTGAGCTGATATGCTCTTGCAGATTCAAGCTGGCTATGGCTGGAGGAAAGATATGTATAGAAAAAAAATCTTCATGCCACTGTATAATATTCATGGCATCACCTGCATAATGTGTGCGGAGGTTCTAGTTTTTCTCCATCTCTAAGCAGACACAAGAGTTGGAAAAAGTACAGAGTGAAACAGCAGGAGTCAACACAGGGCYGGGAAGGAAGTTAGGAGGTGGAAAAAGGAACAGAGAAAAAGGAGTAAGATACATGTGTATGTGTTTGCATAAAGGAGAAAGGGAGAGCTACCTGGCAGGATTCAGTTTCTGTGATAGCTGTCATTGATTATATCAAGAAGATGGTACAAGCTCCTTTGCTTTTGAAGAAAAGGAAGAATATTCAAGCCAACTATAAATCTTACATCCTCACAGGGGTCAGAAAATTGCTCACATCTGCTGACTGTCAGTGGTTATGAAGTAAGCAGTAATGACCACGGCTTAGTCATTACTGTCAGGCTGAAGTTACATGGCATGTGAGCCAACAGACTCAAGGCAATAAAATTTTTACAAGCTGAATACTGAAAAACTTAAGAGGGAAGTTTGACATAAATGTAACACAAAGAGCAAATTTCATATCCCACTGAATAAAATCCACAAAGAAATAATGGTACATTTCCATGACCTGGCTGCTTTGTAAATATGATATTTTAAAAAAATCCGCTCTTGGGATTTAAAAATAGCAGTAACTATCTGAGAACGTACTCAGTAACATCTTTTGTTATCTTGAACTTTTATATTACTGTTAAAGGAAAAAAAATAAAGCAATGGTCACTGAGCGCTTTGCTTTTAATGTAACTTTGTCTTTGCCCCAGGTAGCTTACCACAAGAGAAAACACTGACAGCTGACCAGGTGACATGGATTTGAAAATGGGAAGGAAAAGGGTTGCATCTGACAAAGAATACTGAGAGGTTAAGAACACGGATATAAATTGAGACAAAGTTATATAGGCAGGAAAAAAGAAAAGCTCTTCAGTCAAAAAAGAGAACAGAGAATGGAAGTAGTAGCTTGTCTGGGATGTATTTGTATCCCCAGCACGATGGCAGTATGTCCAGTGATTGGAAATTTTAACAACAGGACAGCATGTTTGGAGTTCTGGTTTTTCCTGTGTATTTGGTTCTTTTCTCCTCTCAGGTGGCAGATTGCAAATCGCAGCTCTGCTGGTGTATATGCAAGATTTCTGCAATAGTTTTTGTCAAGGCTTTCTGTAAAGAAGTATCTTAGCTGTCAGCCAGTGGCAGTAGTCTCTAGGAAACTGATACAGTCTGTGTCAGTATAGATAGCAGTCCACATCTCTAGTTTGAAAACTGGAGAGTATAGAAGAGGGCAAGAGGTAATTTGAGGACAATGGGAAATTACATAAGATGGGATGTTTCTAGGTCAATCTATCTTATTTATCAAAGAGAAGATGGAGAGTTGACTTGACCATGGTATGTGAGTTGCTGCAGAGAGAGAAAATACCAGATACTGAAAGGCGCTCTGCTCTACTCATCAGAGTTTATGAAGTCGTTGCTTGGAAGCTCATGCTAGATGAATTGAAATAGAAAAAAGGTGCACATTTTGAGGTTATCATTAACAGTGAAGGAAGTTGGTTATTTTATGGACTCTACTTAGGATTCATCACCCCTAACTTCAGACATCAGTGGTTGTAGATGTCTGCGCTTAATCTAGTCAGCAAAGACTCCCTTTATAGTCAGTGGAGAGAAACGGGCACTTTTACGGTGAGATGAATCAAACTGTAAAGTCGATTGTTTATGTTCATCAGATCTGCATCAACTAAAAGTGATCTCAGGGTAACAGTGTAGATGTCAACATCTGAGCTAGGCAGATGGAGTCTACCTGTGAGGTCTTTCTGGAAGTCATTATAGGAGTAATATTTTATGATGTAAATTTAATGATATGTTCTGGCCTTAAACTCTCTATCCAAGTGCATGGCCTCTACCTAGGAAGACTTTTCTAGAAAACCTACAGAGATCCCCAAAGCTGGTACAGGTATGAATGACCAAAGGGATAGGAATTCTGTTGAGTATAAGGAAAAAATTCTGGCAAAAATTGAGCCAAAACAGTGACTGCGATTTTAAAGACAGCTTTGGGCTCTGCAGTTTATCAGGACCTGTATTGAAAATCACAGAATCACAGAAAATAATGGCTCCTTTTTGGTGCTTCCTGGATTTTGAAAGTTTATTAATCACAAATATCTGGATGTTTTAAATGAAGTGCTTTTAATGTACCAAAAAAAGGTAAATGAAGTATAAATATGTTTTACTTGAAATAGTATCATAAAATTGCAATATTCTGTAAAAGTGTTGGGTTTAGTAAAAATAATGACAAATCTGAGGTACTTTAAAAACTGTGAAAACTTATTCCAACACAAATAWGTTAAGCTTTCCTTATTTTACGATTACTTTGTTTTCCAGTTATAGAGGGTATTTAAAGTTGTGATTACTAATGGATTTAAAGTACTGAACATTATCATCCAACCTTAAGAGCTTTTCAGGTTGTTCTGTTCCATTTTGGAAGATGAAACTCTAATGATAAAAAAAAAACAACCCACTATGTGTGTATAGTTTAGGTTCTGAGTGATGTAACTTTGCAAAGTTCCTTATATATAGCTTCCTAAAAAGCTCCTGAAAATTCTTCTTTTCAAATTATAATTTATTCAATGCCATGAGGCAGTGTGGTATGTTACAAGCAGAAGTAAGAGCTGCCAGAATATGATCAGTTTCTTGATTTAAAAAGAAATAAAAATAAAAATAAACAATTATTCTATAGCATAGTGTGCAGTGTACAGTAGAGAGACAGATGGACCAGAACACAAAAAGCCTTCTTTTATTTCTATTAATTTCATGGACCTTAGAAACTGCATTGCTTTATCAGGTGCATGCTGCACACTATTTCAGAGTTATTTGTTGTATCAAAGCTATCGTGTTGGTGTAAAGTGTCCATATGGAACTTAGTTCTGTCATATAATCCTTGTATAGTACACAAATATTCTCATGCTTATAGCGTCTTTATTATCCCTTGCTGAGAAGGATAGAAGGAGAATGGAGGGGGGAGTTTAAAGTCTCGTGGCCTTGCCCATGAGACCTGATATACGGTGTGCAAGAGCACCCCTCAAAGTCTGCAATTTTAGGTAGAAGAGTTCAGTCTTATCTTCACACCAGCCTGCACACTAGGTGTGTTTATATTTTTATTATAAATCAGTGTAACAAAAAACCCCCTTCAAACTGTCATAATTCTCACATCAGGAGCACAGCTGTAGGCTGAAGTTCACGTGAATGTGTTATATAGACACCCAGTGGCAGCCCTTATGCTGTTTAGCTGGTAGGGATCTCAATGGAAAAGTCTGTAGTAGACCTGAGTGTGTGTGTGCCCATTTGTATAATGCAGTGGGGCTTTTGGAGAACGATGCTCTAGAAATCAGGAGTCGTGTAGGCTATTCATTACCATAATTATGTTTACAGGATAGGGATATGTAATTGTTTTATATGGAAAAACAGAAGAAATGGCTGCTACCTTGTAAAGGACCTTGAGCTTTTTCCTACTTTCTGCATTTTGTGCTCAGCCTGAGCTGCCAAGTGCCCGTCTCTGCGATTTTGGAGATAGCCAGGAAAATCGCTGCTCGGGACTCCTGTGCAGGTGCGTGATACTCCCTGCCAGCGGGTTGTGGTGCTGGACCTGTGCTAGCATGGGTGTCATCCACGCTTAGCGCTAGAGGAAAAGCCCTTAGGCCTGTACTTACATATTCCATAACTCTGGGATAGGTCTGTAATTTATTCAGTGCTTTTTGGTGTCTAGTGCAATGGGACCCAGTTTCATTAAAACCCTTGATAACTGCCACAATGCAAATGTTAAATAATAATAATGAGCAATACCATTAAAATCAAAGGGAATACTCACATATTCAAATGAAAATGTGAATTATCATCAGAGGCTATTGTTCTTATGCATGAATTAAAATTATTACAGCTGTTATGTTTCACATTCTGATTACAGAGGTGGGTAAAAATCCTGTTTTTGAATAAATAATCTCATTTTGTGAGAAGGAAATCTAAGTGTAAGAATTATTCTAAGCTCATACAGTTCAAATACAGTAAGACTGTGAAAATAGCTGACATATGGCTGGTGTCAATGACAAAGTTTGCCTGAATAGCTGCTGCATTTGGGGGAATAACATTTCAATTATAGTGTCATGTTTTACTAGTTTGTTTTTCTCTAGACAGTTTTGTCATAGTATAAGCAGAGTAAAATACATGTTAAAATCATGGAGATTTCATTGTTCTGACTAGAAACAAAAATTATTGTGAACTAAAGGAAAAATAAAACTTTTACCAGCATGTGATGTAGACTTTATGATCGTTCTGTTTGTAGACAGTTAATGTTTCAGATCTAGTTTGACAGAGAAATGTGATTGTTCYGATGTCTAACCTGATCCCAGTAAATATGGTGAAATGCTGCTACTGTTACAYGAATCCATATTAAGCTGCATTTCTTGATAGTCCATTATAGAATGGCATAATATTGCTTTTTTTTCTTTCTTTTTTTTTTTTGCCATACTGCTGTAGTGACTGGGAATTTGAATCATGGGTAGCAGTTCCACTCTGCTAGTCCTGCATAGGAATAGGAAGATGATGACTGTCTGTACAGCAAACATAGCTGGAGTTTTTCTTCTCAACACAGGGAAATACTTATTTCAAATTTGTCTTCTCTGTTGTTCTTTTGTGGCAAAAAGGCAGATCATACTTTTGTTGCTTTCAAGAGTAAGAAAGGTAGACATGCAGTGGTAATTAAGTCCTTTGTATGAACTGCAACATGATTGCAAATTTGCTTAATCAAATTTAATAGGATGAGGGAGTCATCCTTTCAAGTCAAGGGAATAGTTGAGTCAAAATATAGCTGGCAAAATGCAGAACATACCAAAACATACTGGAATCAGGTTTAATACTCTGCAAGACTCTGGAAGTCCTTATGTTGCACATGGAGCAGTTTAATTTCAGGCATCATTTTGTATAAAAAACACTATCTTTTCTGTTCTTAAACTAGCAGGCATCAATCTTGAATTAAAAAAAAAAATCAGTGAATACTTGTATATGTCGGTGTAAAAGTGTAATGGGTGCTCCTTGTCATAACTCCATAGCTTTCGGGTGGTTATTACAGTTTTGCCCTGAGAATCTGGTTCCTTCTGCTTTCTGCAACATATGATAAACAGTTTGTCCTCCAAGTACAATCTACTCAGTTTGCATTTAAGTTTCATGTAGTCTTTCCGATGATTATCTTTGCCAGAAAGGTATTATACTTATTTAATGCAGAGATTTGTGCTGATTTCATCTGCTGGTAGAGTTTACCCAGAACCCCCAATAGGAAGGTTTGCTATATTCCAGGCATTTTTCCCCTCTTGATTTACTTAATCCCCTCCCACCCTATGCACACACTGTGCATGCTTTTTGGATCGAGTAAGTGAGAAGTTGGGTGACAAACTAAATGGGAAGCATCTGTTTCTGCTTCTATGTTGAAAATGCTGAGACAAAAATATACTGTATATAAAATGAGTTAGTGCCATTTATCCCACCTAAGTTCATTTTGGAGGTGACACTTCACTAGCTGAATCGTCCCTGAAATTGAGCTACTACTGAAAATGAATTGTGCATTTTATGGTATACTAAAAGGAAGTAATAACACAGAAATATTAGAGAGGACATAAAAGTTCCTTGAAAATACATGATTAATCCATATTTTAGTTACTAAATGCACCAAACAGGTTTTTTGATTGATCCTGAACATTTCTTTGATGTTAGCACCCTTGAAGATTGGGACTTTTCTGTTTGCATATGGATTTAGGAACCTGTGTTTGCAAATGTTGACCCTTATAATCAAGCATACCAGAGTCTAACTTTCAAGCCCCCAGGACTTAGGATCTTAATGTTAATTTTTTGTCTTTTAAAACTATTTCAGTTTTATCTGGCTTCTTATATTTATTTAAGCTATCGATTTGATAACATACTGCTTTCCAAATTTGTGTTTTACTATGTGCTCTCTTTAAAGAATTCCATCCCTTAAATATAGTATTTTGATATTTGCATTTGGGGAATTAAAAGTAGTTTCTCCAGGTTGCTGCTAGGAAAAAGAAAAAGATTGAGAGCAGTAGCCTTTTTTTTTGTCAACTGTACCATGATGAGATTTTCTTGTACAGCATAAAATTCAAAGCTGTAGAGTGAAACTAGCAAGTGCTTTGCCCAGATGCTTAGGAACTGCCTTTTTCACTGTAAATTGTTTGTCACATTTGGATGGATGCAGTTTTCTAACAGCCAGTAGAATCCTAATGCTCTTTTGAGACCAGGATTTTGATGAAATTTTGTGTGTTCAGCTTTAATGAAGTTAAATATATGCATAAGAATTTGCAGGACTGAGGCCACAATGAGGTCCTTTTGTCTGTCGTGTCTTAAAGAGTAATTGCAGAGAAAGGAGAAGATTAGTATGTATTACATCAGCTTTTCCATGAGTAGAAAACCAAAGGTTCAGTCTGATAACTTGTGTGGTATTAAGTAGATTATGATTTGTAAGCATAAAGGTTTTAAACTTAATTCCTGAAGCTACAAGTAATCTTAAAAGATGTTTAATAATAATTTGAATTGAAAATGCATTTGTAGGCCCACATAAAAGGCAAAAGATCATGCTGATGTATTATGCAGTGTTTTTTTCTTGGCTGTCCTGCACTGCTGCTGTAAAATAGAGAGTACTGCTTAGCAAACGTTCAGTGTATCAAAATGCTGAATAACATCATTAATGTAATAGTTCTCATAGTATTGTCTCTTCCCTGATTGGCAAGAAAAATGTGAGGCATTTGGTAACATGACACTGCATTAAGTATTTTAATCCTCTGTATTGACATATCAAACATATAGGCTTGTATTCCACATTGGGTCAAGTGAATCATCTATTTCTCTTTATAAATATTCTAATWTTTAAAAGAGCCACTAATTGCATATTAAGATAAATGTTACATTGTTGTTTCATGCTAAATCTCTGTGAAGGCTGTATGCTAGAAGATCCTACCTTGCAGAAAATAAAATGATACATGCTACAAAGGGAAAAAAAGAATATCTTCTGTGGAAGTTTTCTAACTTTTTACTGAACTGGAAACTTTTACAGGTTTTTTGTTTTATGGATTTTTTTTTCTTCTAATGAATTGGAGACATAAGGTACATTTGATAGAGCCAAATCCAGTCTGAAACAGTATTTAGATTGCCCAGAGCTAATACTCTTTGTTCTCTTGGACTATAAGTATGCAAAGTCACAGTTGTTTTTTCTTTGTTTTCACAAAACCAGTGCTATCACATACTGCACAGGAAAGAGATTCTGATCTCAGAGGTACCATTTTAAAGTAAAGTATAGTTTTATACTTGAAGCAGTCCACTGACATCAGGTGAGTTTCTCTGGATATTCATGGCTATAACTGAGATTAGAATTTAGTCCTTCACATAGATATAATTGAGATCAGAATTTAGTCTTAAGTCTCTCTGGGTTTCTCAAAGCCCTGCAATATATCTTATTTAAATGCCTACCTGTTGTAGCAATTCTTGCTGGCAAAAGATGTCCGTAATCTCGTGTTTGGACTTCAATTAGAAGTTCCTTTTTTCACAGGCTTACAATTTGCTTTATAATTCTCCTTTTTAGACTTGAAATTCTAAATCCATGTTCTCAGACACCCAGAGCTAAAGCAAAAAAGGAATTTGAGGACCTGATGCAGGACACAGATGTGTTACCCAGTACTGCAATCCAAGGCTCCCCACTCCTTCTGCTACTGCTCACGTAACTCCTCTGTTGCTGCCTAATCTTGGAGGCACATAAGCTCTTTACCCGCCTGCCGTTTTGACTAGAAAATTCTGCGTGTGATCAGTATTCTCCTAGCACAAATAGCATGGTGCCTTGCTTGTGCTTCAGCCAGGCTGAGATCCATAAACTAAAAGAAGCTGTGTGAAGTCAAGGGATCCCAAAGTCAAGATCCCAAGCTAAGGGGCACTCTCAGAGCATGCCAGTGTAGTTCTGACTGGGTAAGGCTTTTCACAAAATATGGTCACTCTTTAGGGGAATATCTTGGCAGTTGTTGGTCCTTCCTTTTATATCGTAGCTTAGCATTCATAGTACTTGCCTAAGGAGTGGAAGTCACGGTTGCAATTTCCTCTTCCCTAAGGGAGTTCAAATCTGTCTCCACCTCACCAAAACGTATCCTACCTACCAAAGAATTCTTCCAGCTATGGAAACCCCTTTCCATGTGAAGCTCTTCCAATACGCAGCAACAATAGCACAAGTAGTCGCTAAGATACTGAAGTCTACTGGTTAGAGTACTGGATCAGGTTCGAAGAAATGTAGGATTTAGTTGTTATTACTGCCACTCAGGTTTTGTTAATTGATTGTTTGGTGTAAAATGTAGAGGTACCCTGAGAATAGGAACCGAAGTGCAAGACTTCTCCTCCTAGATGAATGCACTAACCACAACCTATTTTATAAAGGTAGAGTATCACTCATGTTTCTTATTTAAAAAAAAAAAGGAGGGGGGCAAGTTTTTCTAGGCATGCTGTCTTTTTCCATGTTCAAAATCTAACTTGTGAGAATGCTGCATTTGTCAGCGCTTTTGARTTATGGTAATTCGTTCTTTACGGAGAACTCAGACCTATGACATGTGCCACTCTACTATATTACTTATGCACAGCTGATCTGATGAGTCCGGTGAAAAAGAGTCGCCATGCACTCAGCATCCCCAGACGTTCCCACAATTTGTGTGAGTTGGTCATCTGAAGAATTTGTGATGCAGATCTGTTGCTATTTTTCTGCCTGGTTGAAATTCACATACTCTATAAATGAGTTTGGGAAAACTAGGTTAAAAATATGATAACCCTACTGCTTTGGATTGCATTTTGAGGTATGTATCTGTCCTTATGGTACAGGGAGCACAAGTATTTACTGCACAGTTCTGGATTCACTTCTGAGGACCAGGGGCACACAAGTTTGTTGGATCTTGACTTACTTGATTGAGTCCGTGTATTTTGAACAAAATATGTGTATTTTCTCTTGAGTTAGGCCAATAAAGGAAATGTATTTAATTTGTATTCAATGATTTGCATTCAGTGGCTGGGTAGATGAGGGGAGAGCAGTGGATGTTGTCTACCTTGACTTCAGCAAGGCTTTTGACACTCTCTCCCATAACATCCTCATAGACAAGCTCAGGAAGTGTGGGTTAGATGAGTGGACAGTGAGGTGGATTGAGAACTGGCTGAATGGCAGAGCTCAGAGAGTTGTGATCAGTGGCACAGAGTCTAGTTGGAGGCCTGTAGCTAGCGGTGTCCCCCAGGGGTCAGTCCTGGGTCCAGTCTTGTTCAACTTCTTCATCAATGACCTGGATGAAGGGACAGAGTGCACCCTCAGCAAGTTTGCTGATGATACAAAACTGGGAGGAGTGGCTGATACACCAGAGGGCTGTGCTGCCATTCAGAGAGACCTGGACAGGCTGGAGAGGTGGGCAGAGAGGAACCTCATGAAGTTCAACAAAGGCAAGTGCAGGGTCCTGCACCTGGGGAGGAATAACCCCATGCACCAGTCCAGGCTGGGGCTGACCTGCTGGAAAGCAGCTCTGCGGAGAAGGACCTGGGAGTGCTGGTGGACACCAAGTTAAGCATGAGGCAGCAATGTGCCCTTGTGGCCAAGGAGGCCAATGGTATCCTGGGGTGCATCAGGAAGAGTGTTGCCAGCAGGTCGAGGGAGGTGATTCTCCCCCTYTACTCAGCCCTGGTGAGGCCACATCTGGAGTACTGTGTCCAGTTCTGGGCTCCCCAGTGCAAGAGGGATGTGGCACTACTGGAGCAAGTCCAGCGAAGGGCTACAAAGATGATTAGGGGACTGGAGCATCTCTCTTATGAGGACAGGCTGAGAGAGCTGGGCCTGTTTAGCCTGGAGAAGAGAAGACTGTGAGGGGATCTTATCAATGTGTACAAGTATCTGAAGGGAGGGTGTCAAGAGGATGGAGCCAGACTCTTTTCAGTGGTGCCCAGTGACAGGACGCGAGGCAACGGGCACAAACTGAAACACAGACGCTTCCATCTGAACATGAGGAAAAACTTCTTGACTGTGAGGGTGACAGAGCACTGGCACAGGTTGCCCAGAGAGGTTGTGGAGTCTCCTTCTCTGGAGATATTCAAAACCTGCCTGAACATGATTCTGTGTAACATGCTCTAGGTGACCCTGCTTGAGCAGGGGGGTAGGACTAGATGATCTGCAAAGTCCTTTCCAACCTCAACCATTCTGTGATTCTGTGATTTTTTTTCACTGTGAAACTTTTTGGGGGGTAACTTTTTATTTTAACTGTGGAAGAATATAGGAAAATCATCAGATTTTGTGTTTTGATCATTTCCTATTTTCTTGGAAGAAAACTATGAAGAGCTGTATGCAGATTTTTCTGTTAATATAATATTTAGGATAGTATGTATATAAAGCTGTCATAAAAATGGGACATCCTGGACACAAAATGTCACATAACTTTCTACCCTGATATCTAACAATGAGAATACTAGTATTGTTGTCAAACATGTGGCTTGTTTAATAGACAGTGTCTTGTATATACCTAACAGGTGGTAAAAGAATAGTTTGAAAACTATAAATGTCTTTGAAACTGAAGCTGTTTGCCCATTTGTCCGTAAGAAAGGGAGCCTTCATATTTTTATTAAAATAGTAATAAATAAGAAAAGCACTCCATCTTATAAGAAAAACTTCAATGCGAGAACTTTTTGTAGCAGTTCAAAGTTATTGCAGTGCTGTACTGTGAACAAGAGCTGCAGATCGATGACTTTATAGTTTGTCAATGTAATTTCTTTCTTATGATAAGTACATGTAGATGTCTGTGTGTGCATGTATATTATGTAGTAAGCACAGTTCCAAATCTGTTGATCAGGCTTTAAACTGATATTTCTATAAAAAGACACCAAGATGAGTACATTGTCTAATTATTATCTTCTCAGTATATATTTAATACTTTACCCATCTTATGTAGGGGGGATAGAAAACAAAGTTTCTTCACTGAATATATTATAAGAATAGTAATGTAGAATATAGACGATAGTAAGAATTAGTACATTCTAGCCTGCCACATCTTGATTTCTGTGAGACTGATGCTATAATAAACTTATGTATAATTTTTTAAGTGAGTCTGTTCAGTTGTCTAATTTTCTTAAAGGTTTCTTAGTTTGCTTTTTGATGAAGTTGCGGTAGAAAAATGAGAATTTTTTTGTATTACTACATAAACAATTGTCCCTTTGTTTGAAGGTTCAAGCTCAAGTGCGGCATGCAAAACTCAGTTTTGACAAACTGAAGACTGATGTCTGCCAAAAAGTGGATCTTTTGGGAGCAAGCAGATGCAACCTCCTTTCTCATGTGTTAACAACATATCAGGTATCCAAAGAGAATGCTGACCTTCAAAAGAAAGATTTCCTGTTAATAAACGTTTTCAAAAAAGATTACTATGACAATATGCAGATATGACACAACTATTAATACAGCTAATAATGGAGGAGTGGGGTAAAACTTGCATTAAAAGCAGATTGGTGTTTAAGCTAACATTGTATTGAAATTTTACCTTCCCTTACAGACAACACTTCTTCATTTTTGGGAAAAAACCTCACACACCATGGCAGCTATCCATGAAAGTTTCAAAGGTTATCAGCCATATGAATTCACTATGTTAAAGGTAAGGAATATTCAGATATGTTTGTTTCTTTGGTGATTTAAAAAAAAAAAGGGACCATACAACTATGTAGAAAGCACACATTCGTATTTTGCGTGCTTGTCCAACAGTGGCTATTTTATCCCTGGTATTTTTTTTCATTGAAATATAGGTTGTCTGTCAAATGCACTTCCATCCTGTGGGATTAAAGACTGCATGTAGAGTGCAGTGATTAAGGACCTATTTCAGAAGATGTCATTATTCAAGGCTTCGTTTAAGTATATGTTTAAGTGCTCACTAGGATTGTGCTTGATTGGTCCTAAAGAATAGTAAAATCCAGCAGAATTAGGAATTTCTATTGCTTTCCAAAATCCCACAAAAGAATTAATACTATTTTGTTTTTGCATCTGTTTTTAAAACCTGCCCCTCTTTAAGAAGACCTTATCAGACTGAATATGAATACATAGACTCTCAGAGGTACCACACCCGTTTTGGAGTACTTGGACTTTCTACCCCTTAACTGCTCTGGAAAACATAGTTTTGCTTGACTAGTAGTATTTGGTGAATCTTCTATAAATTTTGAATATGGAATATGTGCAATATCTGACTGAACTCTATGAGTTCAGAGTTTAGCTGAGTATCTGAAAATAAGCACTCAGCACTGCGCCTGCATAAGAGTTTGCTTTGCCCATTGCAATTGGAGATTCGTTAAAGAAATGGGGAAACAGTGGAAAGGTGCATTAACTTTCCAGTTACCCCCAGATGTATTTGTCCTGTAGTTATTTTGTGCAGCCTAGTAACTATGTGATTGGCTGATTCTATTTGCATGGGAGGAAAATAGCATTTTAGTCTGGAGAAGGTCTTATGGCAGGGTTACCACCAGAAGAAAAGTGAAGAGTGAACAGCTTGTGGCAAAGTGCTGTTTGCTCAGAGAGACAACCCAGTTTGAAAATAATTATAAATCATGGCCTCAGTCCATGAGATGTTTGCGTGTATTAAGTGTAGAAGAGGAAGTTGGGCTACGCTGTGCTATATAGCCTGTGGCTGCCCCAGAGCTCCTGGAAAATAAGCACCTGAAGGTATAGAATTTAATTCACTCCAGACTACCAAACTTGTCTGTACATGACTATGCTATATTTAAAGTTGTTTTCTAGAGTGTGGATTGAAAGGGAACGTTTGCTGAACTTTGAAGTGCACAAAAGCTTGTAGGGACTGTTATTCCTGCAGCTTGAAACATCAAAACAAAACAAATCAAACAAACAAAGAAATGTCAAGCTTCAGTCTCTCCTGACCAGAGTTAAAAATAAAGAGACTCTGTTGTGGGCAGCATTAAAACCTCATAAACTCTTCCAGCTTAACCACCCACTGAAGAATTTTGTCTTGCTGGAGAAGTCCTCATTAGTATGAAGTTAATATAATTCTAAGCTTCCTACTGTCCTAGTCCGTATCACAGAAGACAGGGGTCCTAGCCAGAGTATATCTCCAGATTTCAGCAGCAGACAGTTTGGGCATATTTGATTACCCTGACATTTACCAGTAATTGCTTACAGGCTCCCCAGTTAAACTCCAAACCAGAAAGGCAAGTTTATTTCTCCACCATCACCTCCCATCGCAACAATGTCTAGTTCACAGTCCGAGTTCAGAATAGCCAGAGTCCTGTCCAGGAGGCTGGTACCAGGCAACTCAGCTGTCCTGCTCATAACTTTGTGATGTTTGAAGTTTTCTGAAGAATTTTTTCTCTATGCTTTAAAACAAACCAATTTCAGTCTAATTTGTGAGGACATCCTATACTTTTGCTGGATATATATTCTTTATTCTCTTGTATATCTAAAAAGTTGTTTATTTGAGCAAGACAAATGCTGTTTCAAAATTTATTGCAACATTTAGACATCTTGGAGGGAAACTTCTGTAGAAAATGCACCTGTTCTGGAGCATAAAGTACCCAGTTTTACCCAATAAAGATGAGATGTCTGCTGTTCATTTTATGCATTCAAAATGTGCAATCAGAGTATATAATTGCTTAAAACATGCATGAAATCTTTAAATGTACCCATTTCTACATATTTAATCGGGTGTCATCTCTTTCAGAATATTTTTCCTTGTCTTAAATCTTAAAAGAGATCTTTTCTAAAAGAAAAGAGGCACATGTAATTTTATGTAGTTTTGAATCTGGTGCTTGCAAATCATCCTAGTCTTTGTTATGATTTCAAGTTATGATATTAAAGGCTTACTTTCACTCACAAGTGATCCTTCCAACTTAAACTAATCATGTATGTATGTAACATCAGACTTCTACTTTAAAACAAGAATTTAAGGAAACAGTGTTAATATTTCATTTAGATGTATATTGTCCTACTGAAAAATTAGAAGGTGCTATGCACTGGAAAATTACTATTTGTATTTTGAAGTATGAATATATTCATGTGCTAGGTTTACCTCAGAAAAGAGACTCTTAAATGCCTCTCGGGATTGTTTCTGGAAAGAAAACATTGTCTTTGGAGATGTTTGCCAAACTCCATTAATGAAAAGCAGCCTATTTGGTTTTTTTTCTGCTTCAGGGTATATGCTGAAAGTAGTATAATTGTGCTATTGCAGCTGTATTCCTAACTGCTAGTTTTATGCTTGATGAAAGATGATTATTAATGTGCTAACAGCTCTATGTATTGTGATGTAGAAGTATCCTTTTCTGTAATATTAAAGATGATGGGCTGCTGTTCTGATAAAACTTAAAAGGTTTCATTTTCTTGAAATTACTATGTACCAAATGAATTCAAATTTTTGTCAAGGGCTGCTTTCCAAGAATGATGCCTCTTTCTAATTTCTGTAACTGTTTATTTGCCAGAGTTACTTCATAAATTTTTTGTTACATTTTCTATATTTCTTTACTATAATGCCAAACTTCCTGAATAGTTCATATGGCCTAGAAATAATAATGGCTCTGGGTAAGGAAGTCAAAAGACCTGGATCTCTGTGCATCCATTTATCTGTATTTAAAATGGGACACTGCTGCTTAAATAGTTCGGAGAACTGTGTTTGGAAAGGTACTACAATATTACTATGTTCTGCTGACCTTTGCTGTAGTCTGGTACCTGTTCTCATTTCTGTTTGTTATTGACTTTACTCACCAGGCAAGATTGCATAGAATTTTATATCTCTGGGTTCTCTTCTACGTGAATCTCCATGAGGAAATTCCGAAGCCACCTGCTTTTCCTCTTCTCTTTCAGAGCCCCCCACATGAAACATACCCACATTTTTGTCTCCTCACTGGTGTTACGCTTCCCCATATGTTGTTATGACTTCCTGAGACATATCCCTGGCTCCTGGAGCTGCTGTCAGCTATCCTACTTTGATTCTTTCTCAGCAAAGAGGATGTACATAACTTATGCAAGGCACTTGTGGGGAAACTGGGCACATTGTCGATGTTCAGGTGATTTAACTGTAGAGGAAAGGCTTTGTGTGCAGTCCAGATGATCTTGGCTTGGCCTGACCCAGGTTTAGGTGAAAGGCTTTTTATAAGGGAGTAGCAGTCAGCATACCAGTAGTGCCTGATTTGGAATTTGAGTTAACTTTGCAGTGGAGGAACCCCTTGCTGGCTTGGATATTTAGTCTGAGTAATGGGTGCAAGCAAAGTACCATTGGGTACCTTTCAGCTGGAGAGACATAGACAAGATAGGCAGAGTGACTGCGAACTTGCTCTACTATTGTGTACATTCTTACCCTGATTTTTATAGCAAAAGAGAAATAACGAACCCAGGAGGAAGGCTTTCTCAACATGAATGGAGCCTACCTTTGGTCACATGTTTGTGTGGCTCTGCGCAAAGTCAGCGTGAGTTCACACAAGCACCCAGACAAATACTATGAAGTTAGGCATTTGTTTCTTCCAAACCAGTGAAGTCAATGAAGCTTCATACACCAAACCGAAGTGTGCTTGCTTCTGTCTGAATTCAAGCTATATATTTACAGCCTTTTTTAATATTTACATTCTCCAGATAATGAGATTTCTTCCCTTCTTCTAATATAGCCTGAAACAATTACAGAATGTCAGTGGGTTGAATTTCTATGCAGGTTGACGATCGTGATCACATTACTGTGGATTCGCATTGAGAAAACAGTTGATGATTATTTTGTAACATTCAGTTTTATTTCATACCCATTCTTTAGCCTTTCTATCTTTTAAAAAAGACCTATCGGTTTGTAGTGCGCATGGGGATGTGGGAGGGAGGGAGGCAGGAGATAGGAAAATAATTTCATTATTTGCTGGCAGAATTTGAGGGAATATTGTTAAAAATTGCAGCAATATTTTAATGCAATAATTGTTTAACTAATTGTTTTGACATTTAGACAATTTTCATCATAATCCCTGAAACTGAGGCTATCTTTCAGCCATATATTTATTTTTCTAATACAGGAAATAGTAACTCCCATTATTATCATGCTGTTTCCTTCCCAAGGTACTTGTGAATTCCATTTCTATATGCTGTTTCCGTGGTTTGATCACAGTCCTTTAAAAATGGATTTCCTGAAACACTCTGAACAGTAAAGGAAGCATCATAATATAGTATATTGAAGGAGGAGGAGGATTTCTTTCCTTTTTTTTTTTTTTGTGAAGATGCTGGAAATTTTACTTTTGATGATTTTCTTAAGCTTTTATAATTAGGCAGTAGTTAAAGTAGCTCTGTTTGTTATTCAGAACCATTACACCCCTTTTTCTTGGGGTGGGCTCTGTGCTGCTATACTTTGAGGCAGAGCACCACACGCTGCCAGAGCGTAACCTCCTGGGTCTTATACTATGTAGCCTGCTGCGAAGGTGTCCAAGATAGCTTGGGTGCCAGAAGTAGTACAGTCCCCTTAGTGCAAATCTCAGTTATCTTTCTCTGCACTGCATTCTTGTGCAAGTATAATATGTATTCTTATGTTTCTGAATGCTAATCCAGATCCTCTTGGACTCAATGGAATTATTCCCATTGATTTTAATAGTACAAAAAGTACAATTTAATCAATATCTTGTACAAATGTAGTAAAGGGGTAATATATTCATTCACAGGTAATCTCAGGTGACAAGTGTCCATTTCCAGAATTCAAGAAGTCCACTATAAGCAGTTCTGATTAGTGCTGTTACAGTGTTTTTTAAAAAAAAGTGGCAATCATAGAACAAGAAAATTTTCCTTGAGTCCTCTGTTTATTATTGCTGCTTATGTGATCCCTCATCCTTTGATGCACAGTGTCTGCAATGCTTCAGGTGCTTATGGCAAATTATTTTGTGGAATGGAAAGAAGAAATAACTTACTGAGAGGAAAAAAATCCAACTGTAGCATATGAAAAATCCATTAGTTTGGTTTCTAAAATACTGAAGTATACATTTCCTCATAGAGACAAATACTAAACTAAGCAGAAATTGGACTGTCCCTTCTAGTAACTATGTTCTGGTCAAAGGAACAGTGCAAATATGCACTACTAGATGAGTGGGAATATTTTTATCATAACAGATGGGCTGAGGGCTCTAACCTTTATTCAACAGATTAGACAGAAATAGTGGTGAAATTTTTTTGTTGTTTTGTTATTCTGATGACATATACTAGCATTTCATTAAAACTCTAGACACAAAAAAATATTTTTTTTCTATTCTTTGTGTTTTGCATAAAAGGTGGCTTACTCATTTTATATATTTTAGAGCTTTTTCTTTTTGGGGGAGGGAGGAGGTGAGGCTGTAAGAGTATCAGTCATAAATAAAATTGATTACAACTGGTTGGAACTCCTCGAGTGAAACATGGTTTTATTTTTCAGAAAGCTGAGTTGGACTTTGGAAAGAGGGAAATATTTTCACCTGCACAGCAAAACCATTGGATAGACCCAAATATTCACACGTAGTTAACATCTGCAATTATTTAAATACTATCTTCAGCTATTTAGTTTTTCATATAGAAATACTAATTAATGCATAACAGGTATAACTAGTAGTACATTTATCACTTATGTATTCTCAAACAGTCAATATATAATGCTTTGTGTGTTCACTTGTTAGTGTGTCAAATTCAGGATATGGGCAGCACCTTCCCATTACACTACAGGTGCAAAGGTTCTGTAAATAATTGCGTCAGAAAAAAGAGAATAAAGATGCAGAGAGGAAAGAATAGATTGTAAAAATGAATCTCTCATCTTAAAGACAAGCCCCAAAAAGGGCAAAGAAACACACTTTTAGTGCCTGCCTTGCATATGGTATAGATGTTTTTTCTTAAAAACGTTGGGAGCAGAACATGAGTTTAGAAGTAGCCAAGATTTGCCTTCTTATATAAAGCGTATGAGCTTTGTGTTCCTGTGACTCAGCTGGAATGAGCATCTTCTAACATTTTTTGTTATTTTGCTTGTTTGATTCACAGGTGACTTTGACACAGCTCAGAAATATATTCTTGCTTAATTTACACAGGCTCTGTAGTGTTTGACCTTACATGCCCCACTTTGCTTCCCTGATTCTGTTGTGTTTTTTTCTTCTCATTTATGTATTGACTATGATCTAGAGCTTACAAGATCCTGTGAATAAACTAACATCAAGAGCAGAAAAGGAGGACCTGCAGATTGAGAGCACTAAATCAGTACAAGATCAGCAGAGTCAGTAAGTCACGTGTCCTGTATCTCAAAATAATACGTATTTTCATCTGCAGTCTGCTTTCTGGTTGTTAACCTTATTGAACATTTACAACTGGAAATACAGGCGCAACTAGTTTGAACACAGTAGCAAATAGTAAGCTTAATATGAGAATTCCTAAAAATGCTGTCATGTGTATGTGAGAACTACCAACCTTTATGGTGAAATTGAGTTTGAAGTCTCAATAAACCCTTATTTTAACTCTTTTTCATCTTTCCTAGTCTTCTCTCTATTTTTCAGCTTTTGCTTCATTTTTTTCCTTTAATAAAAGAAATGGTAAACAAATTCACAAGGGAGAAGATATAGGAGCATTGTATTTCTCTCTGCAGCAGYGTCTCCTTACACCTGGGAATTGGATATGGATTCCTGATTGCTTTGAGCAGCGATTAGTTTTTGTAATGTATACGGCATTGGTTAGTAATCCAATGAAGCAGTGGGTACTTAGTAAAAAGTACATCTAAGTGAGCTGATACTATCAAGGTTTGAGTTACCTGTAGCTCTGAGGTGAGAGAGACTTATGAATGGGCTGCTGTAGGGAGAGGTGAACAGGAGAACGAGATGTGATCCTTCCCCTCTGCAACCATCAGGATTCAGTTGCGAGGAGATGCAACATTGATATAATCCTGCTGCCACCTGTTGTTTTGACTGTCCATGGTTAAGTGAAGCACCCAGCTAAGGATCAGTTGTCAAAAAGCAGAGAACAGCTTGACTGATAATTAGTGGATTTTGCCTGGCTATTTATAACAATGTTTTTAAGAGTTCTGTTTTCCAGTTCTTTTATTTGTTTAAATGCACATCCAGTGACCAAAAGCAGTTTATAAACTGGTCATGTTTTGGTGCTAAGCAGATTAGAAAGGACTCAGCCAGGTACTGTTTGGCAGGTGGTTGTTTTCACAACAGTTGCATGAATCTGCTGCTCCTCATGTGATGACAATAATGAATTTCATGAATAATTGTTTTCTCCAACATTGAAAAATAAAATTCTAGAATAGATGCATGACTTATGCAAGATGTGTGTGTTGGCAACTACCAACAAATGCTGGGGATGCAATGTCACAATTGTACTTGTTTTTATTTACGGTTTAACTTTTTCTTTCGTAAGACTGGGGAAAAAACATTTCCTTGACATATTTCTTCCTAAAACAACTATAAGCATATAAATTTAAAATTCCAGAAGAATTAAAGAAAGTAAAATAAAGCTTTTAAAACCTTCATGTGTTTTCCACCCACACTAAACATTGTACTAGAATGTGGCCTCAGTCTAATGGTGTGGGACAAAATTCACCTGACTTGGTTGATTTTTAGTTAGTTGCTTTTACAGAGTTAAAAAGACGAGTACAACCTCTTCTTGTCTGTAACAGTTATATCTCCTTCATGATATTTATACAAATAAAATCTGGAAAAGCAGAATACACTGGGTATTTTTTATCACAGATATTTAGTTTGATTAAAATGGGAGGTTGGTAGATTTTGACAGTTGGTCTTCAGTCTAATTTGTCTTTAACAGACCTTTGCCAATGAAAGAATAAAAATTATCAACCAACTAGCATATATGACAAGTTCAGGAGTCCATATGAATTACTATTTGTTGCTATTGATACAATTCTGCTATGATGTGATTGAGAAAGAGAAAAATGTATTATACCATAGCCTTAAATTGCATTCTCTTTTTTTTTTTTTCCTTACCCTATCAAATTAAGGTTGATTTCATTAGATGAGGAGAGCCATACCAAGGAATCAAACTATTCAGGTATTAATTTATGTTATCATAACTTCTTAAATCCCGTAATATATGTTTTTCATTTTTTGTTTATTTAATATATGTTCAGCTTCAACAAGCAAATCCCTACAAATGTGTAAAACTTAAGGCCAGAAAGGTCTGTTAGAACATCCACTCTGATCTCTTATGTATTACACCCCACTACAWTTCATCCTGTTACGCTCAGGTGGATCACATAGTTTGTCTGTCCAAAACGTAATTCTTAAGTTGGGCACACCTTCACGGAAGGGTTCTTGTGATTACAGATAGCAGGACATGGGAAGTTTGCTACTTAGCTTACTAGTTTATTCCAGTCATTAAACATGTATTCTGTTAAAGCCTGATGAATTCAGTGGAACTTCTGGCTAAAAGCTAGGCAAATTCATATTCAGCTGTCTTCAACTGCCTGAATGGGTAGTTATGACACAGTGACCAAGCCAGGCTCTACTTGCAAGTGTACAGTGAAAGGACAAGAAGTGATGGATACAAGTTGCAGGAAGGGAAGTTCTGATTAGGTATTGGGAGAAAAAGAATGGTTATGGTGAGGGTGGCAAAGCACTGGAACAAGTGCCCAGAGAGTCTGTGAAATCTCCATCCTTGGAGATTTTGAAGACCATCTCATGCCTTGACTAGGCATGTCCCTGAGCAACCTAATCTAATTTCATAGCTGGCTCTACTTTGAGAAGGGGCTTGGACCAGGTGACCTCCAGAGGTCCTTCCGACCTAAAGTGTGCCATGATTCTATAAGGTGTATTTCTGTACTAAATAAATGGAGAATCCTTTTAATATGTGGTGTTTTATCCTCCATGAAGGTACTTGCACGTTAAAATTAAGACTCCTCTCAGTCTTCATTACAAGAGACTAACCATATTGATGTCTGCAGGACATCTTCTCTAGTACATTATTTTTGAAAATTTTGTTCCTCTTCTGTTTCCAACATCCCTTTTAAAATATGAAAAATATAACTATATAAAACATTTTTGATGTTGGTCTTACCAGTAGTGTTTCTAGAAGGTAAAATCACATTCCTCTTTCTACTCATCATCTTCCCATTTGTATATCCAAGAATGACATCTCATTTTACTGCAGCATCAGGTTAGAAACTCCTATTTGAATTTGTTGTTTACAAAAACTCAGTTCCTTTTGGTCACAGCTTTCCAGGACTCATTCATCCATTCTGGAGCATGGCCTGTATTCTTTGTTCCTGAAGATATAACTTATGACTTCGTGGTATTAAAATTCTTTCAGCTGTGGCTATAAAAACTGAATGACCAGCCTGAATGACCACCTCTAACAGTCTGTTAGTTGTTTGCACATTTTTTCAACAGTGATTCTGTTTACTTCCAGATGACTGCTAAAGCCATTGAATAGTGATGGATATAACGCTAAATCTTGTAGATCTAAACTAGAAAAACTTCCACTTCGCGGTCGTTTCTGCTAACGACTATTTTTTGACATCTGTTAGTTATGTTCCTAATCTATTCAATATGTTCATTATAGATATTATGCATGCTAACTCTTTAGCTGGAAGGCTATGCAATGCAAAGTCAGTTATTTCTAAAAAGATATCTTTATCAATAAAACTCATAGTTTATCAAAGGATGAAATTAGGTTTCTTTAGCTAGGTGTACTTTCCATAAAAACACTTTTTATTATAGCAGCATTTATTATACTCCTAGTTTTTACTGAATACCAATATGGGATTCAGTTAATGTTTAGCCTGGGGTAATGGTGAGCTGCCAGCCCATAGTTACCTGCAATTACTTGTGTCATTCTGTTAATTATTGTTGTTTGGGTCTTTTGTTTATAAGGAAACAACACTAAGACTTTCCCAGTGTTTTGAAGTTTCATTCATTTTGCAAAATTAACATCAGATCAGATGTCTGTTTGACCAGATCTTTTGGTAGATTTGGATACAAAATTAGACTTAAAATATTTTCTTAGCAGATGTTTTCTAGAATCTTTCTCAGATACTTATGGACTGTAAAATATTTCAGCATCGTCCATTAGTAAAAATACCTCATTCTGTCTTTCTCCATCTCCTCTGAAAGGAACTGAAGTATTTTGGAATACTTCTGCCTCCTCTGCTAAATGTTTCCATCTCCATATATTAGTGGGTCTGTGCCATGGCTAAGATTTTTTTTTTTTCTTAAAGTACTCTGTACCTCCTAAAGTAATGTGGCCATAGTGCTGATAGTGATGAAACTGTGTGTTGTCTTAGTTTTCCTCATGAACTACTGTTTCATAACTTCCAGTTGTATCATTTGCTCACTGTTTTCCTCTAATATCATATGGATTTTTTTTTTAATTGGCTCCATYGTGTTTACCACTGAACTGAGGAAGGCTTTCAGCAAAAGTTGTACTTTTTTCATTRCAGAATTGTGGCCATCCACATACCAGCTGTCATCAACTTTTCTTTCTATTTTTTTTCTTGCCAGTCAGTTTTGTTTTTTTCACTCTGCCTTTCGTGCATTGCCTTTTTGTGAAAGCATCGTTCGTATGTGTCCATCTGTGTATATATGTCTCTCTTATCTATATAGAATGTAATCAGAGTGTGATCATGGGTCCTTAAATAACCAGCTGATTCCAGTGCCGACTGCACATTTCTGTGCCATTGGTCTAGTCAAAAGCCTTGTTAAAACAGTATGATTCAAAGAGCAAACTGTTCTGTTTCACGTAGTTCTGAACACACCTTGAGGTTTTGCTTTAAACAATTTGACTTTCAATTTTTATTTCTCTTCAGAGAATTTTTTTCCCTTTCCAACCTCAAGCTTCAGGCTTTTAGCAAATCTGCGTTCTGGCAATACTGTGAAAGCCCCTTCGTTGGCCCTTAGAGCTACAGACTTGGTTGTGTAGAAGCTATGTCCCTTCAATGTTTAATGGGGAGCGAAAGGCATGTTCAGCAGGCAACTCATCCCTCATGCTTTACTGAATATCTTAAATGGAATTAATCAACTGTAGGAGGTGTCCCTCTCCTTGCCTATAGAGGGAATCTAGAGGATTATTTTGGCTACATGTCTAATTTAAGAAACTTCCTCAGCACTTAAAGAAGTTACAGTTGGGAGGATATATTTTCACTTCTCGTAAGCTTGTATCTGGAGATACTTTAGCCTGGAGAGGGGCTAGTGTGTCAGGCAGTGATTCAGAGGACAATCCCCCCTGTTTTTCAGAAACTTGACTCACGTAGAAATATTTATATCTTGGGTCTTTCATCCATTGTGACCAGGTGCATTTTAAACATGAATGCCAACAACTGTTGCATGTTGATCTTACAGTGACATTGTTTATGAACGTATTTCTGTGCCGAGTGCAATTTGACATGTGTATGCATCTTGATTACAGCTGGTGATGGCAAGGATGTCTTATCCACATTACAAGGAAATTTTAACCCCAAGCAGACCTCAGGTGAAGAGACTTAAGAAAACTACCTTTAAATGTATACATACTGATTAGCTAAAAAAATAGTGTACTACTAATCTTCCTTTGGTGCTTTTCTTTTTGCCATTAGGTGCCATAGATGACTTATTAGACCTGCAACCTGAAGAAAATGGTATGAGACATTTGTGCATATTTGTTTGATCTGCTTTTCAGTTAGAGGCACCAAATATAATTTTAATCTTAGGTGTTAATTGTTTTCCTAATCTGAAAAGTTGTTGTATTTCTGAATGAGGTTATTTAGTTACTGTACTTAAACAATGTTCAAGGAAACTCAGCTTCATATACATATACAGACACTATACCTGGTCTGGGGATGTAAAGTAAATCCTATTGGAGATGAAACATGTTGCAGCAGGCAATTCAGGACATTTGCCCCACTGAAGTATGCACCTTGCCCATTCTATAGATTTCACAGTCTTTTTTTGTTCTCTTCTTGTTGTATCACAATCCTTCACTTGGCAACTGCCAGTGACCACAAGATTTTATATCAGAAACAAATTATTTAGTCCTCTTAAAAACATACAAGAACTGGTGACTTCTTTCAGCCACATAGTTAATTAAATCTGCTGTTCTGTTTTCATTTACACATGAGAAAGCAATCTTTAATTCCAGGCTCTACTCCTATCCTTTTGCTTTTGTTAGAAAAGTGGCAGATCAAGGGGGTGTGCTGTTCTTTTCCAAAGTACTGTTTTACGATGTAACATCTACCATTCCCTGCATCCACATCTGAAGGGTCCAGCCAAAAGTTTTATAGTGAGTTTTCATATGGGGTAAGAATATTGCCTATAGTTTCTTCATTTGCTCTTCACTCATTTAGCTCAGAAGAATGAGAGTTTTTTTTCTGTGGCAACTCAAAAAGCAAGCAAAGAACCAAAGAAAAAAATTCCTTTGTGCAGTTTAGTTAGTCAGACTAAGAGTATTAGTTGGGGTGATTAAGGCACTGCCTTAATGGTAGATAAGGAAGAGAGCGTTTGCAAACATCTTGACTTTCGATATGCCATGGGTAGTCTCTTGTGCTCTGAGGAAATTACATCTTCACTCATGAAGGCAGAAAGAGGGAAAGTTCCTCAGCTACATATGCAGAAGGCAGCCCTAATCTGTGAATAGATAAGGTAATGATGACTTTTTTTTCTGTGGTGTAATAGAAAAGGTCATTTTGAGTCTGATAGAGGCCCTTTTTCCCTGGTTTTCCCCTCATTCAGATGCATTCTTGGACCTTCTTAGTGCAGATAATGCATAACATTTTTGGACTTATTTTAGCCATGTCAATTAGAAGCCTAATTTGGGGGGGTTTTAGTGAAATAGTTAAAGCAGTACAAAAGCAAGTGTGGGGGCAACTACATCACATAAAGATTCTTATGTTAATGTTATATCAACTCTTTACCCTAATTTTACATACTAACTAGCTTTAGGCTAATAAAGATTGTGTAATTTTAGCTGTACTAGTATAGTTAGAGGTACACTTTCATGTGTTTTTCAGAAGGTAGTTCTTCTCCTGTGTTTCTGGTCCTGTATTGTAAATATTTTTAATTTCTCTTTCCACTTGTTTATTTTTTTAATACCAGCAAAACAAAGTGTGGTTGCAAAGGAATATGATAAGCACTGTTACAGGCTTGTTCAAACAGAAGAGAATATGGTGGCATGAATTTTTTTCAGTGCTATTTTGGGGGTTTGGGGTTTTTTGTGGACATTTATATGGCTAGTGGCAGTATGTGCAGGCAAAGAAAGGATTTTTACTGTGCCAACGGGCAGTGAAAAAAGAGAAACAGGAAAAGAAATGATAGAGCCTTTTTGGGGGAGGTAAGAAAGTGCATATCATTCTAGTAATCTAGCATAGATACCATATGAGATGAGTAATATCTTGATGAGCAGGGCTGGTTTCAAGATAACCTTTATTACAAACCAGAGCTATATACCAAAATAAGAGTAGAACTTACTGCTGTTTACTTGAGGTAGCCACCATATGTACAACGTCCTCTGCCCTGTGTGCAGTGTCTCCGCAGGAAAACCAGAAAGACTGTTCAGACAAGAAGTGTGTCACTCCCGTGCTTTCTGGTGGTTATATGCAGTAGAGCAAGACCTAACTTATGATATAAAGCTACATGTTTTATTTTCTCCCTCAATAAAATTGAGACCACTGAAATGGGATACCCAGACGAAGCAGAGCTTTGCTCTGAGCTATGCTGCTGCAAAACTGTTGTTCCATTATAGTAAATGTAGTTTATGGCTGGGTGTAGTATTGGTAGTATGTTTTAACTGATCTGTTTTTAATGATGCCCTCCCCCTGCAACCTTCTGATTTCATGGAGGGGCCTACTGAAAGCAGTTTTGAGATGCTGTCACCCCATAGAGATTAGTTATTAAGTGCCTTTGAAATAGCAGATGTCTTTTCCTTACGAAAGGATTTACCCCTCTGCCCTGCCTGGTGAACAGTTAGAGAGTTGGAAGAACTTGTAGATACTTGGAGAATGTTAACAGTCTTTGCTGTTTCTCTGAAGTCAGGAAAGTGGACCAAAAATTCATGAAAACAAATTGTTTTCTATGGTATTTCGGTTATAGTCTAGTGGGAGTATCAGGAGAATAGACTTGTGCGTAATGTTTCTATTTTTTGGCCCTAACAAGGAATGCAGAGGTATATGGAAATGTAAATTAAAAAGAAGCTGAATCTCAGAGCTGACTTCAGTAGTGAATAAAAATCCTTATTTTATGTGTGTTGGTTTGTTCCTTAGTATGTGGGTGTGTATGTTGACTCATCATCCTATTTTAAAATACAGTTTTGCACTTTTTCCCTCTGACTCACTTTCAGCCATTTCATTATAAATTATTACAGCTAATAAAGAGAACTTACCTGAGAAGGCAGTTGCATTTAAATAATATGGCCTATTGCTCTGGTAGCAACCACTTTGCTACTATCAACCCTTTGTCCATTCTAAGGATCTTTGTATGCCCAAAAAGATTAAAAACATCTCTGCAAGTTGTACACAACCTGGAGAGCTCAGCTGATCTAGCAAAGCTTTGGAAAATAAAGTTGCTTCTGTGCCTTGCCACATGTTTGAAATGAGTGAAATTGAAATATACTGCTCTGGGTTTCAGTAAGGTGACATTATCAACCTTGTTAACCACCATTTTTGTCACTGGCATACTCCCACAGTGGAGCTCAAAATGTTTCTAGGTAAAATAACACTTGGGTTTTCATGATATTTCATTCTCAGAATACTTTGTAAGCTAGAGAAAAGGATCATGATCTTGGTTGCAAGTTTCATGTATTTTCTACAAATATTTAATGTTTCTAAAAAAGGCAAAAAAAATTGCTTTGAAGGTACAACTGCTCAAGCGATCTAACTGTCCAGTGCTAGATGGAAAACAGTGTCAGGAGAGTGAAAAGAAAAGTGGCCCCAGTTATTTCTCAGTAGCCTAGCAGYGCTCTGATTAAGTTAATGGCAATTTAACATTGATTTAACTGAGAGAAAAGTTACTCCAGCATCGAACAGTTTAGAAATCTCACTTTGTGTAGCATAAGTTATTCTTATGGGGAAATACCTGAGTAATTCAAGCACTGAGCAGAAAGCCGTAAAGGTTATCTTAAATACGTTCTCATGAAATTCTAGAGTCATCCCCAGCTCCCATTTATTTTCAAATTGTACCAATCTGATTTTTTTTTTTTGAGAGGAAGGCAACAAGGCAACAACATAAAAGCAGTCTTCTGCTATGTTTTAAACATTAGACTGTGTAATGTTTCTGTGTGTTATTTAATAGATCTTTAAGTGTCCTTGCAGTATTTTTTAAAGGGAAAAATAAGTCTTAACAGAAGTGAGGTTATCTGAAGATAATTAGGGAATAATTTGTTGCATAAGCTACAAGCCCAGATGTCCAAAGGAGCTGGATCTAAAATAGCAAACAAATATTCAGCCAGATATATTCCAATCAGCGTTAACATACAAAGTCTAGATTGGGTATTTTAAAAATACTAGTTTTGTTCTTGGTTTGTTTGTTTTGAATGTTGATTTATCTTTACTCTCTGTTTTGTTTCTGAGACAGCTTCAAAGGATCAGTTTGTGAGGTCCTTGGAGTCTGAACCCAGTGATAAGGATGACATGGTATTACTGAATGAGATCCTCAATGCTTCCTCCTTGGATGAGGGGGAGTTCAGCAAAGAGTGGACAGCTGTCTTTGGACAGGTTGCGCTTGCTGACCTCCCTGTGAACTCTTCAGCTGGAGATGTGGAGAACACTTCATCATCTGTGGCAGGGACACCATCCGGCTATTTGCCCTCACAGCTCTTAGACCAAAACATGAATGACTTGCAGTCGTCTTTACATGGTGAGATCTCATCTTGTTCTGTTAGCAGAAGGCTAAGCATCGAGTTAGTTAGCATCTTGTTTCTGTTTTATGCTTTAGAGTATGGTTTTCTGCTACCTTGAAGTGTGGTGATAGCTTATATTGTGCCATAGCTGCAGAACCCCAGAAGCATTTTATTATTCAAGCAAGGTGTGGCCTGGAGAAATATATATTAAGCTGCATATTTGTTTTTCCAGCCCTGCTCCTTCAGTGTTTGTGAATGAAGTGCCCTAAAACCTGAAGTCAAAATTATCTTGAATATTTTTTCTTATCTTGCATATTTTCATTGAGTTTGTTGAAATGTTCTGTAGGCACTTGAGACATCTTTCTGTAGCAGGAAATATGTTTGACTGGGTTTTACTGTTTAAATCACAACTGCTGTGTCTGTCTATTAAGGGGGCAAAGAACACTGAACAATTTTCATCACCGCCTCTGTTCCCTCTAGAAACCCAAATATGTTTTCTGTATTTTGTCTGGGAATACTGTTTCTAAGCAGCTGAATGAAAATCAGCTGCATTCATTCACTGTCTTTTTTTGTGTGTCCCATACTGTTGCCTGCAGGCACATGGGATAAGGGAGAATGGGTGGTCTCATCTAGCAGCCATGCAGGTGAGTTTGTCTTGTAAGCTGGTTTCGTACAAATGCAGGTAGCAACCCTTACTCTCCCCTTCCTTCTGTGCAGTTCATTTTCTTGGTCTTTCCAAGCTGCTGTGGGGAAGCAAAAGGAAAGAGGGGGAAGGGGGAACTAGAGCAGAGCTTTCCTGCTGCTTCTTTGGCCTGTGCTGAGCAAGGGTAGGAGGCTGGTGGTAACCAGTCAGCAGCAGCCACCTTCATCCTCTCCGCCGTCTAGCAGCAGTCAGTCTGGATTTTTCCCTAGGACATTGCAAGCTAGAGGAAGAATTCACCTTCTGGGGCTTTGTTGTCCCACGGTCATTTTCCTGTCATTTGAGGAAGGGTGATGTAGGAGAGTCTAGCAAAATGGTTTCAGCCTGAAGACTGCTTCTTGGATCCCATGAAGCTGGTATAAACATATATGATATGGAATGACCTGTGCCATTTTGGCAAAAATTAAAAAAAAAACAATTTTACCTTGTAATTAATTCAGTCACCATCCTCACAAAGGTAAGATATTTGGGTCCACTGACATGAACACTTAGCTGGATGCTGGGGAGGTGACATTTGCAATGCTATGCAGTTTTAGATATATTTTTCTTATGATGAGGTGCATGCATATATGAGCATGACTGATAAAATGAAGAGAGACTGAAAAAGCATAGGGGTTGACACCATAAAATATGAACTAAAAAATCATGGAAGAGATTTAGTGATTGTGTTGTCAAATTAAAACAGTATGTAACCAGAAGCTGAGATAGTATCTATTGAAATTAAGAAAGGTGGTTTTCATTGTTTTTTTTTTTTTCCATGACACAGAGGCATTAACAGATTTTAAACAAATTACTAAATATGGCAAAATAAATAGTATGGTGTTGACTTTTTTGAGAGTTTTTACTTGTTTTTAAATGTAAACTTATTTTTGAATGAAAAATATTTTTAAGATGTAAATGGTAAACAGGGCTGGATATCCTTTCTGAGAATGTTATCCCTTTCATTTGCAGGAGACACTGGTATTAGTATCTCAAAATTAAAACTCAAATATGTTGCATCAAAGGAACACTAGAAATGGAAAACCAGTTCTAGTCAGCAGGATATCCCAAATTCTTTTTGAATAAAAATATATAAATAGATATTGAAAAAGAAAAATGTGTTGATGTTTTCAAAGAGACTTCCAAGGCTTTGGTGGAAGATCATGATAAATTGATCTACTGACATTTATAAAGTAACAGCTAATCAGCTGAGTGACTGTATCTGATAATCAGCATGTTCCCAACTGACTCCAGTTGCCAAGTAAAATGCCCTATTTAAGCTAACCTTCAAGAATATTTTTTCTTTTCTAATTATTTGTTTCTTATTTTTGAATTGAAGGTAAAATTCTGTCCATCTTGTGTTTTGTGAAATCTCAATTTTAATCTTAAACTGCATTTCATTTCACAGGACTCCTTTTATACTTTGACCTTTGTCAATATATTTGGAAACAGAGGCTGCTTTTTAAACAAAATACCAACTGTAGAATAAATATATCTAGACATAAAAGCTGAAAATATTAAAATATGTGATTTACGGATGTTTTTACTGAGGACCTGTGATGCATATCCTACATTAGGCTGTATTTTTCTCCTAATTGCTAGAGTTGTTTAATAATTATACAGCGTGAGGTGCTATGCTAGAGCCTAGATGTTACATACTTCCTGTGTGAATTCAGCCTTAAGACCATAAAGATTCTTAAAACTCACATGCTTAACTTTAAGCATATTAACTTTTCTATTAACTTCGGTGGGATTACTTACTTATTTTACATTAAGCACACTCATAAATCTTTGGGGCTTTGTTTTCTCTCTGCCTCAGATCTTAATCTGTAAAACAGGCACAATGCTATGCAGGTTATAAACTGTTACAGTCAGGAATTCCCAACTCGGTTTTCTCTGGTTGAATTTATAGACAGGATCTAGCACAATGGGACTTTGAATTGCTATGGGACTGCCAGGTGCTGTTTTAAAATGTATATAAATATATGTGTGTGTCTGTGTGCATGTTTGTGTGTATATATATAAATATATATATATTTATACACACATACATATACATTAGAAGCAAAGCATGGTCTCAACAAATCCTTTATATTCCATTACACATAAAGCTTTGTAGTTTGGTTGTCTTTCTACTTTCTCATGGCGAGCATTAGCTTTCTTTTTCGTGTTTATGGCCCCATTTACTTATCCGTACCACTAAGGACTTCTCTTTACATTATCTACATAGGGGCTTATTTTAGTTGGTAAGAAAATGTGCAGCTTACTGATTGCATTTCTAAATTTAATTGTGGTAAGTGTCGTGAAGATGCTAGCTGAAAAGTAAGCTTCTTGGTTTCCTTGCTGTCTCGCTGATAATCTTTTGTCTAGTTGTGTAATGAAGCCATTCTGTGAATAGGCAAACCAGAACAGGCTAAGCCAACGGGTACTTTCAAACTGAGAGACTGCAATTTGTTTGTCAAAGACAAAGTTCTCTGTACCTTGCTGTGAGTGGGCACTAAAAATATGATACACAAAACTATTTTGTAAAAAAATCTGTGCCAGTCTTTCCTAAAAACTTGACAGAACCCTAAGTTCAAAAGCAGCATGTATTTTGTGGAACACTTTTGGTGGGACTTTTTTTGTTAGGTTCTTCTTTGTTTTTAAGTGGCACTTGAACTGCCTATGTTTTAATGAACAGAGAGCAGAGCACAGCATCTTTCATGGACATGCTGCTTACCAAATCTTAGTCTAGGGACAAAAAAGTTCCAAAAAAGAGTTAACTGCTCTGCAGGGTTTAGCTTTGTGGTCTGCCAGTCACATCAGTGTAAACTAACATCAGTGAATTCCCTAGGAGCCAATTCCTGATCTCACTGAAGTCAGTGGAACTTGCACAGAAAGTTTCCGGGCAACACTCCCATTCATTTCTACGAAATTAGAATTTGGCCTTGTTCACTTAACCCACTCAATTTATTCATTGCCATCCACTGACATATAAAATATTTTCTTTCAATAGACCTCCAGACATACAAAAGCCTTACAGTTTTCCATAGTTGTGTGCAATGTGCTCTGCAATTCTTCTCTTTTATAACACAGAGAAAATACCTAAAAAGATGTGTTGTTCTGAAGTGCCATACTTTTTATCATTTATAGTTCAAATTCTCTTAAACTCTTAAAAATCTCATTTTCAAGAGAAACAGACTGGTTCATAAGCCTTTGTCACCTTTGACTCAAACAAATATATGTGATCCCTCTGCATCCAAATTTTTGTGTGGCTTATGTGGCTGTTACAGTAGGTCTCAGGATGCAAGGTGCCAATAACTGACAGTAGTGTCAAAAGAGGAAATATTAAGGTGAGGAGGAAGAAGAGCAGAAAAAGGAGATGACAGCATGACTTTGTAGAAAAAGAGACTGAATAAGGAAATGCTAACTGTGCGTATGGATTAATATATCATATGTGATATTCCAGAATTAGATATACTAGATCCCTTAGATGGATGGATGATTGTCAAGTTCATACTTACAGAAGACATAATTGAATTACTGGGGGAAAAAAAGCTATCTACCTATAACTATAACGTAACTTTGGTGTTAGAAACATGACCTCTGTCCTCTAAATGTGATGTAACATAAGGATTTAAATATCTTAAACCAGTAATTTTAAGGACAAAAATTCTCCTTTTTGCCTAATATGTTTCCATGGTATGCCACCTCTAGTTCATCTTGCCAGCCTAGTTCATCTACCACTTGGCCTCATTAACTGTATTTATCATTACTCTCTTGTGGCTATGGAATGTGCATGTTAGAACAATAAATTGTGAGTACCCAGTTTCATTTTCTCCTGTGTAGTTACTCTCTCCCTGCTGAGAAGATCCTTACAAATGAAGGAAAAATGAAAAATATCCTATAAAACCTTAGTTTTAAGTTAACTTTAAGTCATACATGCTGAATTTCGTTCTTCAAAGTGCTTTGGACAGAAATGAATTTTTTTCAGAATTAATCATTTCAAAATTAATTAAAAAATCCGGGTTCTCTGCATATTTTTTCTGGATTTGTCAATGAAATGAAAGTCCTTGGAATTGTAAAAGGAAAGAGATAGAAGAAAAGTTTAGTATGTGTGAGATTTTTCAACCAAATGTGATATCCTTCTCCCAACTTCTGTGCTTGACTTGATTACTGCTCTGGCATTTGTGTAAGCAAGTGTTCCTGTGATTGGATAAGTGACAAGAAAATTCTTTTTTAGCTAGGTTAAAGTTTTGAGAAGTGTGCAGTTGCCTGAATCTGGGGATGGTGAAACGGATCAGCAGATAATCTCTTTTCCAGGATGTTGTTCGTCTGCAGAATCTACCTGCTAATTTCTTGTGTAAGAGGAAAGATACAATGGCTGTAAGCATAATGTAGGAAGGTTCTGCGCCATCAGCTGCTGGGAGCTTTGTCCTGCTAGATAAAGGGGTGTCAGAGTTCACAAAGTAATTACTACTTAACACTAATGCTCCTATGTTATTGAATTTTAGGATGGGCAGCTAACAGTGTCAGCCCTCCATCTATACCACAGCCAGCACAGAAACCAAACAGCCTGAATGTGAATGCTAACAAGACGCCCGTGAAAGGTGATATATTCATATGTTTTTTCAGTTACTTTGCTTTTCCTRTTTAGTTGTGAATCTTGTATCTTTCTGGTCTTCTCGGTTAATCCATCATAATAAAATATATTTTTATATTAGTTACACATCAAGAATCTTATGCTTACTAATGAATTACTCTGTTTCAGTGTTGGTTATGCATATGGTAAATGTATGTGTGTATGTGGCAGTGGGCTTTGTAGGCTTTAGTGCTGGTAGTATGTCAGGAGAGTAGTTTACTGTGTGATGAGGGAATTGAAACCACAGTTTCTTCTACTACTTCAATTTTGAGTCATAGCATCTTCATGCCCTTAGTCTTAGCTAAACACTGTTTGTTTTGAAGCTCTGGGAGGACATTGTAGCTAAAAAACATGCTACTGATTTGGTAGAAGAGCCCTAACTGCAAATCTCATTGACAACATACATCATTTCAGTAGTTATCTGTTTGAAACTTACTTCACTTGTTGCAACTGAGCTGAGAGTGCGTAGTCCTGCCATCTACTGAGACAAAGCCCCACTGATTTTGGCTATGGCTTTCTGGATAACTGAGCCCGGAAAATGTAGAATCCTTATCGCCAGCGTGTAGCCTATTCTGTGCATTCACAGTCAAACAGCCTACATTAAAGATCTTCAGTGCACAAGAAATGAATGATTATGTATTCCTTCCCTCACCTTCTGGGCTTAAAAGACTGACCTTTCTCTGCCCAGCAGAAGAGGATAGTTAAGAGGTTTTGGGAACTGTTTTGTAACGGAGTGAGACATCACAGCTATAATAAATGCACCGGAAGAAGGAGCAACATTCAGTTACTTTCAAATCTGTGTTTATGAAAGTGACAGATACTCTAGTTTTCCAGACACAAAGACAATAAAAGTCTTGCCATGCAGAGCCTTTTTTTTTTGTCCATAAATTCCTTGGTTCACAAGGAATGCTTTTGCTCAGCGCTGGAGCATTATCTCTCTCAAGTAGAAGACTGCATCATATTTCACTATCAATACAGTACATGTTAGCAGAGGATCACCAAAAAAAAAGGACAAGTGGTGATGCACGATCTTATAGCAGCCAAAGTCACCTCCTCTGTAACTTGAACATCTGCCCATTTGGAATGATAGGAGAAGGTAGGAACCCCTGTGACGTCTATATATCATTATAGACATATAGATGCAATAGTCCAGTGGCAGTAGTCTAGCTAGGCTTAAAGAAACCACTGCTGATATTAGAAACCTTGCAAACTATTGCACAATGCAGGCCCTCACTTCTGTTAACAAAGATAATTGAAGAGTGAGCAAACACCTGGTTGTCAGTGCCACTGCCAGTAATCTGAATCACCTTGCTAGCCTTCARCCCTTGTAGGATTGAGACTTCGTGCTCAGGTGACTGACTTCCTTCTGTTTTGTCAAAAGAAACATCTGTGCATATTCACTGTCTCTCTCATTTTGAGACAACTGATAACTGAAATACTCTTGTAGCTCCTTCAAGAAGATTCAGAGAGGAGAGAAAACAGTTTTGTTTTGACTTAGGTTTCTCCTTTCACACCAACTTCTTTTGGACACCAAAGGCAAATACTACCTTGGAAAGGAAAGGTTCTTTTGGATGGTTCAGGACTACAGGGCATTCAAATAGCAATTTCTGGCTACTTGCCCCAGACTACAGACATGAAGTTGACCACAGATTCACATGTTTGTGAACTTCCAGTGTGTTTACTGCTAGTGCTTCTGACAAGGAGTGAAGCTGCTATCCCTGAAAGGCTCCATCTGGTACAACATGCAGCAGCTTGTTGATAGTCAGTACATGCTCTGTGAACTCATCACTATGATCCTTGCAGTAAAAGTAGAAATCAATCAAAAAGCACAACCTAGTACTAGAAGCTGTACCTGGGACTGGATTGGCAATCAAACATACCCTCTTTCTCCAGCCAAGGCCTTCCCGTTAAAACTTCATTCCAGAGGGGTAATGACATTGTATGGCAGTGCAGGAGGGTCATATACAGGGGGACAGAATGGTCACATGAACTGGATTTAGACTAAGGAATTCAGTCCTGTAAGAGACAAGATGTGGTTGAATCTAAAACTTGCTTCCATTACCTTTTACTTTTTGCGGGCATACAGGTGCGCACACAAGTAAAATACCTTTCACAAAACAAAGCAGTTTCTGCAAAAAGCTAGACACAGAGAGATTATTTCTATTTTTAAATAATTAAATTGTTCCTGTACTTATCATTGCAGGAGCCATATAAAATGCACAGGCAAACAGATGTGCAACATTCATTCTTACAAAAATTTCATATTCTGTTGAAGATAGTTTTTTAAAATGTAATTACGCATTCTGATTGTCTTGTCAGAGGTGCCTTAAATAATAAATTAAACAATACCATGGCATTTGTTTGACCTCAGTCAAATGTTCAGTCAGTTTTGTTTTAAAATAGCTGACAAGTAAATACTCCAAGTTTGTACTTTTCTTTTTTTTTTTCTCCAGATCCTGCAAAGAATCCTAAAGATTTGACTGCCTGGTTTAGTCTCTTTGCTGACCTTGACCCATTATCCAATCCTGATGCTGTTGGGAAAACTGATAAAGAACATGAATTGCTTAATGCATGAGTCAGCTGCCTATGGTAACTCACATTCTTCCATTCATCAACACTATTTTGGGGTTTAAAAAACTAAATGAAAATCAGTATGCTGTTGTGAAACTATAAAGTATGTGCCATGATAATAAAACTAAAGGAATGAATCCCCTTTTATATAGGTATAGTTATTGGCTCTTGTTTTGTATAAAGAATTCGCATTTATTTTCTATGTGGATTTACAAAAATGAGGTTAAGAATTAGGGCAGATTTCTTGCCAAATTAAATTATTTCATGAAACAGTGTCTTTGCCTGAGGTGATGCGGAGCTAACGCTGGAGTGAAATACAAATTGCAAACCTATTTTTTTATAATGTTTCTTGAGTAAATCAAAAAATTTATGTAACTGAGGAGACTGCATGAGTCAAACATTTACCATGTATATAATATATATATTACTGCTGTGTTAAGATGTCAGCTAAATTTGTTTTGTTAGTACTCAGTGAAAAATCTGTGCTGGGGCTAATTATTGAAGAAATACATTTGGGTCTATGCAGTCATGGAAATTGTGCCCCTTCTGATTTAAATTATTAGACAAGCTGCACTACATAGAAGAAATGGCCAGAAGGCTTCTTTACTGAATTTTTCCATTGTACTGACAGAATTTGCACCTGTTTGCAGAAGTTTCTTGCAACTGATGATTTACCATGCCTTTAAAACATACATATTTCTGTTTAGAGTATTTTTCATCAAATTTATTTCTGCAGCATGTGTTATGTTGAGCTTGTTGTGACATTAACTCTTTAATAAAATGATTTTGACAAAAAAGACCTTTTATCCCCACTGGAATGCTGGTGTGAGGTTGAACTGGTATGTACCAAGCATCTGAAGATAAAGTATATGACCAGTTTTTAAGCAGTACCTAATAATACATATCACTGACTCACACTGTTTCTGAATAGTAATACCGTAAGACAGTAATAGAGCTTAAACTCACTCGATGTCCYTTTGCTTCCCCGTTTACAGCAAAAGAAAATAAAAAAGACACATCAGCAGCCTGTTAACATAACAAGTTCTGCAGATTTGTTTATGCATTGAATAAATTGCAAAGCAGGTATTATAAAATTTGGCCTTTTTTATTTAGCTGATTTCCTTTTATGTAGGTGCAGTTTTTCCACCACCAGTTCACTGTATCCTCAGTTAATTCTTGCCTCATAGTCAATTAGATAACTAAGTATCTGTATTAGAAACCTCAAAATAACTATATAAAAACAGAAGGTAACTGAACTGATCTGCTTCTCAAGCACATCAGAACATCATTTGAAGGCTGTACTGAGCAGAATTAATCTGCCTTTGATAGCTTTTTGTCCAACAAAGAACATACGTGCTATCTATCAGTGGAATGATGAGTTGGACTGACTGGAGTCCATATGGCTGGACCCTCTGCAAGTCTTAAACACCTCTTGCCAAAACTGTAGTGTTCAAAACCCTGCTTAAGGTGCCACATAGTTTGGAAATCTCAAGGTACTTCAATTTTTGCCTGAGAAGTTCTTCAGATGCTTAACCGTCTCTTTTTATATATAAGGGGAAAGGACAGCCTGGTCTTCCCTGGGGGACCCAAGCTGGTCTCTAGCACTGAGGCCATTTGAACTTATGGTAATTAAGAAATGTAAGCTCATGTAGACATGGATGCCTAACTATATCTAAAGATAATACTTAATTCCTTCCCCAGTATTCCCTACTGTTTGGTACTGGCAGCTCCTTGCTCAATAAGCTCTTGTCTGTGAAGTCTTTCTGAGATGCACAACTTTGCTTGGGCATTAGGAGGGGACCCTGCACTTCTGAATTTGGGCTGCAATGTCTGGTAGTAAATAAGGCATCTACAAAGTGGATTAAACTGGGAAATAACTAGCATTTACACTTAGCTGCATTTATACTTACAAGTGCTAGTATGCACTCATAACACAGGATGTTTGTGTGAAATCATCTTCATCTCAAACTGTAATTATCTACACTGCCAGAACTGTTGGGAACTCAAGAGACAAACAGTCTGCTGGCATTTTCAGCCCAACTTGATCACCACTGAAATCATTGAACAGATTCTTGCAACTGTAAACAAGTCTGTAGTAGGTAAAGTTGCTCTAGATTATGTTTCTTTATAGTTATTAAAACACTTGTGGACAATTTGCTTTAGCATTTTTAGTAGCTAGAGCAGCTCTGATAAAAGCAAAGATGAGGCCATAGTGGCTTCAAAACAGCTAATCGACTGCTCTTTAAGGCTGAAATTTTTTTATGTTTGTTTCTTAGGTCACAGATTCTAGACTTCAAGATAGTAAAAAAAAAAAAAAAAAAAAAAAAAGGAAGAAGAAAGAAAAAGGGCCTCCTGACTTGATTTGGCCAATTTAATCACAAGTTCAGCTAAAGATATGCGTTACTCTGAATCCTTATCATGCTTTTAGGTAGAAAAATAGCTGAATGGTCATCCCTATTACACAAGCATAACCGCAACTGCAGTTTTTTTCCTTTTCCCCCCCCCAAAATTGCAATATCAATTAGTTCATATTATGCATTAATTTCCTCTAATATATGATTTTTTAAAATAAAGTTAGCTTTGAATTCTTAGCTTTTAGCCTATGCAATTTTTTCACACTTTTAAATTAAAAAAGAGCCAGAGGTATTTAAAATGTAATTATTTATATTAAAGAGAAGCAGTTGAAGTCCCTGTGTACAATGGATTATGATCATGAACGTTTTTTAAATTTAAAACTAGAGCAAGAAAGGTAACACTCTGCAAATAGGCATTTTTCAGGCAAAACCCTTAATTACAAAGTTACATACAGTAATAGTTCACTACAAATAGTGAAGTCATGGCATGAGCTGAGCTACAAAGTAACTCAAAGCCAGCGTGCGGTTGTTATAGGATTTTCTATGATGTGCATACAGGCCCAGCAGCAACTGGGACAACAGGGTAGTTAATCATTCTGATAAAATTATAGATTGATTGTTTTGCACAGCATAACATTCGTCTTGATTTCATGTGCCTGATCATATGTGTGATTTCCAGTTGCATATTCTTATTTTGTAGTGGACTTTTTTAAAATAAAAATAGCTGCAGAACCCCTATAGCAAGAAAAAACAGTGGTAATTGATGAACTGTCTTTATCATGAAGTTTATTAAAGTTGATGTAATTGATTTTGGTGAGTCTGGGTTTCTACAAATCTAAGAACAGCTGCTTCAGGGGAATTGGAGTGTGCACCTTGGGAATTGAACCACTCATGGGGAAAACGGACCAGAAACTTTTTTTCTGACCTTCTTAAGTGATCAAGATTTACTTCAAATGTAGCAGAATACGACTCACTGTGTTCCCTTTTGCTTTTTCCATATCCAATTTTGCATGGGCTTGAAAGTGATGACTTTAGAAGTAAGACTGCTTTGCCAAAAGCAGCCACCTGCCTTCCTCCCCCAAAAACTTTTTTCTAAATGGGTGTCCTTTAAACAATAGGGGCAGATAATATTATTTTCAGGCCCAAAAAACAGTGTCCACCTAGCATATGGGTATGCAGGCCTCCTACTCACTCTGATATAGCTGCTAATGTAGCAATGGGTGCAGGTAGTCCATGTCTTCTTAGCCATCAAGCCCTTTTGTTGGTGACACAGACTGGTCTGAGATGAGGTAACTGGGCCTGGCTCAGTGCAGAGGGTGATGAATTTCAGCAGCAGCCAACCCGTTGCAAGCTTAAAACTGAGCAAATTATTGGCAGAGGGAGGTGTTTGAGGARATGATTTCCTCTCTTATGAGGACAGGCTGAGAGAGCTGGGCCTGTTTAGCCTGGAGAAGAGAAGGCTGAGAGGAGATCTTATCAACRTGTACAAGTATCTGAAGGGAGGGTGTCGAGAGGATGGGACCAGACTCTTTTCAGTGGTGCYSAGYGACAGGACGYGAGGCAAYGGGCACAAACTGAAACACAGACAGTTCCATCTGAACATGAGGAAATAGTTCTTCACTGTGAGGGTGACAGAGCACTGGCACAGGTTGCCCAGAGAGGTTGTGGAGTCTCCTTCTCTGRAGATATTCAAAACCCRCCTGGATGCAATCCTGTACAACGTGCTCTAGGTGACCCTGCTTGAGCAGGGGGGTTGGACTAGATGATCTCCAGAGGTCCCTTCCAACCTCAGCGATTCTGTGATTCTGTGATGATGAAGAAGCTCTAGCACCCTCACTTGTTCCTCCATTGTCCATCTCACACCTTGCAAAGCCCTGACTCAGCCCAGCTTTGCAAGCAGAACACCAACAGGACTGGGAGGCCCCGTGTGCCAGCCTGGAGAGCAAGCAGCTCCACATGACAGAAAGCTGGCACCACCAAGGCCACAAGGTCACTGTGACCCAACAACCAGCAGCTGCCTGACCAGGTTTGCTCCACGTGGGAGTAGCAGCAGGCCTACAAACTGTGACAGTGCCAGGATCTGGACCTGGAGCGGCGCATGAGAGCGAAGGTGGATGTGAGAACACACAGGCTATGTAGCATGATGGGTTTTCTTGGGGCTGAGCATCAGGTGCTGCAGCAGGTGCTGGGAGATGCTGGATGAGCACTGCTGAGCTGTGGCTGGTGGTTGTACTGTCCGTGCTTGTTGCCAAGAGGAGCCTCTTCCCAAGTACATGGGGTGAGATAGCTCCAGGGCAAAGGAAAAATGAACCGGATATTTCTTTCTTCTCTCAGTGCACTTTCTCAAGTCCATTTCAAAGAGTAACACCAAGACACTGAGAAAGTGAGGGCCCAGCTGCCCTTCTGAGGTTCCTCCTTACTTTTTCAAGGTCCCTTCACCATCTTCCCAGCATGCAGTTGCTGCTTCCTCCAGCACCCATCTGTTTTGTCCTGCCCTGGGACAGGCCTGCAATGACCAGCGAGGCCCTGCTGTACTGCAGGCAAGCAGCGACCTCCTCCATAGGTAAGGACTGTTTGCAGGAGCTGAGCTTCCACCACAGTAAGCCAAAGACCTCCAAGGACCCAGCACCCTTCCAGGGTTTTAACACTACAGGTGTACAAGCTGAGCCCTCACTGCAGCCTAGGCACACTAGCGCATCTAGAGTTTACTGTAACCTCCYAAGTGTTTAGCCTGCTTTTACAATTTATGCTCTTTGTAAATGCCTTATTTTTAAATAAGCTACCATATGGGAAGGCAGGAAGAAGATCAACCACTAAGCTTGCCAACAGCCAAATAGCAGAGGGTTTGCCTCTATTGAGAAGCAGAAATGCTGAAACAGTCTAGCACTGCATTGACAAACAGGATACAAATGAGCTGCTTCTCACTGTTGGGACTACCATCCTTGCTTTTTGCATTTGTTTAGAGTGCAGAGTCTAATTAAGATGCCCAATAGTGAGTGAGCCTAATAACACAGGCAAGGAACCAATGCTGTGTTTTGATTCCTGCACACACGTATATTCCAGACTCCCAGCAGCTACCGAAGGACACAGGAACAGAGCCTTACCGCTATTTAGTCCCTCTGACAACTAAATACTATTAAGAAATCTATGCCTCAGCCCTTCAGTAAAGGGTTTGCTATCTATCTATCTGGCTTGGTTTCCTTACTGTTCTCTTGCTGGACAGTAACCAAGGGTACCATAGCCAAACAGGCCCTGCAGGTTCAGCAAGTTTTGACTTCAGTCACCATCAGCCCTCAATCTCCAAAGTGGACTGGCTTTGTAGTCAATCAGAACATTAACCAGGTGTTTATTAACAGTGTTCTCCTAAGCAGAAAATTGACTTTTCCACTCATTTACTAATTATAAACACATATAATGTTCCCCTTATGTAACACAAGGTATCTGCCTGCACAGGAAGCCCACCACGAAGCAATGAGATTGCCGTCTGCCAAGGAGCTGTGTACGAGTCCCATCAGGTGCATCATCTCTGACTCTGGTCTATGGTATCGAAAGCATGCTGTGCCTGACCTTGTAACTAACCTGAAGTGGAAAGGTGTGGAGTTTTGGCTGCTTAAAAAAAAAAAAAAAAAANCTGTGGCTTGGAGGTGAAAGTCTGGCTCATTTTACCAGCCAAATATTTGAGCTAGTTGCTTTTGGAATCATTATGGGGTAATGAATATACAAGAGGAAAAATAGCAGATAGATAAGCAATTTAAGAAGTGACTGCGGACCTACCTAAGCTAAGTAAGCTGAATTCTGCCAGCCTTCTCTTTAAATAAAAGTCTTTCCTCTAGCCCAGAAACCTAGTCTGTAGTGTGTTGCGTTTCTATTTTGGACTCCCATAGCTGTTATGGTAGTAGGAAAGGCTTTGGGACAGGTGCTGGAAGCCATGTTCTTCATGAACAGGCTGGAAAGAAAAAAAAAGAAAGAAAAAAGAAAAAAAAAAAGCCCACTATGCAATGAAATCATCAGCAGTGTTTCCACCTAGGCAGGCAGAGAACAGCTGGCTACAGGAAACGAGCCTGCTGAATGTAGCAGCGCAGGATCAGAAATGGAAAAAACAAAACCCGAGACATTATTATTCCAAGTACTATCCTTAGAATAAACCCTTGGCACATGAAAAACAGAAATTAAATGACAGGCCATTAAACCAACTGCTTTGCTATCACAGCTGCTTCTTTTCCTGATCATCCCTATGTAGGTATCAGAGCTTCACCACACAAGAGTTTGACAACACAGGGCGATAGCCTGAGCGTGGCAGGGTTTTAGTTTAGTTTGGCTTGATTTTTCAAAATGCGACAGAGATTCTGAAGAGCAAGACAAGCCCTGGCAGGATTTTTGTGGTCTACAGCATCTTCAGCTTTCTGTGAGCTTGTCACTGGCCTTGGTGACCCCAGCCAGGACTGCAGCTGAGCCCAGGCCCCTTCACAGGGCACAGGTACATAAGCATCCTAACCCCCGCTAAATTTGGGTCACCACCCTCACACTACCAGCCCCATGGTGTCATACCAGGCCCTTTCCAACTGAAAGAAGAGGCCTGTAATGGCTCTGATTGATTTGGCTGAAAAAACTTAAAAAAAAAAAAAAAAAAAAAAAGTTTCAGCTGGTTCAGTGCTACAGGAGCACACGAGTGGCCGGGAAGCAGCAGCCACACAGCGCCGGGGTGCTGCAGCTCCTGCAGCTGGTAGCAGAGGCCCCGGGAGGGCCAGGATCAAGCGCTCACCCCTGCTCGTGGCCAAAGCACTGTCTAGGCTAGCACTGAGATTTTCACAGGCTTTAATGCTCTTCATTTAAGAAAACAATAATTACAAAAAGCCCTGATGATCGAGTGAACAAAACTCTCAGTCTGTTCGTCCTTAACCTTCCCTTTCTTCCCATGCTGAGTACTTAACAGCTTTTGCTTTCATTTTTAAAGGAAGTGATTCAATTCTCTTTGGAGGTAAAAGACCTCTTGGCTTCACTGACCTTTGCCTCTTAAGCTAGTTATTACTGCTGCGCTTTAAAGGCTAGAAAGACCTCAAAGAGTGTATGATGTCCAGCTCACGGCTTGCAATTTAAGCAGTGGGAACTTTGCCAAAACAACGAAAATGGGCAACAAGCTTAAAAAGCAAACACAGACCTTTAGGGAGAAAGGTTGCAGTAACTGCTTCAAGACCCCTCTCCCCCACCCACAAGTTTTAACAGCCCATTCTGTTAGCAAACATTAAGTGAAATTGGAAAAGAGTAAAAATCCATAATGGTTTATTTTCGTACTTACTTGAGATTTTGAGGAGCATTTTGCACTGTCCGGCCTAGGGTTCTTTAAAATGAACAGTACAGCTTGTTTGTAAGTTTTTTGGGTCATTCCCCMCCCCCTCCATAAACACATGAAGTATCTAATGGAGGGCTTCATTGATGCTGAAGTACATAATGTTGTTTTCTTTGATGGTTGTTAGAGAAAACAAAAAAAAAGGAAAGTGTTTTAAGGTATAGGAAAGTGCTTTTACGGCCCCAACGTAAGTCCTTGTGTTCTGTAACATTGCCAAAACAAAACAAGTTGCCTTCCGCGGTGAAGACTTAGTCCAATGTACACACCACCAGCATGGGGGGGGGGGGGGGGGGGGAGGGATCTTGATTAAGTTGCTTCAGTTGCTGCACCAGGGCCTATGAAAGCCCCATGACTCAGAGCCTGGACGGTTCCTGCACCCCGCTTGCTGCCAGCCTGAAGCAGTGACAGGGTGCTGCCTTCCTTAAGGCTGCAGGAGACCAGGTCAAATCCTCGATTTGCAACAAGCCCCAGGAAACCTATCATCTCCCACCCATAAGGGACGGCAGCCGGCAGGCGCACAGAAGGGGGATGGAAACTCTGGGGATGGTGTACGCCTGCTCAGCAACGGTGGTGACGTGCCACAGGCAGGGCTGCCCTCAGAGGCCTTGTCCTGAGGAGGAGGCCGCGCTGCAGGGCTGGGCTGCAGGGGAGCCCGGGGCCCCTTACGGAAGCTGGGCTGGCAGAGACGGGCAGTGCAGGAGGTACACACAGTGGGATGAGCTGCGTGCTGTGGGACAAGCTGCGTCAGCAAGCAAAGGAGCTTCAGAAGGAGGTCACAGACCAAGCGGCATCAAAAATGACAAAAAGGGGCTTGACCAGATCTTCTCTGAGACCCTGCAGCTATGAGAATGCACCCCCCAACTGTACTGAAGGAGGGGCGGGTGGTGTCCATGTTATCGGCTTGGGAAATGGAGACTGTCATGGTGGCAGAGACTGGAAGTTGGTGACTTCTGGCACTTCGTGGCTCTTCCTGACTCTGGCACTTCTGTGACTTTATGGCTGTTGCCCCACCTGCAGATTTGCAACTACAGACAAGTCAGTACCCTGGTTGCAGGTGAGGGACTGGGAGCTCTGTCCTGCGAAGCACCCAAGCTAGCTGATCCTCCTCAAGGATCAAGGACTGCTAGGAAGAGATGGGATCCAATTGACCAAGTGGGGTAAAAGTATCTTTGCCAACAGGCTGGCCAACCTGGTGAGGAGCCCATCATTAGCCTAGGAATGACAGGGGAGGGAGATGATGACCCACAATCATCAAGTGAGAAAGTGGTGGAACAGGTTGGCAAGCAAAGGGTGCAGGGTGATGGGGACAAGACAAACCTCAGGATTAACAAAACAGGGCTAAAGGGGGCCCACCCCAGGTGTATGCACACAAATAAGGAAGTGCTGAGACAACAGCATTATGGGGAAGCTCTCAAACCTGTTCTGGGAAAGCAGCACAGCTGAGCACCTCTCTGCAGTGCCTGTATACTCATGCACATAGCCTGGGGAACAAACTAGAGGAATTAGAGGTCTACATGCAGTTGCAGAGTTATGATCTTGGGATCACAGAGATGTGGTGGGACAGCTCACATGGCTGCAGTGCTGTCATGGATGGATACAGGCTCTTTAGGAAGGACAGGCTGGGATGGCAAGAAGGGGCAGTTGTTCTTATGTGGGAGTGCGGCAGGAACACATGGAGCTCTGCCTAGGGATGGGTGATGAGCCAGCTGAGAGCTTACGGGTCAGGCTTAGTGCACATCCCAACATGGGTGACATCATGGTGGGTGTCTGCTACACTGTACTTACAAATAAAGAAGAACTAGTCAGGGATGTGAAGACGGGGGCAGCCTTGGCTGCAGTGACCATGAGATGGAGGAGTTCAAGATCCTGAGAAGAGGGAAAAAAGCAAAAAGCAGATCACAACCCTGCAGTTCAGGGGAGCAGACTTTGGCCTCTTCAGGGACGTGCTTGGAAGAATCCCATGGGATATGGCCCTGGAGAGAAGAGGGGTCTAAGAGCGTTGGTTGATTTTCGAGGATCATCTCATCCAAGCTCAAGTCCACCCCGATGAGCAGAAAATCGAGCAAAGGTGGCAGGAGGCCTGCATGGATGAACAAGGAGCTCCTGACAAAACTCAGAACTAGCACCATCTGGGTACTCTGTACTGGGCTTCTCTCCTCTCTACTGTTTTGCTTTTACAAATACTGCATTACTCCTAAAACTAAGGCCTGAAACCCAAATGTCCAGGGAGGCAGGCTCAGTAACTCTCTATCCCAGCATATATTTACTGTTTTCCATAAGACAGACTTGCAARTGTGCAGCCTAGAAAAATCAGTAGTTTGTAGTGAAATTGGTCACCTTCCTGAAAAATCAGAGAGCTGGACAGAAATTCACAGTGGGAACTGGAGCCCAGAGCTTCCATCCCTCAAGTGACTATCCTCCCTGCCACGTTATCACCAAAACGGTGTTACTTCCCTCAGCCTTTTGGGAGAAGGGACTTTAAAACAGGATCTCATCTGGTGATGTTAATATGGAGTAAAGCACCTAACTCACTCAGGAATTTCTTTATGAAAATTGCCACCTTGAAGCTTCTATGGTTTACTTCCAGTTTTAAATAAGGTGGGAGATTTACTATGATGTACCAAAATCCTAAACAAGATGATCTGGTGGCAGCACATTTTCTTTAGTATATTTTAGGCCATACAGTTTATTCTATTGAATTAGTCATGTGCAGTCAATAGCAAAAATTTTAATGGAAATGTGCATAACTGGCAACTGACAAACAATCCTTCCTTTATCTACGTTAAAAAAATCACTGTTGTGCAACAGAACCTTTTTATGTTAATAACCAATAAAGGTGAACAGGTTTCCACTGCCATATATTACATGTAATTGCACATAACAATTAACTGCCTCATCACTGCATAATACTGGTTAACTTCAGAATTGCTAGGTCACTCGGCTTTAGTGTATCATCTCAATTTCAGGCACTTCTCCAGTAGCAGGTTAAACTCCAAAATTTTGAGTGACAGTTACTGACACAAAAAGATGTACTATTGATTTAGTCATAAAAGTCAAATTCCTCTTTCCGTTTCTATTGTTTCTTAACATTTACGTAAACCCCATAGAAGATCAGACAAGCTGCAACCACTAAGCTTGCACCCCACCTGAAGATATCCATTATCTCCAGATATTTGTATGACATTTATGACCTATGATTTATGATTCTGACAACTCTATTCAACAGTCCCTAAACCTGAAGGCACATAAATCTTTATGCACTTCAGTTTCCTGCAGTGCATTTCCACAAGCACCTGTGCCGCAGGGCACCCGTGCAGCTACCAAAGACCTCAGACTGCTGGGATGTGCCACACCAAAGCATTCACAGGATTTCCAAACAAGGTTTTTTCCTGCRTGTCTAGTCTGTTGTCCAGTCGAGTAGGTACATTTTCTCATTTAGTGGATATGGTCATTTGCCACTTTCAAAAACAAACTATACTACAAAGATATATTCAACAGCCTAGCAGTTAGGATGCCACCAAAGAGACCCAGATTGGAGACTATAAATGGCTTAATTCGGAGAAAGAATGACACTTACCCATGTCTATTCCCCTTTGGAGAGTTAACGCATCCATGTCCTTCCCAGCCCAAAGTGCACCCTGCACAAATGCAACAGTGTACTGCAGAGACTGTTCTATAGCTTAGAGAAAGAAATATTCCTCAAGGGCATACATACAAGTCTGCCCTCCAAATCAGGTACAGACTTGGTCTAGGCCACCTTTGCACTCCTACAGCATAGGAGGTGAAATTCCTACTCCAACCATCTTTTCTTTTCAAGAGTTTACATATTCCCCTCCAGAACAGGGTCCAAACAGAAAGTCCTCCCTGGAAGGAAGCAGGTCTCTCAGGTACTAACCTCTCAGAGCGGCAAACCTTGCTCCTTGGCATTTTCCACTAGAATAGACAACACTCACATTCACCACTGTATCCAATTTCATTTCAAGAACAAGAACCCCTTGAATGAGGCAGCAGTTCTTAACACACACACCCACACACACCATACGCATCCATCCCAAATGAAACCATGCAATGAAAGTCTGTATTATGGACCCTCTCTGCATTCTCAGAAATCAAAATAAGGCTAAACCTGACACTTCCTATTTTTTCAGTGACTGATATTGCAGTGCTAAATGTTTTTCAGAGTTTTGGAAGGAGGAACAATGAATTAGAAGAGTCAATACAAAGGAATCACTAACGCAGAGTCAGATATTTGCTCTTCTGTTAAAAATTTAATAACTTAAGGCAACACCTTACTTTTTTCTTTTCTTTTTCACAAGTTCTTCCTTCCTGATGCAACATGCCCAAAGATATCACCAGTCTTACGGAAAGGAAAGCTGTTCTCCCTGAGAAACCTCTGCATCATAAAGACAGGGCGGGACTAGAAATTCTTATCTAAATAGAAGTCAGAAAGGAATAATTGTACCACTTAGACATTTGGCATGAAACTTTAATAGGGAGTCTAATTTCTTCCAGCTCTCTCCTCACTGATGAAGAACCTCTTTCCGCAAGTAATTCACAGAACCCCCTTTAGATCTCATCTCCTAATTCAGTAACCAAAGATATACACCTAGAATTAGTTAGCACAACTACTATTCCTAGCAGTCTGGATTTAGATACACTGTTTACTTACAGATTATTTGAGGAGCTAAAAGTAAAAATAAGGTTACAAGAAACAGGTTACCATGGGCATTACTAAACATGTTGCCCTGAGCAAACCCTACTTCCCAAAGAACAGCTGTACAAATCAAATGAACTGCAAAGTTTAACCACACATTTCACTATGCACATACACCCCCAAAAGTACAGAACTCATTTTTCTACAGGCACAGTTATAATTGTTCTTCATTAACAAGCTCTGTCTCTAATTCCAGAAAAAAAGTTTACACAACTTCCCATCTCCCAGGTCTTCAGCTCCTCTGCAACTGGGCTTCCAGACTACAGCTCAAGGCAGCCAATTTTAAAAACAGAACTTGTTAAAACCTAAGATAAAACTTCAAATTCTTCTTAAAAAGGGGCCATCTCTCTTCCCAGCTTGATCTGATTGCTATTCTTTCTTGTTGCCAATTGAATTAGCAATGTTATTTGCATATTTGCTCACTACCAGTAAGGTCTTTACTGAGGACATGCCCTACTTTCTTGATCAACATTTTCATACTAGCCCTACTTGAGTGATACATTATTTCTGTGACCCATTGCACTCTAAAAAGGCACCGCCTACTCTTGTTTCTTGTCATCTCTCCAAATTTATGGTGTTACTGAAGAGGTGACAAAAATCAAAACAACTAAAAAGCTATTCAACCACCTCTGCTTTACTGGATGCTTCACTCAAGTGTGATGCAAACCAAACATTTTCAGAAACCAGAAATTATCTTCAAAGAACTATTCCAGACAGCTAAAAAAGTGTTAATTAATTGCCTAGTTAAAAATATTACAGCATGCTAGTTTTTACTGATGCAAGTATGCTTCAAATAGTTAAAAAATACCTCTGTAAAGTCAGCTGAAATCTAGAAAACCCAACATAATCATGAGTTAGCAATGCCTATAAGATCATTGCAAATGTCTTCCCTAATCTACACAATAAAGGCATTTCAACTTTCACAAATTGATTCTTCTTCCTAAATCCTTTGTAAAATAATCTTATTTTAAAAATACCATGGCCTGAAAATCCATCTTTGCAAGTTGGCCCCAGTACCACACTAGCTTTACTGCTAAAATAAATCCAAATTATAAGTCTAATAATAAAATAGATCTGAAACAAAGCAAGTATGAATTTAGTTATCTTCACTTTCTAGCTATTTCAGTTTAGTATTCCACATCTGTTACACTTAAGTAGCTCATTACAAAATATTTCCTGTGTAGGTATTTACTAACTGGAATTAAATCACTCTTCAACTGTTAAGTTAAACACATTGAGCTCCTATAAAATTTTACTATATATTTTTTCCAGTACCTCACTCATTCCTATAGCTCTTCCCTGAACTTTCTCCAACATTTTACAATCTCCGTTGAACTAGATAATTTTCCAGGACTGGTTACACTAATGCCAAATAGAGGCAAGATATACATGTTTTAACTGCATGATGATGTTTGATCAAATGACTTTCTTTAGACAAGCACCACACTATGAACAGCTGTACATGTGCAGCCCATTAATGAATGTACTTTCTCAGTTTTCACTCACTTCTTCCTTGGATTTAGGTCCTGGAAACACATTGCAGGAAATATGGTCATTTTCTCCCAATTGTGTAGCTTCAAATTTCAGCTTGCACGGCTTCATCTTGCAAAGCAAACCAGGCTGTTTTACAACAGTGATTGATTTATACTTCTACTAATCTTTTGTCATCTTCAAGCTGCTTGGATTTTACTTTAGGTAACAGATTACAGTATCAATCCGTTATGATGGAGTAAGGCCAAGAGCTAGTCGGCAAAGTCTCAGTGGTCTTTGCTTGCAGCTGCTGTCTTGTCGGCCAATGTCTCTAATTCATTCAATTCTTTATGTTTATTTTGTATTATTTCAGGCTTAAGTTTAAATACTATGAGATATCAAGGCTCTACCCTTGGGCCAATATCTGGCCCTTGARCTATTTTGTCAGGAAACCATAAATCATTTCCCTGACAGCACCCTGCTTCCTAAAACAAGCAGGTCACTATCTGTTCCCCACTAGCCTCCAGTGTACGTAGCCAAGAGCTCCCCTTACACTGCCCACTGAGGTCTCCGAGTCCACTTCCACAGCCATGAATTGCTGGATAATGCAACAGTCAAGTCAAGCAAAATTCTTAAGTCACAAAGCAGAGACATAAGGCACTTATTTCATTACAGCTCCACTCCTGGCACTTTTAATACTACTCATCTTGATGGCTTTGAGGAAGACGCGTGCAGTGAATTGCACTAAGGACAGAATTCAAGTGGAAGCTGCATGTTACAGCAACCAGAAACTAACGTGGCAAGTGCCTAGCTTCCCAGCAATGGTGAAAATTTGACCTGTGGCGCAAGTCGTATGACATCTCAGGATCAGCTACAGGCTCCTGTCAAAGTAATTCTTGGGAGAGAATCTATCCTTGTGTGGAAGGGCACTGAAACTGCTGCAGCCACATCCATTTTGAAGGACACCACAGTCACAAATCTTTTCCTAATAAGTCATGTAAGCTTATGATGAAATGACTGAAACCAAGACGTTTCTGACTTAAGTACACCAAGCACTTTCASAGCAGGGTAGGATACTACATCTTTGCAGCTCCAGACTTTCAGTATTTAACTTTCAGTTAATGTTTTCAACACAATCACAGGCAAAACTCTGTAATCTTTGGTGTGCTGAAAACTTAATTTTCCACTTAGTGATAATAAGCATTAAGCCATTCTTACTGATTATTGCAATATTGCTCTTCAGTAAACACTGACTTTGGAGGATTTACATGTATTTAAATATTCTTCTTCTTTCTTCCTCTTCCTCCCCTCTCTATCTGGAAAGAATTATTTTGCAAGTCAAATGACAATCATTTGACTCACACAAAACAACATGAAACCAAGACTGTCAGTAGATTTATACCACATCCTTTAGGGTTTTAGTTTAGTTTCACATAGTGAAACATCTAATGGCTTTCATAATTTTGAACAGATAATGCTGAAATTGGGCATACCACAAACACAGCAGTGGATATGCATTTTCCAATAATATTTAACTGATTTTTTTTCCTATTTTCTGAAGAGAGAAAAAACTCATTATGTGCAGAAATAATATGCTATTTTTAGCATGTTTTAGATTTTAGCTTGTTTAGCAATTTTTCCTCCCTAGAACATAGTGTTATGCAAAAATCGATTCATAAGAGATTATCTTAGCTTAGGAGACACAGCATACTAGTCAAAGATACGTGGTTAACATTATTCTAGATGTAAATTTGGAACAATATTAAACTTTAATCTCATTCTATGGTGTTTTATACACAGTTTCCAAAACAAATATATGAACCATTGCTTTTGTGTGCTCCCCCCCCCCCACCATTTTTTTTTACTAATAATTTTTATTTAAATAAGACACAGGAACTTCTATACTGAAAAAAATACAAAACAAAAGCCACACTTTCCTCGTGTAAAGCAATATTGTGTGATAACTTGAATACTGTTCAGCACAGTGGCTAGAAATAACAGTACAACTATGTACAAAACTTTAAACAATATCTGACAAATTTCTACAGCTTGATGTAGAATACAATTGAGATAAACAACTGCTGGGAAATTTACATGGCAAAGCATTAGCTTTAACACATTTGGTTCAAAACCTTCAAACCTGCTAAGAACAAATGTGCAATATAATTAATATTTAGTTTCTCATGGAAAAATAAAAAGAACATGTCATGGCATTGCAAATATTGTACAGAGTTCATCACTGATCTAAAAACCACTCATTGTATCCCCTGGTAAGCTAACACCAGTAACTGAGACTACAATTTCTTATCTGGACACAACCAGAGCATAAAAAGGTCATCATACTGCAATGTTAATCTAGAAGGTAAAATATTAAAAGGAATTGATACTTACATCACAAGTACTTTCTCCCCTTTATCTTCAGTCTATAAAATATATAGTGTTTTCACCTAGGCCTGAGATTAGTAGGGTTAAAGATGGCTGCTGTGTTTCAAGAAGGTTTTTCACATGAAAAKGGTTAGAGACAGACCTCTCCCTCCTTGTACATTTTCTGCAAGGGGAGTCAAAACCCAGTAACTTTTATAGGCTGCAAATTCCACCTTGTGAGACAGTTTCAGTGAAACTTCGTAATAAAGAGGAAACTATGCTTCTTCATCTCCAAAGCAAACACATATTTAGTGAGCAGTTATTGGCGGCTTACTCTAACCCCCCTCCAACCTCATCTTCAAAAGAAAAAAAAAATAATGGAGTGAGTTTAAATGCTCAGTAGCTGCAGGCTACTAATCTCCTCAATTCCTGGAAAAGGTGAACCTTATTCTCTTAGGAACAGACAGCATAAATGTAGTTCCACTGAGCTGAAAGCAATGGAGCAAGAACTTCAAGTTTATTTTGCCTCTGGGGTCCTCTTTGTATCACAGGAAATTATCTCTGAAAGCAATGCTCTTGTTGTTCCAGTACAATAGAAGACCACTACGAAACAGTTCTTGCCATGTACTATTTTGAGAAAGCGTCCAGCCTGCAAAATCAGGATTATTACCAGGATTTTTTTTATTCACATATAAGGAGGGGAGAAAAAAACACTTTTACACAGACAACTTAAGTAACTGAAAGTTATGGGAGAAACTTTGATTAAGTAACATGAACTTAAAACTATTGTTTTCCCCACCCCTCTTTAAAACACCCACTTGCTACTTTTGGACTTAAATCCACACACTATTACTCACTACATAAATAAAACGCTGCTCATCTAACACTGCTTAACAAAATCTGAAAGCCTATTTCCAACCAGCAAATGAATGAACATTTCCAAAAGAGAAACTAAACATTAATTTGACTTTTAGTCSGTAACAGTAGCATTTCACATCCTTAACTGCCAACAAAATCATGAGAGGAAATCCCCATCACCCCCTGTGAAACCTGAAAGAATTTCTGTAGTTGAACAAAAACATTCTTGTCTTTCAAAATCCTTTCACGCACAACATGGAATGTTTCTCATGTACAGCCTAGTACTGAACACTTTATTTGCAACAGTTTAACAGTCATTAACTGAGCAACACCTGAAACCTTTAAATGCCACATTTTACATATATCAAAATGACAGTAAATGCAACAGTTGTTTTACTTGTAAGCACATGACAAAGTGATATACATCACAGATTTGCTGGTTCTCCTCATGTTCACCCATGTCCAGGGTCATCATCCACCTGGATCTGAATGCACTTATTCCAAGAAAGTGGAATGTAATGAGGAAATATTAATGCATAAAATAAGGAAAGGCAAAAGAGTGATGTTCCCTCTTTAGCTTTGTAGCTGTAAAATATTTTATATCCCAATATGATATACATTCCAAGTTACCTGAGTTTACACTTCGAGAGAAGTACCTGAAGCTAGGCCATAGGGTGGGCACTGTGCAACTGTTGTGGCCTTTTTTTTTTTTTTTTTTTTTTTTTTTTTGCATTGTGTGTATTACAGAAGTTAGAAACATAAACACCTGGATCAATTGTAAACATAATCCTGAAGTACAGTATTTTCCATAGGACACAACACAGCAAGACATTTTCTATTCAGACAGGCAACTTTTTTTATATATATATAGAGCTTATTTATACTGTAGAATTTGAAACAGAACACAGGACACAGTACTAATCTGGTCAAACATACTATGAAATGCATAGTCTCCACTTAAAATGCTTAATGATATAAGGATTCTGCAGGCATCACTGCTTTTTCACAAAAAAAAAAAAAAAAAGTTGAATATGAATTCTGTCCCTGCCAAGAACAGTGTTGAGATATTTTTTAGAATGCTGATAAGTATTCTGTTTTGTTCTGAAAGGTTGCCACCTCATGCAGATGTATCTGAACTATTATCTCCTCAGTCCTTGTTTCAGGGCAGAGGCCTGCTCCACCTTGGTCTAGATTAACACATAGCTCTGAGGAGAGGAATGCTCTTCAGTCTGAATTTCTTGCAAAAGCGACTGCTGCTGTTGGGATGGTTGTACTGAGACCTCTGTAGAGTCCATTGTGCTGGTGTCATCTGACAGAGATGAGAAAGAGACCCGAGTTGAAAGCTGCTCAACAGTCAGAGTGCTCAAAGCTGTGCTTTGACCAGAGTTTGGAGAGTTCTTCAGTGTCAGGTCTGAAGCAGGAAGTAGGGGGCCCAGAAGTTTTACAGGACAGAAAGCTGATCCGGTTGGGATGAAATTAACCTTGTTTTTGTCAGGACATGAAAAGAGAGGGGCTGAGACAGGCTGACGAGACCTACAACAAGAAGAAAAATTATATATCTGACCTCCCAGAAATGTTTTATACRTAATGAACTTTGTGGTTCTACAAGTTGCTAAAATGGGAATGACAAGGAATGGGATTAATTGGACAGAGGGGCAAACATCTTCCATATTGGTAGTCAGCTAACTGATCCACAGCATCAAAAATAGTACTGTCACAAAAATGACTTGATAATTACTGAATAAACATGCAACTTTCAGCAAAAAAAATCTGCAGTACATATGCACRTGAAAAAATGCCACAGTAATTTAGAATGACACAAATTTTTCTTTAATAAAAACATTGCAGCAAAAACACAGGCATATTAAATTCCTTTGAGAAACTCCATGAAATAGACTTCTCCTTTCCCATATTCCGTAATTTGTCTGGAGGCTTCCTCCACAACCCAACTTTGCTCCTTCACCATCCAGCAGGCAATGAATGCTATTAGAGCAAGAAATGTCCCCTCCTTAATCCTTTCATACACAGGAGCTATGCATGCAACCTCGACAGCATGTGCTCAAATATTGCTGGTTCTAGGGAAAAAGACATGACGTCCAAGAGTTTAATTTCCAATCTCTTGCTCAGCAACAAAACTATTAAGCAAAGCCTATGCCATACTACCATCCACAATCACTTTACATAGGTTTCATTCCATTTTACATGTTTTATATGTATCAAAACATAACTTATGCTTGAAACTGATAAAGTTTGACAAGGACAGTTTTTGTTTTAAGCCATGAATATTTACAAAGTAAATAAAAAGGTTTATAAATGCTTAGGAAATYAAATGTACCTTATCTTTTCTGCTCGGATTTTTGTTGCCTTTTATAAATGCACAAAAAGAGTTCAATCATAAAAGACTCCATTTCCTCTTCAAACCAACGTGAACACTTCAACTTCTCTTCTGTACAAACTCTAAGAATAGTTTGCTCCTGAAAAACTCATCAGCTGGAATAGTTTATTCATCTGCAGTTGAATAGGCTCAGTAAAAAGGTTTACTGCTTTGCAGATACCAGCTGATATAAAAGGCATTACTTACGACATTTCCTCAAAGACCTTCACTCGCTCACATCCCTCTGGGGGCTCTCGTTTGAACATGTAGCTGTTGTTTGGTTTGGGAGATGAGGCATACTTGGGCAACGGTGAGCTACTCCCACTGTCTGAAAATTTAAAGCAGTTATATTACTAGAGATTGAGAGTGCTTTTTAATTAAATTTGATTTCCAAACAAAATGCCTTTTTCACAATTTAGCCACTATGCTGGTTTGCTTCTACCACAATGCTTCCTTTATTGTAGGCTATTTCTAACACCCTTGTATAGCACATTTCTTCAGAATAAAAGCTTCAGTGCAGCAGTAATCTATCATATAACAACACATAACAGGAGGATATTTTTATCCAGAGCACTGCAATTGGAATAAAGCAGAGCTGTAATCCTGGAAACAAGTTCTTTATTATGTATTTCAAAAAAACATAAATCAACAGGATAATATGCATAATACATGCAGAAGAATTATGAGTGGTAATGATAACATGCCTTCTCACTGTATAAACACAGTTATTGAAAATGTGCATATACAGCATATTGCTTATTTTAAAACATAATTCTTCACAGTAATATTGACCTCAGTCTCATAAATAGCTCAGAAGTTGAAGAAAAAAAAAAAAAGAAGTTTGTAATACAAGTACTGGTATCTCATAATTACAACATCCTACCTTATTTGCTTCACAATTTAGCTGTTTTAGTATCCAAAATAAAGACAACTTCCATTATTCAGTTCTCTCATCACTACTAACTATATGGTATATAGCTATTAAAAGTATTTTTGATAACCTCTAGCTGTCTGGATATATATTACAGGTGACTACCAGGCACACATGGAACTAAAGGCGTGAAGATCTAGGAGACAAAACAATAGGCAGATTTCTTTGTACTTTCTGGCAAAACACTAAGAGATACACTCAACTTTGGTAGTGTCAAAAGTGAAACATTTTGAAAACTTAAGACACTTGAAAGGGTTCACTTTAAATAAAAAATGAAACAAACTTCCCCTCATCTTGGCACCATGATAATCAATGCTTCAAGCAAATAAAGTAAGTATGAGATAATTACTCACAGAAATTTAGCTTTTGTAGTGGCTTCCACCTTTTCAAAAAGAAGTGCCTATTTAAGTCCAATATTAATGACTCCCTATTGTCTCTGCTCAGGCTTACAATTAAAATGAAACACCAAGTTTAAAGAGGATGCCAGCTTACAAATGCATCTAATTTGGAGAGGAATAACTGCTGTTGCTTTACTGCTTTTGAATCTTTATGCCAATTTGGAGTATCTTACCATTTTTAACTCAAATACCCTTCTTTATTTTGCTGCTGTTTGTGTGTGTCTTTCCAGCAACAGTGGAAAACCAACCAAAGCTTCAAGCATTATGATCTAGATTTGCTCAAGCAATCAAAGGTTCTTTTAACAGCTTGCAAACAGTAACTACATAAGCACTTGTACAACCATGACTCAAATACTGAAGCTAATCATTAGAGGTTTTGATACATCAGTATTTCCTCTTAGATGACACTATCAACTCAAATGTCGCACTTCCCTTTGAAGATTTACTATGAAAGATATGAGAAAAATTGTTGAAGTGAACTTCAGTAGYGTATTGATTACTCTTCTCTTTCTTGCTGTATAGTGAACCCAGAACTTTTATGTACAGAATTTTAGGTGTTAACTGCACAAAGATAGAAGAAGCTTAGAGACAATATTAGATATTTATCAAGCTGAGAGCATGATGGTCCTTCTGGAATCTTTCCACTATTGGCCCACACAGCTCATTCCAAATATAAAAATCATTAACAGAGCCCAGACAGTTTGTTTCCTCCTTCTAATTTTTAAAATTGAAGATCCAAGTTTCTATTTAAAACCTCTGAGACACAAAATGTGCTACTGTTTGTTCTACCACATTAATGGAAAACTGTGGAAGTACATCCAAGGAAAGAATCAAACTAAATTCAAAGTTAAGTCAGTTTTTGGACGATTTAGAGTCTTGTCTAGCCAGGTCAGTGTTCAATCAAGTTCTTGGTTTACTTAGATCTGTCTGGTTGAAAATTTCTATAATAGGACAGTAGTTAAACAAGTCAAAAAAATTATGTAATATAATTTAATTGGATCCGTTTCCCCCTTTCTCTCCCCCTGCTTTTTAAAGCTAAGTTGTTAGCTTTTCATTTTGACCAAGCACACACTACACTGATATTTGAAAAATACATATGGTTATTCAGAGGCTTGCATGTATAAGCTTAGTATTACTCCTCCATTTAGAGCAGTGGGGCTAGAATGGAAGGATACTGGGAAAATATGTCACTATTTAAACTGTTAGGAAGCGCTATTTACTGTGTAAGCAGGTCTCCACTTGTGTGAGCACCCTGTAAGCTCTTAAGTGCCAAATTGCAATATTAAGAATCCTTAAAGACATTGCAAACAATCATTCTCAAACACGGCTATTAACACATTTGTTTACTTTCTGAGAGGCTGAAACACATGGTCTTTCATGTATCTTCCACTCTTCCACCAGCAGGGTATGCTCTGCTGGCATATTTCAGCAAGCTAATCAAATTTCATTAAGATGACAATGATTGAAGATTAACAGATGTAACCCTTAAAAGAATTTTGTTACCATAATCACATGGAAGACAATCATGGAATCTTATTGTACTACACAGAATTTCTAAACATAAATATTTAGAATTGATAAATTCTATTGTTTAGAAAGCATTTGAGATTGCAATTAAACACTAAACAACAGTATTTTAGCCAACAGATTTAATATCACAAATTTTAACTTGCATATATTATAACAACAGAAGAGGGGCTGAAAGACAACATGTAAAACAATTTTTTTTTTTGAGTGACATAACTTAAAGGAAAAAAGAAACTTCGCCAATGAAACTTGAGATTTGTTTTGATAGATTCAAAAAGATTTTCCAGTTCAAAATGCTTTTGTCTCTGAAGACTCTTCAAAGACTTCATATACAATTTTCATTTTAAAAATTAGCAGTCAGATACTGGGAAGCTAAAAAGTATCTTCAGTCCAACAGATAACATCTCCATCAACAGGTTGCTTGTAACACCCTGCTAGCAACAGCAGGAATGCACAATGCTACAGAAAAGTACCTAAATCAAAATCCCTGAAAAACAGGTTACACTGTTTTTGTATGAGAAAATGAACTTAACCTGCTTATACCYGGGGATGCACTTGAACTTCACCTCTGTCACAATTATACTTATGCTAGGTAGGTAACACTCAAAATTACAGTTTAATGGACCAGAATGATGTAAAACAGATCTAGTGAAACTGGTAGCTTTAATGCAGCAAGGCAGTCACTTACCTTGCAATAGGCTGATATTTGAAAACAAAATCATAATACCAACTGCCATTAAAATATCTTATCTTCTGCCCCTCCCTCTCTGCTCCAGTCAATACTGTTTAGAATCACTACTCTGTTCAGAGCAGTATTATGATCCTTTTCTGAAATTTAGCTTTCACTTTCTTTTAAAAAATTCAATAGATTTAGCAGCTCCTTGCAGAAATGTAAAACAAACAGCTGATACAGTCCAAAGAGCAGCTGTGAGGGCCTCAGGCCAAAGCACAGCTTTGCACAAGAAATAAAAGATGCTTTAGAAATGTAAAGCAGTGATGTGTCTGTGCAGAGTGYTGGCTCCTCTCGCTGCTCATGTGTCTCAATCAAACTACTAACCTCCATTTCCTATTCAGAAACATGCTCAGGAGCATTCCAGTGGAGAGGAAAATAAAACTCAAACTTGAGAAAAAGTTGTAAGATATTTTCTTGCTTTTAAAATGTCTACATTTGGTTATCTGCAAAAATATTTTTTTCAAAAATTAACAGGCTTTACAGCAAACTCCTCACAACAGTTATATTCTAGCATCACAGAACTCTCAAAAAAGAACATGTGAAAAAACCTGAGTTTTGTTTTATAAAGCAATTAACATCAATAGACGTTAATAAGTTTTCTCTTTCAAAGCTTTCTACACCCTTGTAATTTCTTTCTATATCCCTCATTTATCTATAATTCAACTACTCTGACAGAGGGATAAAACATTCTTATTCAGAACAACCAGCTTATGTGATCATAATGATCTGAGAGTAAAAGGTGCCTTTCTGGCTACAGATGCACATTTACAACCTCTGAGCTAATAACTTCAGGTTTTGGAAAACTGCTACATGTTTTTCTAGTTTCTACCTTGTCCTTAAAGAACAGAGTTGTGATGATCAAACTTTTATTTTTCATAAACACAGTATTAAATATCTTAAGAGATACTTAAACTAATTTAAATAGCCAGCTTTGTAAAGTTAACATAAGTATATTTTTAACACTACCATCTATACTGCTACTAGTAAGCAGATTTTTGATACAGTGATAGCATTTAAGCCAGTTTTAAGACCCAAATCCACAAATTAAAATCTATTCCTTGTAAAGTTCAGTAATAAATTTTACTCCAAGTAGTGGTTTAAAAAGCCAAGACAGAAGATACGATCCTTGAAAAGCAATAAAAAGGTTAGCTGCAATATTCCCAATTCTGTCTTCACTTGCTACTGCCAATAAAATACCACTGAAAATTCCAGGTACTGTGACACTGAAATTAAGCACTAACTGCAAAAGGAATTATTTAATTTCTTTGCATTTCCTTACTTTTTAAGCATATATTTGTTATCAGAAGAGACATAAACAAATTTACCAGTCAGTTAAGAACTTCCCCATGTGCTAGCACTTAAGTGGATGTCTACACAGTGATTCAGTCTTGCAACAGGACACAATTCACATGCATTCTGTTAGTAAGAAAAGTAGGAGGGGAAAAGCTAAAATCCCTGTTATTTTTGGAGCATAGTTAACTATCATGTTGGGCTAAGTGTTTTACTTTTAAGTGGTTAATTTAATTTCCCTCTTCCTCCAAAGTTTTAGGATTTGGGTAGGTGACTTTTTTCTTTTTTTTTTTAAATATCTACTCACTTCCAAATCTAAAATAGGAAGGCAATACTTTTCAGAAACAAAAGAGAAGTTATTTCTCTTTCCCTGTTCCCCAATCTTATTCCCTTCAGATTACATGGAATTAAAATTACTTTAAGAATATATGATTAAGCAGAGTATTTTCACAGAAAAAAGTTCATATCTTAATCATGTTCTCAAAAAACTGTTTAGTCTGTTTAGTTTATTAGTAAATTATGCTAAATCAAAACCTTAGAAGTTCTCATTTCCTCTGTGAAATTTACTATTCTTAGCTTGCAATTTTCTCCCAAATTCTGCATCCCTCCAAACTAACATCCCCATTTCTAGTTGATACAAAGATTTAAGTCTAGCCAACCAGAAGCCCAAGAACCAATTAACTAGTAAGAATAGTTTTCCAAAAATCAGTCTTTTTACAGGTGTGGTTATATTTTTGTTCTACAAGCTTTACCTGCCAATTAACTCTTTTAATTGCTGAAACTCCAATTTACCTTCTGCAAAACTAAACTACTTTTTATGGACTTAGCAAAAATGCAGGATATTGATATATAAACACAAATTATTCAAAAATTGTGGTTTGTTATGCAACATTGCACAAAAAACTATTTCTCCATCAGATTGTTCAAACTCATATTTGAATTCCTCACCAAATAGCTTAAAGTGTAGTGTAAGAGTTGATTAGCAGAGTACTTTCAAATCAGTCCAAACAGTCATTTACTAATTCTCCATTTTGTTCAGCAGGTAACTCACCCATGATGAATACACATTCTACCACAAACCTCCTGGAAACCTTTTTTAAACATGAACATGTTACTGTCTCAATTCTTCACATTAGAATCTTCACAAATAGTTTTGCTGTGCTCCTCTGACGTATTTATGGAAGATGTTTGTGAAGTTTCACAAACAAGAGGGAAAAAGATATGTAAACAAACAAAACCAATTTTAAGATAAATCTTCAATCCCTCCACAACAGTCAAACCAAAACAAACAAAAACTGATGTAATGAGTAAAATGAAGGTAGTTGTAAAAGCAGGACATCACATGCCTCCCATAGGTAATGGTGGACCATTCTACTCTCACCTTTATCACGGTCATAGAGTAAATCTTCTGTTGAGCAAGGACTCCCATCCTGAGATTCAGGAGGGCAAAAGGGAGAGACACATGGTGAATGACTGCTGCAGCTGCTGCTGCGCTCTTGGACAGACGGAGTCTGAGTGTCAATGCTTCGTGTACTACTACTACGATAGTGAGCAGGTAATGGGGCCCTTCGACCATCAGGGATATCCAACGGCTGCAAGAGAAACAAGTTATTCAGATTACAGAGAAAAAAATCTAATTCCTATGCAATGTCGGCCCGTAGCACTCAAAACTGAAGAAGCAAGGCAAGGACTTAAGAATAGCAAACAAGCCATTTTTGAAAGAAAAACAGCTTTTATACAAGAAAATAATATGATGTACCATGGACACAATATATATTAATTCCACTGAATTTTGGGACAATGTGCAGATGGTCCAAGCCAACTGTAAATACAACTATATTATCTAATGCAAAGTTAATAACAGAATGTACTTCAACATTTATGTGCACTTGCTAGCATTATGTTGGTACATCATTACTCTGATACTGATAATCTCTAATTATACTTAGCGGTACAATTTTAATAAAGGTCACTGTTGTTATAAAGGAAAAACAACTACCCTGACAGAGATCACATTTGGATAAAAGGAAAAGAAATGTCAACTGCAATAGCATATTATTGCCATAATAACAAACTGAATTAAAATTACAAATGAAACYGTCCAAGTTTTGCTAGTAAGTCGTAAAGCTCTGGCACACCTCTGCATACCATCCTTCATCTCTTTAGGTGACCTTTGACAACACAGGAACTAAGTAGGAGATGCACAGCCTTATATAAGGTTCACAAGCTCTGACTTGAATCAAAGCCACTAAAAACTGCCTGCTTTTATACCAGTCTAGCTGGCAGTGGCCAGAGTGATCTTGCATCCATTCTGCAATATACTGCATAGACATGTTCACAGTAGTAGATTGGCACACTCTACTTACTTGTCCTTTCCCAGTGGAAAACCAGTTTTATCATAAAGACAGTGCTGTTTTAAACATAAAAAAAATCAAATGAGAATTATGGTTTTGCTTAAAAGTAAAGGGATAAAAATGTCTGCAAGATTTAAACATTAATTTTACCCTCACTTCAATAAGGATTGTATTAAAGCCCTGCAGAACTGATCAAATGTTCTACTACAAAACTTCACGTCTTTTTTCTTCTCACTTCAAATGCACACTTTTATTTCATTGTTTTGCTCCTYCCCATGCACTCCAAAATTATAACAGCCTGTTCAGAGCCTAAAATTCAACCCAGTACCCCTTTATGAGCAATAAGGACATGAAACGTATTGGCCAAAAATTGCATTCCCCCATTTTCAGCATTTGTCTATCCAGAAAACCACCAGATGTTATACAAAGAGGCAGATACAGTAGATCTGGAAGGTCCTCTCCTTCTTATGAGCCTTCCAGTTAATACTATTTCACATTTCAATTCAAAGCAAGGAAACACACTTAAAAGAACATTATAGTTGCTGTATCAAATGCTTGATAGTTTGGAAGCAGCTGTGTGGTCTGTTCCAACAGACCACGGTTCAATTCACATTACATGTGTGTTACAACATGACTACATGTTGCTATTCCCATTGCCCCCAACAGGCCATGACTCATTCAATGCACAAATCGACCTGAAGCACTACAGTATTTGTTACACAGACAGAAGAGAGGTGGAAAAAGAGACTGAGGGGGCAGAAAGGAAACAGACGGTCTCATAATTAACATAACCAAAAAACCCTGCCATGCAGAACTGCATTTTAGCCTTGTCTCTGCCACAAAGATTCTATGAGATGCCAAAAAGTTATCTGAACCAATGTTTTTCTTCTATGGTATCTTTTCCGGATGACCAGTCTATCTAGGACTGATTTGCAAAAGCCCTCAACGTTCACAGATGCAGAAGGAGACTATGGGAGCTGCACTTAAGACTCCTAAAATGGCATGCAATATCCTGAGCTACCTGAACATTATATATTATAGAAACCTGATGGATTTGTTTCTCCATCCATTAAGTGCAGATAATATCATTGTTCTTCTCACACAGGTGCGATAAAAGGCGAACAACATTTCAGAGGCACTCATATTGTATAGAAGCAAAAACCCACGAAGAAATTCAGACTTCTGACTTCAAAGCAAGGTTTAATAGTGAGCAGTAAGATGCACATCTAATGAGGAGAAAACAAAAATACTGAACAGCTGCTCATTAAGTGCACACACTATATTCTATGTAACAGGTAAAACAAGGATTCCAGAGAGGAAAAAGAATAGAACATGATCACATAGTTAAAGACTTCAGGATAACACAGATGTTCTTCCACACCTGGAGGAACAATGCAGTGTTATGTACTGAGCAAGCATATCCCAAATCACATACTTCAACTTTCACTGAATTAAAATTTCAGGTACAGAAAGTCATCYGTACTTTCAGACATGCCTCTAAACATACAAGTACAAAAAGCTAAATATTTATCTCTGTTTCCAAGTCAAGTAACATCTGATATGTAGAAAATGACTGCAAATATTTGATTACTGTGCTTCTGTAGTTACATTTCCCTACATATTGAATCCAAGTCTTGACCACAAGTCCAGAAAAACTCATGAAAACATCAACTAAAATTATATTCCACTTCTTAGTTTTTAAAGATTTAGGTATTAAACCCGATTAAAAAAAAAACAAAACCTTTAGAAGTCACTTTCCATGAGCCATATCTAAACTCAACTTCAAAAACTGAAGTCCTTAGAATCCTAAAATATACGAAACAGAATAATCAACTCAGTACAGCTGCTATTAGTTTTCATAACTCTCAATGCATGAAAAATGACTGGAAACTACTCCATTCTGTATACTTTTTTGCAGAATGATCCAGTTGTGTACAAGCTTCATGGCAAATGCATTCTGACAGGATACCAGCCAACCCCTATAAGACAAAATGTTCCTGGATGTACTTATATACCGTCCGTCCCCCCCCATCTCCCTGTAAAGGTATGGAAATAATCAATTTGACAGCAGCTTGCACTTCTCAATACAGTGTTGAGATTCACCAGATTCCTTTCAGTACCAATCTTTCTGCTGGGGAATGGGGGGGGGGCGTGGAAATATCACCCCACAAATCATTGGGAATGCTACTAAGATATCATATACCCATGGCAGCCTCAAAAAATGATCTGTTTTTCACAAGTCTTAAATCTTTTTGACAGGCAACCTCTTGAGAGCGGAGCATTTGCTATTTTTTATTTTAAAATTATTCCCTAGACTTGAACACAAAGGCAGAGATGGGAAAGTGCTTTTGCCTTCTATGAAGTAATCAATGTGTTAGACAAGGTGCATGTGCAAAAACACATAATGTATCCTGAAGAGACTGTTCCTGGGAAAAAGCACTTGAAAAAATTAATTTTCAGATGAAGGATATGAAGATGTAAGGTAAAGATCTCCTGCGTCTATGCAAATTAGAAAAATAGTAATTTTGTTACAGGATTAAATTTTCTGATAGGGACACAAAAACGTTATCTCTTTCCAGAAGTGTTAGAAGTTAAACAAGAAATACAATCATTTTATTTTTATTGTGTGACAGTAAAAAACTGCTTCATTACTAATTACTCTTCTATATTTGAAGGAAGTATCAGCTATAGGAGACCTATAAATGTGTATGCATCCTAAGGCATGGCACTTCTCAGTAGTTTCATATCATTTTCCATAACTGGGAACATCTTCCCCCCACTCCCCACAAGAAGCTGACCATCCTATGGCACCAAAGTCTCCAGCATTTGTATTGTGGAGTCACTACGGGACTAAGAACAAAAGTCAAAGTCGAAACTTCACAAAAAGCTGATTCCCTTTTACAGTTTACAGTGGGAACGGACTACTACAGTTTCCTTGAAAACTAGTCAGCAAATTATAAAGCAGGAAGAAAAATATATCCGTGATCTTTTAATAAATGCATTAGAGGAGGAAATAAAGTTTATTAATAAACTGGAGGAGGAAGAAGCTATTATAAAGTGACTCAAAAATGCCACCTTTAACTCTGTTTTCATGAAAGAAAATGCAGAAAGCCTTCAGTTAATTAAGCAAGAGGGATGATCTGAAAAAATACATATACACGCATAGCTAACATGAAAAGAACGAAATATCTGGAATGTTTGACAACTTACAATTCAACTACTCTAAATTTATGATCAATTAGATTATTATAGGAATTAGCTAATGACATTACTGTATCATCAACTATCTTTGTGAAGCACACAAAAGTAACAAGACTAATCTCTATAACTATGTTTCTGTCAGTACACTTTCTATTTTTACTAAAAAAATTGTAAAAAACAAAGCCAGCAAAGTAGAAAGTTTCCAAAGAATTAACAGTACTAAGACAGAAAAGATATTCCAATGAATTTATTGGTCTTTTAAGAAATGGGATTGCAAAAATTCAAGTCAACAAAAGGGAAAATAGAAACTATGCAATAATACACCCTGAAAAACACCAACAGTCTAAAAATTAAATCAAATTGATTTGTATGTCTGAAGATTAAGCAAGAAAGTATGAAACTAGGAGGAAAGTTTTACAGGTTACCAATTGRAACTGGAAGCTAAATTAAAAAAAAATTTTCTTCAAGTATTGTCCACAAAACTAAATCCACTTTAACCCAAACATTTATTTTCATCCAATATATTAGTCCAATTTAAAGATGATGAACAAAGAAAMAGATCAGAGCCCCTTAAAAATATTCACGTTTACATTGAAAAAATATAGTGAGACTGATGGAAAAAAATCCAAGAGAAACAAGACTAAAATTTTAAAAATTAATTAAAATAAAATGCATTTTGTTTTATTCAGGAGAATAGAGGCCAAACGTGGTTAGTCAAAGGAAATGAAGAAGTCTGAAAGCTACTAACACATGCCTAAGTTTGATTAAAACATCAGGGAGTGAACTGCACCTAAAATGGTGAAAAGGATTATTACTTTTAACAATTGTTACATTACCATTCCCAAAATCTTTCTATAACTTGCTGACAAATGAATATAGATTCACAGTAGGGCACAAAGTGTTTTACACAGCTGGATAGATGGATTGATATAAAAATTAAGGTTTAAACATGCATTGCTAAACTGGGAACCAAACTTAAAAACAGGTTACRAGAAACCAGCTGAAAACCTACATGCAAGACATACCAGTCTTATAAGCAAACATGTAAAATAATTTATCCTTACACATCACCCAAAGCAACCACTTTCGATTGCTCTTTTAAAACACTTCTTAAAAATACAGAATGTTACAACTAGAAAGAATAATGGCAGAAAAATGAAAGAAAAACAAATTGTTCCACTAGCAGTGAAACTAATGAAGTTTGGTTTCCTATGGTTTATCTTTTGTCCAGTAACTCCTAACCTTTAATGCAGTAAACCCAGCTTCCCCAGGCTAAAAATAAGCTGAACTACTTTATTAGGAAAAAGTTTACTGGCAATAAGATTTAGTAAATTACTCTTACTATGATCTGCCATAAGCAAGCTATGAGTAAGCTCAAAGACAGCAGTAACAGGAGTCTCCGTTCAGGTTGCGCTAGAACAGACTTCACAGAAATGGACAGTTATATAGCAGGAAACAAACCTCTGCCCACAAAGATGGGCTTGACTTCAAGGGCAATATCTAATTTATGACTTCTTTTGTGTCTGAAGACTCTCCCCAGCTAGATGTTTGGAGGAAGGGTTCCCTATTGCCTTGGTTGAGTAAACTGCTGAGCACCTCTGGCCCCAATCCAACAATGCACTTAAGTATGCGCTTAACTGTTTTGTTGGATCAGAGCCAGTACATTCACTAACTTATGAGACTGAGTTCTGCATCCAAAGTAATAAGCTGTTAAAACCCAAGGACAACATTTACAAAGACGATTTGTCTGATAAATAAATGAAATGACCTCTAACCGTAAGAGATTACAACCCTAGCTACAGCAACATCAATGGTGGCACTGTAATTACATACCTTTTTATACTGTCTTTGGAGATGGTGCTACAAAGTTTACTGATTATGGGCTTTTTTTTTTTTTTTTTCCCTCCTCTATCAAAACACAGACCCCTTCTAAAGGGATGAGACAGACTTAGGAAAGCATACTTAGCATAAAACATTTACTATTGCAGTATTTCATTTTTAAGACCGCTTTGTCCACACAACTAAGTCTTTGGAGAAGGCAAGAATGTTCCAAAGCTTTTTAAGATAACTGCCATAATGAAGAACTGAAAATATCAGGTTTTGAAATCTTAAACCTCTGATTAAAGTTTTATAGTTTGATTTGTACATTGATTTGCTTCTACATGACCATTCACAAGATTAGGACCTATATTTTAGAGAAGATCGGAGAAAACAGGAGAGTAGCTTATCCCACAGCAAAAAATTTAATTGGTTATTTAGGAGACAGTGTCCATAAAACACATATTTCAAGTCTTAAGCATCATCTAAACACTCCAACATTTTTTGACAAAGTTTCGAATGCTCCAGTTCTCCCATATAAGCTAGATTCCCTAATTTGTCCATATTTCCCATATGGAGATCTCCCATGGCACATCAGAGTCTTCCATTTATGGAAGTAAAGATTAAAACCGGAAAGTATAGTATAACACAGGAAACCAAGTCTTGTCTAAAAAAAGAATATAAAAAATGAAGTAAATGAAGTCATCTCCCAATCTGTGATTACTTACTCCTGTAGCTTGAAGTATCTGAATTTTCAAGCATTTTCTTTTCTCAAGAAAAACATTCAAGTTTTCTACGGAAAGGACATTCTAAACAAAGCATGTTTGGCCAGAAGCCCTTTCTTTTTAAAAAAGGAAATGAAAACATCAGAAAAATTTTTTGAAACAGTCTTTTAAAGAAAATGATTTGTATTTTCAGCCATTAGGAAGTGTTTCACATGTTTATAGGCTACAGACAAAAAGCAACCATATATACATTAATATTAACTTACCTTGGACACTTCTTCTTTTCCACTGTTCTCCTTAATGAACACTTTTTCCAGTTCAGGGCTTATTCCTTCTACATTACACGGCACACGTGAAACAGCTGATTTTGGCACTGAAATGTTTGACAGTGGCATAGGGACTGATCTAGAAATAGAAGCCTAGAAGGTAAAGAGTTACGTGGTTTAAAGCTGAAAAATGGAATGAGGTAAAAGTCTGAGATCCATACTAAACAACCTAAAAATGGTAAATTAAGAAACTTTGCATTAATTTTGCCAGCCAGAAGACCATCTTTATGTGTCAAGTTCCAATTAAAAAAAATGCTTGCATAAATCAAAAGTCACTAAAACAACCTCTATCTGTTAAACCCAAAAGAAGAGTTCTATACTAAAAGCATTCTACTACCTTAATTACCAAAAAATAGACAAATGTATATACTTTCCAGATGTACTGAATATAAAGCATGCAATGGTGGGGAGGGGGAGCACACACAGGGTACTGATTCTGATGGTTTAGCTGTGATCCAAAAGGCATTTCCAAACATTCCTAAAGCTTAACCACTCAACTCGAATATTCACTTAATGCACTTTTATTCTCCTTTGGTTGGCTTCAGCAAAGAAAAAATAAAGCATTCATTCTCAACCTCTAATTTCATTAGCTTGTAACATTTCAGAACTTTATGTCAAAAGTCCTAAAACAAACCATTTGGAGTATAAGAATCAAGCATGCAAATAAATGCAAGTATGATTCTCAGAAAAAAAACTGTCATAGCAGAGCTCTGCTACTGCCTGGAACCATTCACAATGAATGCATATGCATCTTGTGCTGTCAATCTCAAAAGTTTTATCCTGGCAGCACCTACATAGCATAGATGCATCTATGCTGATGCCATGAGTGGTGCTCACCTCCCAAAAATATTTTCCTCTTGTTCAGAGAATCACAGGATGCATAAGACGACAGAAGGCAAAATATACCTGTGGACATCCCTGAAGTTCCAATCACTACAGTAATCAGTATTTTTTTCCCCCTTTGAGTCCTTCCCAAGTGAACATGGCACCATGTGCATTCCACAGTGTGGAATTCCAAGGTGTGTGCCACTTGTATGCAGGCATTTCTCTGAATTTGAGAAAAACACTGCTTGCAGGATGGCTTCCTACAGCAGTGCCCGACTTGGAAACTTCATTGCCCTTGTTAAAGAACACCTTCTTGGAAAAATCAAAGCTGCACTAGCCATGACAGGGTGAGCCCCAGCCACTAAAGAATGCTACTTCAAAGCATATGTTAAGGGTCTTAGGTGGATTTCAGTCTGTTTCAAAGACTGTTTTTACTATTACTATAAATAGTGGCAAAGATACATGCAACAACTTGCTTTTTTGAGATGGAAAGCAAAACCCTTTTCTATATAGAATGCAGTGAATCTTTTGTTATAGAGGAGTAAGATTTTCAGGAAGAATATCAAAGAATAGGTGTGCTGGCTCAGGTAGAATTCCCCAGATGCCTTCATCACAAGTTTAGGTTTTATCCACAATGAGATTTTATCCAAACAGAAGAAAGAATATGAAGGATCTGCTATCACAGCTCAAGCTTTTCTCTTCTTTCCAAAACACAACCTATCTAAAAAGGCTGTCAAAAAATACAATGACAGAGCATACAGATTTTAGTAGTTCAAATCGTGGCCTATTAGTAACACAGGGAGCAAGTTAAGGATCCACTATAGGATATTTAATCAGGACACAAATGCCTGCATTGTCAGACGAGGAAAGATTAACTGCTTTCCACAAGTGGCTTAAGGTTCAAAGTCATTGACTGAACCTTGCCTGAGCTTTTGAACTAGTAATTGGGTTTCAATTCCACTGGCAGTTTGTAATTGTTGGAATAGACACCTTGTGGGGGATATTCCATCACACATTACTGAGAATCTACTTCATTTGACCAGGTAATTTATCCAAAGCTATTCTTCATACATGTCAGCATCTTCCTAGTGGGAAAGATGCAGGTATTCCTAGTGGGAAAGATGCAGGTATTATCAGAGGACAGGCAAACTCTTATAACTTTGTGATATGTGAAAAGGACCTGAAAACAAGAATTGTCTTAGCCAGGCTAGTGTTAAAAAAAAATCAGCTATATTAAGATCAGCCTAAACTTTTGCATCACTTTGAAAAATAAGTAGGTAATAAGAAAATAGAAAACAGAAGGTGTCACACTAGGAGCTTGAGAGAAGTTAAGAGATTTTGATGTCCCATTCCTGATTCAGAGAGAGATGTCTCCTGATAGTGTCTGCCCAGGTATTCTGAAGGCTTGAGAACATTCAGTAGAAGATATGTCAAATGCATAGACTGACTGCTAGAAAGAAGTCATGTTACAACATTGCCCATTGACACAGAATATGAGAATGGTCATGAACATAATCTGGACATACCATTTTGCATCCTAAAATCTCAGTCTTTCATCATGTCTAATTGAGTTTTTACACTGAGTGTTTGGAACAAGAACAGTCTGGTGAGGATGGCAATTTTTCCATTCAATATGATGGAAACGCTCAACAAATACTGTAACACAGCAATGTTGCTTCAGCTCAAGTAAGCCACTGCTACCACAGAGAGCTATGTGAAGGCTCTCAGCCTAGAGGACGGGATCTTCTATTAACAATGATTCTGGACTACCATAACAATCAATAGATACATCCTAGGCAAAACCATGATGAAAAGGATTTGCGTACTGAAGTGTGAGAGATGCTAACAAGCCCTCTAATTCTAGTGATTGGGTTGCTGTGGCAAGTATTGTCTTGATTTCAGCTGAGTTTGAATTTGAGATGAATCAATCACCCTCTTTAGGAAGTAAACAGTTTTCCTTGATGTTATGTGGAAATTGCCTCTAAGGCCAGTAAGTCAAAGTTGGCCAGTAAGGCAGGTATCAGAAAGATTCCAGAAATGGAACAAGAAAATGAGGTCTTCTCCCAAATCACTGGTGATATCAGTGTTGCTCTCTTTATCTGACCAATCGATGGAAAGGTGAATTACAAGTCTGTCTGTAACAAGCCAGTTAGTTCCAGAAAGGCAGAAAACTGATTTCTGTAATCTTAATATTACAAAGATCTTTTAACAGGTCCCATTCAAAGTTCTGCTTGATGTTCAAAGACTGATCATTTGTTGGGCTGCCAATCCAGATTGCTTACCCTCAGTAATTTTTTCTTTTTTAACAGCTCAGGTGAAATTCGGTGGCAAAATAAGCAACTAACTTCCACAGGAGCAGAAACTTTTGAAAGTGCTACCACAAAAATCAGTCTTCAAAGCAAGTACATATTCCAGGAAACAGTCTTATCTGGCCATGCTCAGAGTTTTTACAGCATCTTAATATATTTTAGTTGCTATCCTGCTGCAACCCTTCTTTCTTTCATTATATGATGACCATCAGATAAAATTCAGTGTAGCTGCAACGGTATCAGGTTGTTAAGCATTTCAATATAACACATAAAAACATAAGAAAAAAAAAACAGAAGAAAGGTGGGAAGAAACATCAGGCTATTCGCTTAGCACTGATAAGAAAAGAGGCTGTTAATATAAACAGCTATCTACTTACCTGAGTCTGACTGACTGCTATATGGTTGCCATGGAGAGGTGACTGACGTTCTTTCTCTTTACTGTGACGACTGCTGTGCTTACTGCGCTGAAGCTGCTGCCTCAGTTTGGCAATCTGCTGGAAAAAAGTTCAGGTGAAGTAATAACAAGTTATGAAATCGATAACTGCTCATATCTTTCCTTATAAAGTAAATCACAGACATTTTAAGTCCTCTTTAGAGGATTTTACAAGCACACTGGATTGTTTCCCCTTGAAGCATGAGCATTAAACCTTCTGTCCGCTTATTAGATTCTTTTTCCAAAGTATCTGCCCTATTTGCCAACCTGAATATGACAGCAGGCATAGTTTAATTACTAAACTTCCTCATTTACACACCACCATCGTAATAACAGATGCAAACAAAACTAGTCCTCCTGACAACTTGCAGGAATTTTTGGCCTGGGGACCGTGAACCCTACAGTTTAATTTCTTTGATCTTAAACAGAACTAATGTTGTCCAGTGATAATCCATCAAAAAAGCAAAGGAGCCTTCACAAACAACTGGCAATCAATATGCATTGCTCTATCTTGGAGAACTTGTTTTATACATTTAATAGCATTTCCCTGCAGGCTGAATTATCACAGATTTCTTCAGGCAGACAAAATTATCTTTTCTGCTGTCTGCTGCAAAGATGTCTAATCAAAAGATACATATTTTAAAGGTCAAATGCAACTACAGCCATTATCCCTTTCACCTGATCCTTAACAGAAGCCAAAGAACTTCATTCAGGATACCTCCACTTGTTTATTTCTCCTCAATAATTTCTACATGAAAGAGAGCATTTACCTCTATAAGCCTTTTCTGAGAAGTTTAGGCTGCATGCAAATTTACACTACAAGTATGGACACTTCCTTAAGACTGTATAGATTTTTCTTTTGTGCTCAGGCCTCACTCTCCTTCATGCTCAGCACACTGTAAGGCAGAACATGCATGGCTCCATTTCATTTTTAACTCAGCTGTAGATGTAATTAAAGACCTGAAGGTCAATGAGGGAGAAGTGAATCACATGGAATTCATATTTCAAAGAACTTCATCAAACGGAAAGTAATCTCTCTTTCTGAGTGATGGCCTAAAAGTACATTCATTCAGTGGTTAACTCCAAGTAGATAAATATATCACTAATGCCCCTGCAAAGTAACTGCGTGGTAGAAAATCACTCCATATCACTCTTCACAGTTCACAGATGACAGTGCTTGGTGAAAAGGTTTGGATGGAGCTTAGCTCCAGGCTGTGGACTTTTCTTGGTGATGTTTCTGTTATTACTCACAGAAAAGGGATCCACCTTAGTGGCTTCATATCAAGTCTTGCCACAGCTTGTTATCCATATTCAAAGAGTTGCTACTCAGAAATGGTTGAATCCTTTGGATCTGTCAACAATGGACAAACAGTTTAGATCTCCAGAAGAGCCTGAGTGTACAATAGATCAAGATAGAGTCCTCTTGTGACTGAGTATCTAAGTATCTAACTCTGAAGAGCCATATTTAAAGAACTGTGAGACTATCTCTTGATTAAAGATGCAACTCGGACACCATGTTGGAAGAAAATCTGAAGGAATCTGAATAGATACCTTATCTGTGGAAAAAAAAAAAAAAAATTGTCCAGAAACTTCCCCATTTACCCTGCAAAAGTAATGGCAATTAGGAAACCCAGTTCCATAGAAGGATGAAGAAGAAAGTAGAACTAGATTAAAAAAGAGAATGTGAAAGTATACATACATCTACCAGGATTTAAATATAAAATATTGGAGAAGGGGAGAATAGGGAAAACACCTTTATCTTCCCCTTTAAAAACAGAGCAAGAGAAAAATAAGGCCCAAACCAGAAGACAGCGGTGGACTGAAATGGATGCTACATGAATCTTTGCTGCTAATTAGAAAGCAAGGACACTAGATAGGGAGAGTGCTGTATGTAAATCTTTCATTTCTGCTGCATTTCCTTGATGCTGTGCACTTCTTCCTATTTAAAAAGTTAACTATCCTATTTTTTATTCAAATGAAATCTAGTTTTCTGAGTATACCTCAGGAGCATGCTATAGAAAAGGTCTATATAAATCCACCCCAAAGCTCTGACTCAGTCCTGTTGCAAACAGCTTGCAAACCTTTAAAAGAACATAGCCTCTCACTGTAAAATTTGAACAGTGAAAGCATTAAATGGTAAAAAAAGAAATGGTAAAAATTTGTTTTGCCCATTCTCTTCCACATATAGACAAACTCTAAGAAAGCAACTATTTCTAAGAGGAAGAAGGTAGCTGTGCTAGCTTCCTAGAAAGTTTATCTTCACCGTCTTCCTAAGCAGCAGAGACATACAACCAGAGCATCAAACATCAACCAAAATAAGCTGTTGACACATAAAAGGTACACTGATTCTGACAAAGCAGATCTAATTTGTGTAGTAAGGAAGGAGACTGAAACGAGTGCCTTTATGGCACCTTTTTACCTGTTTTTTCAAAGAAAAAGCAGATCCTCTCTCTTAGGCACTCAACTGATGCAACTAATACAAGTTAGGGAACTTGCTGTATAAAGCAATCAGTCAGTGCCAAGTGACTGGTACCACAAAGAACAGGTACTTGAAGATTTAATTACTACTGGGGTGTAGATACACTTTGACAGTGAACTCCATTCAGGGCGGAAGACAGTGCCAGAGGGCACTAGAAGTAGGAAAAACACTCAAGTCCGCCCATTCTGAGATTTGCGATGACCAATAAGGTGTCATCAGTGCCAAGCTGTAAACTAGCTTGAAGGGTCAACAGGATTTGAAAGGCTGGTTCTAAAGTCAAAGAAGAGGAAACACTGCTACAGTTTTCATTGTGTTTTTCGTCAAGTGACCTAGTGCCAATCTACACACTTTCTCCAGCACTAATTTGTGATCATAAAGTCTTACCTATGTCAAATGGAAGCAGAAAGAATGTAGATCAGATATTTCTTYGTGGCACTTCTTACAAGAGTGACCCCTTTATAGCTCTACGCTGCAAGTTTTCACCTGTCTAAACAAGAGTGCCAAACAATACACCCAAGATGAGGCCTATTCGTGACGGCCTCAGGTTCCCAGATCTGGCAAGACCTTTGTGATATTCTTGAGCAGATAGTTCTGCAACTTAAGTAACCAGTCACTTTTTGTTCTAGGGTTTAACTGAACATTTAACAATGAACACATCCCTCTCTAAGACAGTAAGGCTGCATTGCATATGGATTGGAAGATGGAATCTAGCCCTCAAGCTGTACAGCAGTACAGAGATTTTAGTGAGGTAGATTAGGCAGAAAGGAAACAATGTGTTGTGCATCTTTAAAAAAAGAGAGGAAAGAGAGAG